>NW_024070188.1:83359806-83554829 GCF_014754425.2 Oryx dammah | reverse complement strand
CTGCAATTAGAGAACACCAAGGCAAAGCAGTGAAGACCCAGTGCAGCCAAAAATTAAAAAAAAAAAAAAAAAAAAACAGCCTAGGAGACCCGGAAGTGAGCCCCATGCCCCTTACTCTGTGCGTAGTTTGGAATTGAGAACCTCTGTGAAGGTAGCACTGGATTTGCCCCGGGCTCACTTCTGGGCTGTTCTGCATAGGGGAGTTCTGAACCCAAGAGAAGCCCCTGCCTCACTCCCCCAGGAACAAAACTGCCTGGAGTCCTGGAAGCCGAAGAGCTCGGAGGTCCACCTGAATCTGAAGGTTCGTTACAGACTGTGGCAACTTCAGGCAAACCGCCCAAGCTATGGGGCGTCTCAGTTTCTTACTCCAAAAAATGGGATGATAATACTATTCATGAGAGTCATCTGAGGCTTAAAATGAGATCATATATGTGATACTGTCAAATGGATTTTGGGGAGGAGTATTGTTAGTAAAGATTGTAACGAAGTCTAGGCTCTCCCAACACCTACGTTCAGAAAGTGATCTGTAATCTCGGCGCTTCTTGGCTGGTTTGCAGTCATGTCCTGGTTCCAGGGGGAGCGAGTCTGCTGTGGGTGATGTTCTCAGCTGTCCTCAGCTTATTTTTTCCCTATCAGAGTATTTCAGCCTCTTGTCTTTAGGCTGTTCCTCAAAGGCTTTATTCACTTCAGTTCAGTTCAGTTGCTCAGTTGTGTCTGATTCTTAGCGACCCCATGAACCGCAGCACGCCAGGCCTCCCTGTCCATCACCAACTCCCAGAGTCCCCCAAACTCACGTCCATCGAGTCCGTGATGCCATCCAGCCATCTCATCCTCGGTCGTCCCCTTCTCCTCCTGCCCTCAACCCCTCCCAGCATCAGGGTCTTTTCCAATGAGTCAGCTCTTCGCATGAGGTGGCCACAGTACTAGAGCTTCAGCTTCAACATCATTCCTTCCAATGAACACCCAGGACTGATCTCCTTTAGGATGGACTGGTTGGATCTCCTTGCAGTCCAAGGGACTCTCAAGAGTCTTCTCCAACACCACAGTGCAAAAGCATCAATTCTTCGGCGCTCAGCCTTCTTCACAGTCCAACTCTCATATCCATACGTGACCACAGGAAAAACCATAGCCTTGACTAGACGGCACATTATGTAAAGTAATGTCTCTGCTTTTTAATATGGTGTCTAGGTGGGTCATAACTACCTGAACAGTTATTTCATTTTTCTCTTCAGGGGTTGGAGACTGATGACAGGACTGTGAGTCTGGCTGTCGTGCATGTTTTGAGTTCCTTTTCGATTTTAGAACTCTTAAGCGTGCGTGTGTGTATGTGTGTGTGTGCACATCAGGAGTGCGGTAAGGTGGTTCTCTTGCCTTCCTATTTGGTTATTTGTATTTACCGACATCCCGAAGGTGATCTCTGTTTAACCTTCATTAAGTCATTCCACAGATATATATATGTATATCTCATAACTTTTAAGTTGATATGTTATATTTCTTTTTATTCAGTTCAAGCAATGATTTTTCTTTTTTCCTTTTTTTTTTTGGCTGTTTGGCATAAGGGATCTTAATTCCCTGACCAGGGATCTAACCTGCTCCCCCTGCAGTGGAAGCTTGGGGTCTTAAACAATGAACCACCAATGAAAGTGAAAGTCACTCAGTTTGTCCAACTCTTTGCGATTCCATAGACTATACAGTCCATGGAATTCTCCAGGCCAGGATACCGGAGTGGGTAGCCTTTCCCTTCTCCAGGGGATCTTCCCCACCAGGGATCGAACCCAGGTCTCCCGCACTGCAGGCTTATTCTTTACCAGCTGAGCCACCAGGGAAGCCCAAGAATATTGGAGTGGGTAGCCTATCCCTTCTCTAGCGGATCTTCCTGACCCAGGAATCAAACCGGGGTCTCCTGCATTGCAGGCGGATTCTTTACCAACTGAGCTATCAGGGAAGCCCCATGGACCACCAGAGATGTCCCTATATGTATTTTTAAAATTAAGCTCCAGTTCTGTGCCAGTGACTGCTCCAAGGGCCATAGAGACGGTGACGATCTTCAGGATAGTTGTGTGCCCCAGAGAAGGGACATTCCAGGGTCAGAAGGCCAACAGTTGAACTAGTAACACCGTAACTGCAGGGGGTGCCACTTGCCCCACCCCCACCCCTAGCACCACCCCAGAAATGGCCCCCACTCTCCCCAGGGCAGGCGTGCGTGCAGGGAGGTCTCACCAGAAGAAGGGATGTTTGTGCTGAGATCTGGAGATGAGGAGTAGAGGGAAGGGGAGTCTCTGGGGGGCAGTGTTCAGGCAGGCAGGAAGTCCTGGAGATGCAGACTCTGGTCCTCACGTTCTCCTTGGTGATGGGCACTGCTGCTCAACCTCTTTGAACCTCATTTCCTTCTCTGTAACTATAGTACCTGCCTAACAGGTGTTAGGATGATCAGAGGAACTATTCTTTTTAAGACTGATGCTGGGAAAGATTGAAGGCAGGAGGAGAAGAGGATGACAGAGGATGAGATGGTTAGATAGCATCACCAACTCACTGGACCTGAATTTGAGCAAATTCCAGGAGTTGGTGATGGACAGGGAAGCTTGGTGGGCTGCAGTCCATGGGATCACAAAGAGTCAGACCCAACTGAGCGACTCAACAACAACAACAATATTCTTTTAAAGGGTTGAAACTGTGCCTGAGGTAAAGAAAGCACTATATAAATGTTTGCAAAATAAAAAAGAAATCCACGCCTGTACAGTGTAATCTTGAGAGTGTGTTTTTGTCTTCTGAGTGTTTTTCCCCCCTGCCTCTAAGACCGCAGTACTGTGTTTTCTAACGCTTGGCCTCGGTGTGTGTTTCAGGCGCTTTCCTGAGCCCCAGCCTCCCGCCCCGCTGGCCGTGCTCGCTGTCTGGGCGAGGAGCACGCCCCCAGCATGGACCTCGTCGCCTTGCTGAAGTCTCACTTCCTCTGCCACCTCATCTTCTGCTACGTCTTCATTGCCTCGGGGCTCATCGTCAATACCATTCAGCTCTGCACGCTCCTTCTCTGGCCGGTGAACAAGCAGCTCTTCCGGAGGATCAACTGCCGGCTGTCCTACTGCGTCTCCAGCCGTAAGAGGCTTCCCTTCTCTCTGTTTGCATGGGGGTTGCTGTAAGGACTTGCTATGTAGGTTACTAGGCTTGCAGTGTATGCTTAGATATGTTGTTTGTTTGTTTCTGTTTGTTTGAGTTTTTGACAAAATGCAAAATGTCTATTTTTGTCCTCATTCTCAAGTTATTTTTTAAATGAGTAATGCCAACAGCACCGCCAAATGCCAAAATTTAACAGACAAGGAGGGCTCTCCTATGAAAAGCAAATAAGCATTCTCTCTCTGTTTCTTTAGGTTTCCTCCTCGGAAACAATCATTGTTCGTTGTTCAGTCACTCAGTTGTGTCCCACTCTTTGCAACCCCGTGGACTGCAGCACGCCAGGCTTCCCTGTCCGTCACCATTTCCCAGAGTTTGCTCAAATTCATGTCAATTGAGTCGATGATACTGTCCAACCATCTCATCCTCTATCATCCCCTTCTCCTGCCCTCAATCTTTCCCAGCATCAGGGTCTTTTCCAGTAAGTTGGTGTCAGTGATTTCTTAGTTATCCTTACAGAAATAGCATATATGTGTGCTTATATAGGTTATTTCTATAAGGGAAGACATAGGTATGTGTGACTCTTAGGTTTGTACATATAAGCAGGTGGGTCTGTATATGTATAGATACATAAGACATACACATGGCTCAGATCATGAACTCCTTATTGCCAAATTCAGACTTAAATTGAAGAAAGTAGGGAAAAACCACTAGACCATTCAGGTATGACCTAAATCAAATCCCTTACGATTATACAGTGGAAGTGAGAAATAGATTTAAGGGACTAGATCTGTTAGACAGAGTGCCTGATGAACTATGGATGGAGGTTTGTGACGTTGTACAGGAGACAGGGATCAAGACCATCCCCCTGGAAAAGAAATGCAAAAAAGCAAAATGGCTGTCTGAGGAGACCTTGCAAATAGCTGTGAAAAGAAGAGAGAGAGAGAGAGAGGTCGCTCAGTCGTGTCTGACTCTTTGCGACCCCATGGACTGTAGCCTACCAGGCTCCTCTGTCCATGGGATTTTCCAGGCAATAGTCCTGGAGTGGATTGCCATTTCCTTCTCCAGGGGATCTTCCCAACCCAGGGATCGAACCCGGGTCTCCCGCATTGTAGACAGACGCTTTACCGTCTGAGCCACCAGGGAAAAGCAAAGGAGAAAAGGAAAGATAAACCCACTTGAATGCAGAGTTCCAGAGAATAGCAGGGAGAGACAAGAAAGCCTTCCTCAGTGATCAGTGTGAAGAAATAGAGGAAAACAATAGAATGGGAAAGACTAGAGATCTCTTCAAGAAAATTAGAGATACCAAGGGAAGATTTCATGCAAAGATGGGCTTGATAAAGGACAGAAATGGTATGGACCTAACAGAAGCAGACGATATTAAGAAGAGGTGGCGAGAATACACAGAAGAAATTACCAAAAAGAGCTTCATGACCCAGATAATCATGATGGTGTGATCACTCTCCTAGAGCCAGACATCCTGGAATGTGAAGTCAAGTGGGCCTTAGGAAGCATCACTACGAGCAAAGCTAGTGGAGGTGATGGAATTCCAATTGAGCTATTTCAAATCCTGAAAGATGATGCTGTGAAAGTGCTGCGCTCAGTATGCCAGCACATTTGGAAAACTCAGCAGTGGCCACAGGACTGGAAAAGGTCAGTTTTCATTCCAATCCCTAAGAAAGGCAATGCCAAAGAACGCTAAAACTACCGCAGAATTGCACTCATCTCACACGCTAGTAGAGTAATGCTCAAAATTCTCCAAGCCAGGCTTTAGCAATACATGAACCGTGAACTTCTGGACGTTCAAGCTAGTTTTAGAAAAGGCAGAGGAACCAGGGATCAAATTGCCAATATCTGCTGGATCATCGAAAAAGCAAGAGAGTTCCAGAAAAACATCTATTTCTGCTTTATTGACTATGCCAAAGCCTTTGACTGTGTGGATCACAATAAACTGTGGAAAATTCTGAAAGAGATGGGAATCCTAGACCACCTGACCAGCCTCTTGAGAAATCTCTATGCAGGCCAGGAAGCAACACTTAGAATTGGACATTGAACAACAGCCTGGTTCCAAATAAGGAAAGGAGTACATCAAGGCTGTATATTGTCACCTTGCTTATTTAACTTATATGCAGAGTACATCATGAGAAACGCTGGGCTGGAAGAAGCACAAGCTGGAATCAAGATGTTGGGAGAAATATCAATCACCTCAGATATGCAGATGACACCACCCGTATGGCAGAAAGTGAAGAAGAACTAAAGAGCCTCTTGATGAAAGTGAAAGAGGAGAGTAAAAAAGTTGGCTTGAAGCTCAACATTCAGAAAACTAAGATCATGGCATCTGGTCCCATCACTTCATGGCAAATAGATGGGGAAACAGTAGAAACAGTGGCTGACTTTATTTGGGGGGGCTCCAAAATCACTGCAGATGGTGACTGCAGCCACGAAATTAAAAGACGCTTGCTCCTTGGAAGGAAAGTTATGACCAACCTAGATAGCATATTCAAAAGCAGAGACATTACTTTGTCAACAAAGGTCTGTCTAGTCAAGGCTATGGTTTTTCCAGTGGTCATCTATGGATGTGAGAGTTGGACTATAAAGAAAGTTGAGCACAGAAGAATTGATGCTTTTGAACTGTGGTGTTGGAGAAGACTCTTGAGAGTCCCTTGGCCTGCAGGAAGATCCAACCAGTCCATCCTAAAGCAGATCAGTCCTGAATATTCATTGGAAAGACTGATGTTGAAGCTGAACCTCCAATACTTTGGCCACCTGATATGAAGAGCTGACTCATTAGAAAAGACCCTGATGCTGGGAAAGATTGAAGACAGGAGGAGAAGGGGACGACAGAGGGTGAAATGCTTGGATGGCATCACCAACTCAATGGACATGACTTTGAGTAAACTCCTGGAGTTGGTGATAGACAGGGAGGCCTGGCGTGCTGCAGTCCATGGGGTCGCAGAGAGTCGGACATGACTGAGCGACTGAACTGAACTGAACTGAACACATACTTTTTAAAACTAAATGCTGGTATAATATATTGTTCATCCTTCTCGGTTCTTTTCTTTAACTTTGTTGAGATAATCGGTGCTCATATGATCGTAAGAAACAATACAGATAGATCCCATTCACCCTTCAGCCAGTTTCCCCCAGTGTTGCCGTCTTGCACATCTACGATGTACCACGCCAATAAGAAAACTGGCATTGACCCAGTGCACCAGCCTTATTCGGATTTCTCCAGTTTTATTTACATTCGTGTCTCTGTGTGTGTGTGTGTGTGTGTGTGTGTGTGTGTGTGTGTGATTATACTAGACTATTTTAAACATGACTAATTCAACTGGCCAGAATTTCAAAAATGAAAATAATACAAGGTGAATCTGGGGATGTCTATAGATGAGTTTGGTGTTGATTGACCAGAAATCTATACCTGTTCTCAATGGCACAGAATGCTGTGTCTATCATTTCCGATTACATATATGATTATGAATATATTTTTTTAAATGAACTTTTTCAAAGGAAGCAATTAAAAAAATATCAGCTACCTTCGATTATGCCAAGAATTTCAAAATTATGGATATCGTTTTGGATCCGTTTCAATGAAGCAATCAGATTTTAATTTGAATCAAAATAATACAAGCTGCATACAGTTATCCAGATGGGTTACTACTGATTCAATGAGCTATTTTTGAAACTTCAAGATACGATCTTATGAGAAAAAGAATAATAGCTGCATCCTCATTTGTAACGTTGCCCTGACTCAGAAAGCTAGAACTACTGTGTCTTGGGTTGGAATATTTTATATAAATGTCTTGAGCATGTTCATAAGATCCATAAAGTTACAGTTGCAAAAAATGTATCTTTAATCCTGTCTATGGCCCATTGGTTGCAGCCACCCACCCAGTGCAGTCATGCAAATTTGTTAGTCATGCATTTTACTCTGATACTGTTTATAGTGTTGAAGCACCTACCATGGTACAGAAAAGGGAACAACCTTTCAAGGCTGGACAGAGGCAGCAGGAGTGGTCAGAAACTGACTTGTAACTGTTTGAAGAGAAAAGAGTTTGTGTAATCAAGAGAAGGAGATAATTGCTTCAGATTTACTTTATAATTTTAAATGTCTTTTTCCACTTAAGTGTCTATTTAACAAGACTTGTTTAACAAACAATGTTAATTGCACTTGTCATCGAAGCCTTCATTTATATGATTTGCACACACCTATAGAGATTCCAAAATCCGTCAGTTTGTAATTGGGAATCACGTGTATTTGCACTGTTGTGACCTCTGTTGAAATCTCAGGTGGATGCTTAAGGATTGAATTTTCATCTGGAGTTGAGAAATAAGAGACAGGCTTTGGAACGAGAGTTCCTAAGAGTCTCTGCTTTGCTTTTGGGAGGTAGTGGAGACATGCCAAGTCAATATTCTTTATAAAATATTTATTATTTATTTAATTTATGTGTTTGGCTGTGCTGGGCGGGTCTTAGATGCAGCACGTGAGATCTTCTGATGGAGATTAAGATGGGGAGCACATTCAGAAGGCAAGGTGGATTTCTCAACATGACAAATAATTATTTAGCATGATTCCAAATGAAACGTAACCATCCAAGACCACTGGTGTTTCCCCACCCGGGGTGCCGTGAATGGCCAACAGCCTAATTTCACAACAGGGTCAGAAGTACATGGCCAGGTCCCTCCCATCCCAGGATGTCCCCCCATGCTGTTTGCCTGCTGTCCCAGAGGAGAGCTCCCACGGGTTTGGATGGAGCAGATGCAGAAGTCACCTGAAAAGGGAAGGGGGGCCCTCTCTCTGGAGGAGCAGGTCTAGCTTTTGGGAAGGGAGAGTGTGGTGGCAGTTGGAGAGGGTGATGCCTCCTGGGTTTGGCTGTGGGCGCTCACTGTGGTGAGGAATCCCACCCCCTGCCCCCCGTCTTCTCCAGCATCTCCATTCCTGGTACCCCAGCATGTCTTAGATATAAAGCTGTTCTCTCTCTCTGAACTTGTCCTCTGTAGTTGATAGATCCTTGGAGTGTTTTGCAGCAACAACCAAAGACGTGTAAGAGAGAGCCTGTTTGGGAAGCCTCATCAGAGGCTCTAGTTTGTGCACTATTGAACAGCTCAGAATAGAGGTGATCAGGCCCTCTCTGTTTGCTGTCACTCTTCTCTCCAGGTTAAGACAAATCATCCTCTCCAGGTGATTAGCGAATCATTCTAAAGCTTAGAAAATCAGCCGCATTCACCACTCTCGCAGCTGACTTCTTAAAGAAAAACAGCAGATAAATTGTTTCCTAGACATTCAAGACCCCTCTGTTACCTGATCGCTTTTTACTAATGCAGCTGCGTCTGTATGCGTCTTTATTTTTTTTAATGTTTGTCAAGAGCTTGGTGGTGCACTAGGTGAGTCCAAAGTAGTCACCAGCCGTGGCATTCGAAAGGCCACTGATGTAAATGACAAATAGAGTCTGTTTCCAGCATGACACACAGGCAGAGAATCTTAGTCTAGTGGCCGGGGCTGCCATGAGGAGCGACAGTTTGAGAGTTTGTTTGACTTGGATGGCTGCTTTGGGAGGGCTGTTTCAGTTCCTTTTCGCCTAGGTTTGTAGGCCCCTAAGCCTGAGAGGCTGAGATAGACTGGCTTAGCATGCTGAATGGTGGGGGTTGGGGGTGGGGTATGGAGCCGACCTCTGCAAGGTGAGGAGAAGGAAGGAAGTTATAAGAAGTGGGCTGCCACACAGAATTGTATATTACCTTCCCTTGTACAGGATGTGCCCTTTAGTCTCTAGGGAAGGGTGGCCAAGACCAGCTGGCTCGCTTTCCTTCCCCCTTGACTCTGTGTTTTAAAAAAAGGAGAGAAGAATTAGGAGAACCTATTAATGGCAGAGGTTTTAAAAGTGGGGGAGGAGGGGACAGGGAGAGTGGAGGATGACAGCTGACCTTAATGTTCCATGAAGGGCTGGAGACACAGAACTGCCATCGAGACACCTCACCCACACACCAGCCCTGGTGCCTGGCTTCAAATTCCATGCTGTAACTCCCCTCCTCTGTGCCTTGAGCCTGTCTCTTACTTTTTCTGGAGCGTAATGCTCCTGGATTTCATTGCCGTCCGATGCACGGCTCCACTAGGTGCCTCTGATGGCCAAGGGCTGGTGACGCTGAGGAGGGGTCAGGATCTGGGGTGCAGAGATGAAACAAGAATATCCTCCCCTCCTGCTTGTAGGCTGTCACCTTGGGTGAGCCCCACAAACCCTCTGAGTTCAGCAGCAGGACGGATCACAGTGGCTGGTCAAAGAAACAGAATGACATGTTATGTATGAAAGTGCTTCGTGAGCTGTTTAACGCACATCAGTTTAGGATGAAAACTGAAATTTGTGTTGGCGAAGGGAAGAATTGCAGAGGGGAGGGTGGTGGTGGGGACAGGTAAGGCTATCTTCTTTCTTCTCATTATGGCAGTTTACTTGGTTGGGTACTTTCAAAAAATGAACTACATTTGAATTAAGGGGAGGGAGTGGAATTGACCAAATTCCAATATTTTTCTAATAAAGAGTCTGGGTTTTTTTTTTTTTTCTTTTTGCACTTGGGAAGATGGTTACTTCTCTTCTTAGCACCTCCCTTCTGCGTTCCCACCCCCTCTCCTTGAAGGGTATTGGCTGCTTGATTTGCAGCAGACGGTGGCTGAGCATGAGGAGAGAAGCAAGCTCTGTTTCTCCAACTATAACACCGTTCACAGTTCCTTCCTTGTTAACAGTAATGGACCCCAGTATGTAGCAGTCCCTTCCCAGCTGTGACCCGAGGGCGGGGCTCAGTATCTCAGAGGGATAGGCGCCCTCCCCGGAACCCCGGGGGGAACCAGGCTTCTTCACTGAAGATGCTTCCCTGTCCCACTTTTAGGGTGGCATCCCTCTTGTGGGGTGATGAACCTCGGGTTCTTGGGGCCACTCCCCACCTGCAACAACTTTGGCCATACAATCAGTCTGATTCTCCTGGGTGCCAGGCTGGTCCCTGGAGCTGGTCTGGTGTGCTTTATTTTTTCTTGTTAAAAGTAATTTAATTTATTTATTTTTGGCTGTTCTGGGTCTTCGTGGCTGCGTGGGCTCCTCTCTGGTCGCGCTGAGTGGGGGCTGCCGTCTAGTTGTGGTGGAGGCTTCTCATCAAGGGGGCTTCTCTTGTTGCAGAGCACAAGCTCTTAGCTGCAACTCACAGGCTTTTGAGCCCTGGATCAAAAACTATGGCACGCGGGCTTAGTCGGTCTGCAGCGTGTGGGATCTTCCTGGACCAGGGATCGAACCCGTGTCTCCTGCACTGGCAGGCAGATTCTTTACCACCGAGCCACCAAGGAAGCCTTAATTTTTTCCTTTTTTTAAAAAAGTTTGCTGCTCTTAGGCCACACCGTTCGGCCTATGGGATTAGCTCCCCAAACCAGGGATTGGACCTGTGCCCTCCTCATTGTGAGCGTGGCATCTTAACCACTGGACCACCAGGCAAGTACCTGGCCAGGTTTGCTTTAACACAACACCATTACTCATACTGTGAACTTGGCTGTTTTCCTTTCTTTTGTCTCTCACTGGAATTGAAGAACCTGCCTCCTACCACAGCCCCTCCTGAATCAGGATAAGAATTGTTTTTTTAAAATGTCTTGATTTGAGTTCCAGATTCTTGGGCATATATTAGTTTCCTTGCTTTGAGATGAGTTGGTGGGGGTGTAGCTGGGAGACAGCAGCTGTTAGGGGGCAGAGGGACCAGGGCCAGGAGCCCTGGATGGGAGGGGGAGGGGAGGGGGAGGGGCAGGACAGGGAGGAGGTGTTCCAGATGAGCGAACACGCCCAGGAGCCCCCCACGATCTGTTCCTGGATTTCCTCTGGACGGGAGTTGTTACTGATCCTTTTGGTAGGAGATTTCTCGGAGGCACGTGGATCCCTGGGAGCAGGCCCTGGGGAAGTGGTCCTCCCCTTTGACCCAGTGGGTATTTATAGCATCACGGTGGATCCTGGGGGCAGGCTGGGGTAGGAGCATAGCCGGAGATCTTGGGGCAGAGTGGGGGGCTGTCTAAGGGAAGGGTGGTCAGCCCTCCTGAGGTTTCTAGTTCTGAGTAGGGCCAGGAGAAGCAGGGCTTAGACACATTGCTGTGTGTGTCACGAGGCGGGGGCCACAATTGGGTGCCCCCCCACCGTCTTACATGAGAGAACAGGGCCAGACCGGAGTGTCTTTGATAAAAGGTGATCCATCAAAGAGAGGGTGCTGTGGCATTTTCCACGGTGACCTTGGGAGAAATAACACGTGCTGTTCACTTGGCAGCTGGCTTGCTCTGTGTCTCTTCCCAGCCTGATGAATGGCAGGACTGCCTCGCTTATTTTCGTCCAAGCGGATTCTTCCCTCTTTCCCGTCCGGAGCAGGTTTGGCTCTTTCACTTGGGACAATAGTTTATCATCCGCAAGATGTCAGGAAAGGTCTTCGCTAGGTTGGCCCCAGAGCCCTGGTCCTGACCCTTCCTGTCGCTGATTCTGCCAACTCGTGGTCCTGCTGCCTCTGCGGTTCTGACCCAGAGGTGAAGGGCTCTCCCTGAGCCGAGCAGAGGGCACCCGGATTCCTCTCCCGGGACAGTCCTTTGCTCGTTTCACTCTCTCTCCTGTGCTTGTACCATTTCCTTCTCCTGTCTGTGTCGGTCTCCACGCCCTCACGGCTCTCACAAGTAGGCTCCGCGTCGTCTGGGGTTACAGCTCTGAGGGCCGGGCCTGGGAGGTTCAGCAGCTTCTACAGGCACTGTCTAGTCCGTGCCCTCAGGGGCTGATGAGGAGCCCAGGAGTGTGTGTGTATCTCCCTGGAGACCCCAGGCCTTGGCAGCGGCCTCCGTAGCTGAAATAAGAGGCCACCGCGTCAAGCAGCAGAGATCTTGCTCTAAGTGGTTTCCTGGTGATTTATTCAGCAAGCATTGAGCGCCTGCTGTGTGCCAGGCGCTATGTTGGGTACTAGGCGCCTGGTGGTGAGAAATACAGCTACGAGCCCGCCCCCAGGGAGCTTGCGGTCTGCTTGTCTGCAAGTCTCATAATCATTTCTTGCAAGGGCAGCTTGGCTAAGTCGTTGTGAGGAACAGACCCAAACCATCCTGTTTGTCCCGTATTTGGGCAAAACGGACCTTGATTCCTTCTGTCCTCACTTTGAGGCTTTTCGAGTAGCACAGCAACCAACCAACCAACCAAAAGAAGGAAAAACCATACCTGGTTAGCAACTCAGCATTCTGAATGGAAGTAGCAGAAGCAACCCAGAAATGGACTTAAGGTAGATCTTATTTACAGTGCGTTATACAGTCAAAGAGCTCGCATGTCTGCACTTAAATGGCACCAGAGTGATAGGTAGGAGAAAAAGAAGAGAATCAGTGTGTATAAGCTAAGCGGGGTCAGGCTTCTCAGTTCTGCTGTTTTATTCTGTAGACTTCCAGCCAGCTAACACTTGGCCGGGCGCTTGCCATTCTAACTAGTGTTTTGAGTTCTAGGCACAGAGAAGTTAAGCAACTTGCCCAGGGTCACAGAGGAAGTGGAGGAGCTGAGACTGGGGCCATCTGAGCGCAAACCTCTCTGCAGCACCGCTCAGCATGGCCTGGTGGTAGAGGAGCCAGGCTCCGGAGCGGAGGCCTCGTGTCCACTGGTGATTGTAGTAGGTGACGTTCCACAGGGCGACGGAGATTGTGAAGTCACGACACACAGCTATTTCCATTGCTGACCCGTGTAATCACTGCAGTCTGTGGTGTGCAGTATGTGTTAGGCCTCACGCTAGACCTTTCATGTCCTTACCTTGTTTAAACACGTAACCACCCTGAATAGGCAGTCTCCCATTACACGCCAAGTGAAAGTCACTCAGTTGTGTCCGACTCTTTGCGATCCCATGGACTATACAGTCCTTGGAATTCTCCAGGCCAAAATACTGAAGAGGGTAGCCTTTCCTTTCTCCAGGGGAATCTTCCCAACCCAGGGATTGAACCCAGGTCTCCTGCATTGCGGGCAGATTCTTCCAGCTGAGCCACAAGGGAAGCCCAAGAATACTGGAGTGGGTAGCCTTTCCCTTCTCCAGGAGATCTTCCCAACCCAGGGACTGAGCCCAAGTCTGCTGCATTGCAGGCGGATTCTTTACCAATTGAGCTATCAGGGAAGCCCTGTCATGCCAACCCACTCCGGAAATCTCGCCTGGAGAATCCCATGGACAGAAGAGCCTGGCGGGCTACAGTCCATGGGGGTCGCAAAGAGTCAGACATGACTGAGCAACTGAGCAGAGAGAGGGCATTTCATGGGTCAGTTTTTTGAGGCTCAGAGAGGTCAGGTGACTTGTCTGAGGTCACACAGGAAGTCAGAGAGCTGAGATTCCCAAATCCATTCTCCCACTACCTTTTTAGAATGTATCTTTGGCTGCACTGGCTCTTTGTTTCTCTAGTTGCAGCGGGCGGGGCTGCTCCCCAGCCGCAGCGCTCCAGCTTCTCTGGCTGCTGAGCAAGGGCTCTGGAGCCCGTGGGCTTCAGCAGTGGTGGTGCCTGGGTTTAGCTGCTCCACAGCATGTGGAATCTTCCCAGACCAAAGATCGAACCCAAGTTCCCTGCCTTGGCAGGTGGATTCTTAACCACCAGCCCACCAGGGAAGTCCCAGTTTTCTCCTACATTTTGAAAAACAAAGAAAACTGTGTGTAAGAGTTTTTATTTTATCACCCACGGTTGCTGTGAAGCCGACGTCTGTTCGGATCAGCCCTGCGCGTGTCCACGCACTGTCTCAGCCCCAGGGGGCTATGCAGGGTGTCTGTCACTTCCTTAACAAGCGTGCACCTGGGTTCATCCTGAGGGCCTGATCCTGGGCCAGCACCTGGAGCTCAGAGGTGAAGGGGATGTAGCTGCTGCCTTCGGAGGGGTCCAGGCTATTGGGGAAAGCATGTGAGCCAGCCATCGCAGAGCAGCCAGACTGAGGCCAGGCTAGAGGCACGCAGGGAACGTGGAGCAAGTCCATCCTGGGGAGGGATGGAGGCTGGTCCACCAAAGCAGCATCCTACCAGGAGTGAATGAGTGGGAGGTGTGATATGTCGCAAGAAGGGGAAAGGTGGTCTGGGCTGAGGAAAAAGCATATTCCAGCATCGCCTAGGGGCAGCACTGGTTTATCTGCACCGGTTTGTTCAGCTGTGGGACCTACCACGTGTCATCACGACCTTGCTGAGTCAGGAGGCGGGAGCCGTGTACCCTCCACCCAGGCCCTGGAGGACACTGGTGTCCAGTGGCGCCCAGCATGGCTGGTCCACCTCGGGCTTGGTCCACAGATGCACCCACATAGCCATCTCCAGAAATTCCAAGCCTTGTAAACCATCCATTTCCTTCAAGGTTTATTTTTGTCTTGCCCTGAGCAGCTCTGTTTGAAATGTGCCTTGAGAAGCTGTTAATTTTTTTTTTTTTAAAGATCTGTTCATACATAATCTTTTATAGGAAGATACCCAGCTGGGTCATTATTTCCTTGAACCATGTTGCACCCTAAGTATAATATTATGTAAAAATAGCATGAGGCAAAACAGTGCCATGTAATACCAATTTTATAAATACCGACTATAAGTTGATCGGAGTGCTGCTTTAAGGCATTAGAATTAAAGATGAGTTTTTAAAATTGCCTTTATAGCATATATTTTATTAACTGGGGGAGGGGACCCCAAACAAAATAAAAGCCTAGAAAACGAAAAGAATTAGCTAGGAAAGGGGTTGGAAAAGAGGAATATAAAGTGGGCCCTTCGTGCACTGTATGTGTGAGCGTGTATCTGTGGGAAAGCCTCCTGCGTGCTGGCGGGGGCTCCCCATTCCTGGGCCCAGGAGTGATGTGATGTTCAGGCCTCGCCTCCAGGACCTGCATAGAGTGTATTTGACTCATCACCACAGTGACCGAGGACAGTGGAGGTGAAAGTGCCCAGAGCTGCATCCCTGGGTCCCCAGGGTCCCCACCCCCCCGCCCCAGAAGACATACACGTTCTTACCCCACACCTGTCAACAGGGTTTTATTCAGAAGCAGAGTCCTTGCTCATCGTCAAATTGAGATGCGGTCCTGCAGGTAGGCCCCAGTCCTCTATGGCTAATGGCTGTGTCTTTGTAAAAGGGGAGACCATGAAAGCAGATCAAACCAGTCC
This sequence comes from Oryx dammah, assembly GCF_014754425.2. Classification (NCBI taxonomy): domain Eukaryota; kingdom Metazoa; phylum Chordata; class Mammalia; order Artiodactyla; family Bovidae; genus Oryx; species Oryx dammah. The sequence continues at coordinate 83,539,601 of NW_024070188.1, read as the reverse complement.
ATCCTAAAGGAAATCGACCCTGAATATTCACTGGAAGGACTGATGTTGAAGCTGAAGCTCCAATACTTGGGCCACCTGATGTGACGAGCCAACTCACTGGAAAAGACCCTGATGCTGGGAAATGTTGAAGGCAGGAGGAGAAGGGGATGACAGAGGATGAGATGGTTGGATGGCATCACCGACTCAATGGACATGAGGTTGAGCAAAGTCTGGGAGATGGTGAAGGACAGGGAGGCCTGGTGTGCTGCAGTCAAGGGGGTCGCAGAGTTGGAAACGACTGAATGACTGAACAACAACCGCAAATAGATGCAGAGGCAGCAGGCCCAGAGGAGGACGGTGTGAAAACAGAGACCGGAAGCCAGGAGCGCGGATGCCCCGAGAGAGGCAGCCCTGGCCACACCGTGTATTTAAGAACAGAAGTTCTAGTGTGTGAAAACCGATGTATTTCTGGTTGTAAGCCCCCAGTTTGGGGAACTTTAGAGCTTCCCTGATGGCTCAGTTGGTAAAGAATCCGCCTGCAATGCGGAAGACCTGGGTTTGATCCCTGGGTGGGGAAGATCCCCTGGAGAAGGGAATGGCAACCCACTCCAGTATTCTTGCCTGCAGAATCCCATGGACAGAGGAGCCTGGCGGGTTACAGTCCATGGGGTCGCACAGAGTCGGACATGGCTGAGCGACTAACACTTTTGGGGTGCTTTATAGCAGTCCCAGAAAACCGTCCCTCTGTGATCCGGGTCTTTTTCCCACCCACTGTGCGTGTGAAGTGCTAAGTGAAGGCCACTGGCAGGGGTGCTGTTTATTTCTCTCTCCTCCCACCTCACCTGGCTTCCCCCACTCCCAGTTGTTTCACCGGCAATACAGGGAATGAGAGCTTACACAGACTGAAGGCCTTGTCTGTGTTTAAGGGCCAAGCCATAGAAGCCTGCCTTCCTGCTTCTTAAAGTCAGTGAGTGAGGTGGAGCTGGCGACTGTGCAGCCGGGCTGGCCCGTGCAGAGGAGCTTTGATGATAGAGACGAAGTCTTGCTAGGTTTGTTTCCCCCTGTTTTCCTTGTATTTTTAACTGGTGTTTACATTTATCTCTCTGAGTACTCTGAAGTCCAGAACTGCTTTGGCCAATCCCCAAAGCAGTCTGCCTGGGAGAACCAGAATGAAACCCTCCTTCGCACTTGGAGGGAGTTCTCTGAGGCGAATCAAGTGTGGAAGCCTGTCTGTAAAGCAATGCTCAGGTCTGTCCTAGTAACAGCCTCTCTGGCCATTAAAGGAACAACAAATCTTTTCTTCCTCTCCCTGCTTTGCACAAAGAAGTAACAGGAATGAAGTCATCTGACCCAGGAAGTCTGTTCCGGTGGCTTGCACACGCCTGTGTCTTTCATTCGAAAGCATCCAGAAAGCTGTCTTCCTAGCTTTGTTCAGATCCAATGTCTTTTCTTCCTAATCAGTGTTCCACTCCAGCCTGATTCCTAGTGGAACAGTTTTATCTAGAATGGGACATTTACTTTGCTCCCCTTTCCTGCACAAAGCTTGTTATAAAATTAGCCTTTTGTGCCAACACTTCTTTGTTTGCATAGGGGAAAAATACTGGCCTTGAGAACTGATGATTACATCAGTGTGTTATCAGATCAATTCATTGATAAATATCACAGCTAAGTAGTTGATACACCTGGCAATTGGAAACATAGTAAATATACAGCTGGTCTCATGCAACTGATCCACTGAACGGAGATGTGATAGATAAGGGCCCTGGATTTTTAAAAAAGGTTTAAAATAGAGTAATGTAACTACACTATAGCATTTATTATGAGTAACAATCCATTTCTGCCTCTTAAATATGTGTGTGCGTGCGTGTGTGCTCACTCAGGTGTGTCCAGCTCTTTTGTAACTCCATGGACTGTAGCCTGCCACACTCTGTTCGTGGAATTTCCCAAGGCAAGAATACTGGAGTGGGTTGGTGTTTCCTTCTCCAGGGGATCTTCTCAGCCCGGGGTTGGGACCAGAGTCTCCCGCGTCTCCTGCCTTCGCAGGTGGATTCTTTGCCACTTCACCACCTGGGAAGCCCCATAGGTGTGTTACACATGTAAATATATGTTTTACTCATAGTGCAGGATGTATGTGTGATTGTTCCTACAAAAAAATGACCTGGTATTTTAAATAGAAAGCTTAATCACTCACAACTTCAAATAGACATGTTAAGACGTGTTAAAGAAACAGCAGATTTAGGAATACAACTGTGATACTGGGTTGTATGAACAGATGCTTGCCTTGGAGCAAGGTGTCTTAGCTGTTGAAGTGGTTTATAAATAAATTAATTCTCAGCCAAGGTGCCCGTTTGTTTTTGTAAGCATTAAATTTCACTTGTGACTTGGGTTACGGCTTTCAAATTAGGTTATAAGTTTGACTTTGGTGTCTTGTAACTTGATAAGACAGTTGGGTGTGTTCATCAAAGTGGGCTGGGTATTCCCCAGCGGGGGAAACAAGACGAGCCATAGATTATAGAAAGAAAACCTTAGAGCTTCTAATTTATATTCCATTTATCATACATAGAGGGCTTCCCATGTGGCTCAGTGGTAAGGAATCTGCCTGCAGTGCAGGAGATGAGCGGGCTCCATCCCTGGGTCAAGGAGGTTCCCTGGAAGAAGAAATACTGGCCCACTCCTGGAGAATCCTGTGGACAGAGGAGCCTAGCGGGCTACATCCATGGGGTCACAAAAGAGTTGGACACAACTTAGCAACTAAACAATAGCAACAACAATAGTATATATGGATAAGATTTAAAAATTGCATATATTTTATAAATTATACAAAGCAAAATTTTATGTGTATAAAATTTGTGTATGCTAATGTTGCCTATTTAATTTTTCAACTTAAACGATCAAAATTATTTGACGATCACTGCCTTAGCCTGTGGGTTTGGGTGTCAGCACACTGGAGACAGAGGAAACAGTGGTTGACTTTATTTTGGGGGGCTCCAAAATCATTGCAGATGGTGATTGCAGCCATGAAATTAAAAGACTCTTGCTCCTTGGAAGGAAAGTTATGACCAAGCTAGACAGCATATTAAAAAGCAAAGACATTACTTTGTCAACAAGGGTCTGTCTAGTCAAAGCTATGGTTTTTCCAGTGGTCATGTATGGATGTGAGAGTTGGACTATAAAGAAAGCTGAGCACCGAAGAATTGATGCTTTTGAACTGTGGTGTTGGAGAAGACTCTTGAGAGTCCCTTGGACTGCAAGGAGATCCAACCAGTCCATTCTGAAGGAGACCAGTCCTGGAAGTCCTTCATTGGAAGGACTGATGTTGAAGCTGAAACTCCAATACTTTGGCCCCCTGATGCAAAGAGCTGACTCTTCCTGTTGCTGGGAAAGATTGAAGGCAGGAGGAGAAGGGGACGACAGAAGACGAGATGGTTGGATAGCATCCCTAACTCAGTGGACATGGGTTTGAGTGAACTCCGGGAGTTGGTGATGGACAGGGAAGCCTGGCGTGCTGCAGTCCATGGGGTCACAAAGAGTCGGACACGACTGTGCGGCTGAACTGAACTGAACCACTCCGTATGCACTTCAGCTTGGATGGAGTAGACGAAAGCAAGTTACATCTATGTCCACAGGTAAAACTTTTCTACGTGCATCCTTCTACGAAGGGTGTCAACCTTCCTCTGCCCCCAGAAATGGAAGGCTGTTCTGTGTTCTGGTTCAGACCCACTTTCTTCCCTCTTGCTCCGTGGCCTGTCGACGGTGGGGGCGGCGGGGGGCGGGTTACAGAAGAGTAACAAAAGATGACATTGAACTAAAGCCGAACTCGCGAGGCTGCGGAGGGTTCGCATCACTACAGATCTGACAAGGCTCCTTCATAGTCTGACAGAGGAGACTGGGACGCATCTGGACCAGAGACAGTGTTGGTGCTGCCTCTACTGGAGAGAGAGCCCTGACTCCATGGTGGGGGTGTGGGCCGAGCTGGGAGTAAATGAGCAGATCTCGGGAGCCAGGGCCATGCTGTCAGGGCCTGGGAGGAAAGCTGAGCGGAGGAGGGGCCCAGGGCCCCAGTCTCCCCTGCCCTGGGGCAGACAGCTCTCAGATGCCTCCCTGTATCCTCCAGCTGTTTCATCTGCCAGTGAAGTGGCCTTCACACCACCCTACCCTCCCTTGTGCTGGGCTGCTCTCGTGAAAGCTCCAGAGATGCCCTCAGCTCTCTTTTTTAAGATGCTGTTCCTCTGGGATTCCACCTGAGTCTCACCTCCTCCCTGACTCCCTGGTGCCAGCTGAGTTGGATCCTCTCCTCTACCTGCTGAAGGTGCTGTTCTCGCGGCCTGCTTCCCTTGACTTCAGGCTTTCCCGTCATCAGTTCCTTGTCAGTTTCCTTTTGGGCGTCTCACGGCTCTGGCCTGATTCATGGCATTTCAGTCGTGAAAGATGGCAGAGTACATGTAGCATGAAGAAAGGGAAGAAGGAGGAAAAGAGAGAAGGAGGAGGGGAGGGAGGAGGGAGAGAGGGCAGGGAAGAGGGGAGGAGGGCAGGGAGGAGACAGGAGGGAAGGGAGATGGGGAAGAGGTCTGGGAGGAGGGAAAGGAGGAGGGAGGAGGAAGGGAGCTGGGAGGAGGGGGGGGAGGGAGGAAGGATGGGAGGGAGGAAGATGACGAGCAGAGAGAATGAGTAGACACAGGGACGGAGATGTGAACACATGTGCTCCCCGAGGAGCACGTGGTCCTGGCACCTGGATGTCGGGAGGCGTGGAGCTGGGGGTGGAAAGTGCAGCTAAGGAGAGATGTGGGGGCACCGGTACTTGAGGTCAGAAGCTGGGGCCCCTCATCCCCGTGCACCCAGCCCCGCGAGCACAACACCTGGGCCGTGCTCAACAGAAGGTGTCTGATAATTGCTGATGGGATTGAATTCAGGGGCATTCTGCTGCTTGCATGCGCTTGCAGAACTGTCTTGGGTGTCAGATGCAGGGTGCACTGGGGGAGGGCTGAGGTGGAGACCTGTGATGAAAGCTTCCTGCCACCCTCCAGACCGCATCCATGCCCAGGGTGGAGCCTCTTCTTGCCTCAATGAGAGGGTCCAGCCAGGATGAGAGGGTCCAGCCAGGTGGATGCTAGCGCTGGGTTTCCTCCCTGATTTCTCCCACTCGTCTTGCCTCTAGAGGGAGAAACAGGAATTTATCTGTTCCTTTCTGCTCGAATAACTTGGCTGCTGGGATGAAAACTGTACACGAATAGTCACATATTTGTGAGCATCTTAGTTATCTGGAGGAAGTGATTGGAAGGCTACTCAGTTCGGGACATGAAGGTCTCTTGCGAGACATGGCTCAGCCTTGGAAGAGGATCAAAGAGCCAGAAATCTCCAGTCCAGCCCATGCCAGCTGCGCTTGGCCAGGGGCCATGCTGCCCACGTGGACCCGTCCTGGTGGCCAGGTGACAGTCAGCACTGCCCACACCCCATGTGACCCATTCTCCCACCACGTGGCTCCTTCCTGTTGCCACGCACACTGTCCCTCTCCCACTAGGGTGCCGTTGTGTTTCAGGACAGTTCCGTTCCGTTCAGTCGCTCAGTCAAATCCAGCTCTTTGCGACCCCATGAACCGCAGCACATCAGGCATCCCTGTCCATCTCCAACTCCCGGAGTTCACCCAAACTCATGTCATTGAGTCGGTGATGCCATCCAGCCATCTCATCCTCTGTTGTCCCCTTCTCCTCCTGCCTTCAATCTTTCCCAGCATCAGGGTCTTTTCAAATGAGTCAACTCTTAGCATCAGGTGGCCAAATTATTGGAGTTTCAGCTTCAACATCAGTCCTTCCAATGAACACCCAGGACTGATCTTCTTTAGGATGGACTGGTTGGATCTCCTTGCAGTCCAAGGGACTCTCAAGAGTCTTCTCCAACACCACAGTTCAAAAGCATCAATTCTGTGCTCAGCTTTCTTTATAGTCCAGCTCTCACATCCATACTTGACTACTGGAAAAACTACAGCCTTGACTAGATGGACTTTTGTTGACAAAGTAATGTCTCTGCTTTTCAATGTGCTGTCTAGGTTGGTCATAACTTTCCTTCCAAGGAGCAAGTGTCTTTTAATTTCATGGCTGCAGTCACCATCTGCCGTGATTTTGGGGCCCCAAAAAATAAAGTCAACCATTGTTTCCACTGTTTCCCCATCTATTTGCCATGAAGTGATGGGACCGGGTGCCATGATCTTAGTTTTCTGAATGTTGAGCTTTAACCCAACTTTTTCACAGGACTCAGCTAATAACGAGTATTACAATTGTTGCTTAGGTCTGTAGAAATGAGGAGCCTGTAGATCTTCCCTTTGGGAGATTTAAATCAGTACTTAAAATATTATATAAAGAGGATGGTTATAATCTTAGTAAGGAAGCACTTGTTGGCATCAAGCTGTGTGTGGATTCTTTTATAAAACTGCCCTGGCGGGTCTGCTGCCTGGGTTTTGGCTGCGCTGGGTCTCCACTGAGGCACGAGGGCCTCTCTGCCCTTGGCATGTGGGATCTTAGTTTCCTGACCAGGGACCAGACTGGCGTCCCCTGCATTGGAAGGCAGGTTCTGAAAGACTGGGCCATCAGGGAAGTCAGGTCCTGTTGCCTTTTCCTCAGCTCCGTCTAAGGAAAGATAGCAGAATGGGCTTGGGAGGTGGCAAGGGCATCCTTTTCTGGCCCGAAGCACAGCACAGGATGCTGTGAAACGTTGTCCTTCTCGCAGGCACTACCCCAGGAGGGATGCCGACGGCAGAGTGCAGGCCCCAGGCACATCACTGCTGGCCCTGAGGACTAAACGTGCCCTTGGCAGCTCGTGCGAGGCTAGAAATGATGCCGATGGACTTCTTCCAGCGCACAGATAGGGAAGCGCAGCGTAGACCAAGAAGTGACCTTCCCCGGAATTCAGCTCAGCTCAGGCAGACGGGAGGCTGGGATTGGTTTCTGCCACCGCGGGCTCGCTCAGACGCCCCAGCGCCCTCGTGCCCTGTCTAGTTCAAAGTCTTGTTCTTGGTCTCACCTGGCCAGTGCCTTCAGAGGCCCCTGTTCTGGCCCCAGCGCCTCACTGTGTGTGACGCTGGGTGCAGGCTGTCAAGATGAGTAACAGCAGACAGCAGAAACCTCCTCTTCCTGCCTTTGTCACGATCATAAACATAGTTTATAGTTAAATTTGCAAAAACTCTTTCTAGCGGCTGGGCAGCAGTTTCCTCACAAGGGAGTGCTCACGAAAGCCTTTTATGCAGCCCCGTGGCACACCCTGTATCACAGGCTGGTGGAGAAATTGATGTGAGCGCGCGGATCTGTTCCAGCAGGAGAGGAAGGATCTGGGTATCACCTTCGAGCCAGGCTCTGGGATTTCCCGCTGCATCTATCTGTCCCCTGGAGGAGGAGACCCATTTCCTAGGTCAGGCTTCCACTTCTGATGAGGAGTCTTTCTCATGCTGTCACCAGATTTCAGGCTGATTTACGGGTGACCCAGCCTTTCCTCTTTGGTTTGCATTTCTGCTTCCTTGGCAGAGCCAGTCTTCCTTGCTGGATGTGATGTGTTTTTCCAGGAACTGACCCCCAAGGTCATGGTGACAGTTGCAGAGATTTCTTCCAACGTGAACTCACCCTCTTTGCTTCCGTTCACAGCGGTGGTTCTGATTACATGGCTCCATCTTACTGTTCACGGTTCTTTCCTGTTGGGCAGCTAGCATTTCATCCAGGCTTCTGTTTGAATGTTACCAATTGTGATTTCATGGAATTAAGTATTTTTGTGCCTAATGTAAATACTTGGGAAAGAGTCTTTATTTAAATCCATTGGTGCTCAATAGTCTTCTTTAGAGCACGTCTAATTTTCTATTTCTTCGAAATTTTTTCTGTACCTATGAATCTTGAAAATCTGAATGATGAATGATGGTTACTTTTTCAATCAAGTTGACCATTGCAACCCATTTTTTGTTGTTGTTGTTCCTGTCGTTTTGAGGTGAATGCAGATTTGATCTCCAGAGATAGGAGTTGTTTATTCCTTATTGGATTCTGTCTTAAATTTTGAGTGTTGTGGGGGCTAAAAGCCTGCAGATCTGCAGATGTTAATATCATCTGTAGTGTATATGTATGTGTTGCGTTGAGCTGTTAAGAACAAAGGACTTTAAGTGAAATAATGCCATTTGTAACAACGTGGACAAACCTAGAGATTATCACATTAAGTAAAGTAAGTCAGAAAGAGAAAGACAAATGCCTTATGATATCACTTGTATGTGGAATCTGAAAAGTACTAGAAATGAACATATTTACAAAACAGAAACAGATGCACCAACATAGAAAACAGGTTTCTGTTTATCAGAGGGGAAGGAAGGGGGAGGGATAAATCAGGCGTTTGGAATTAGCAGATACACACTATTGTATATAAAATAAATAACAAGATTCTACTGTACAGCACAGGCAACTATATTCAGTATCTTAAAATAATAGTGGAAACGAATATGAAAAAGAATATATATGAATAATAATAATAATAACTGAATCACTTTTGCTGTACACCAGAAACTAACAGAGCGTTGTAAATCAACTCTACTTCAAGTAAAAAATTAAGAAAAAAAGAACAAAGGACTTCAAGGTGGGAATAAAAAGGGAACATGGCCAACTCTGCAGAGATGACAGACATACAAACACCTGTTGGGGGCTAATTCCCTGTAGAAACATCTTGCGAGACGACCTATCTGAATATCACATAGCTTCCCTTTTTAGTACCACTGTGTTTTTCTTGGTAGTTAATTTCATATTTTAAAAAGACCGAAATGTAAGGTTGGTTTTCAGAAAAACCTTTTTTAAACTCACTGACAGTGTCCTTCTTACTAGAACTGGAACCCAACCCAGCCTTGCTTTGAGCAAGGCTAGCAGGGTTGCGACTGGGGGAGGGTAAGAAAGCCTCAGAAACGGTCTGTCCGTCAGTTCTCCTTGTTCTGCCTCTTCTAAGAACACAAAAGATACGGATCCTCAGGGCACTGCTTGGAGGACTCTGAATCCATGTGTCTTAGTCGTGAGCTCCCACTCAAGCTGCAGGCTGTGTTTGCCCGCTCCCGGAGGAGCGTGGCTCCCGAGTTCAGCACCGCGCCCTGAGGCCCTCCTCACACTTGCCCGGCTCTGCCAGTGGGTTGCCACTCTCGTTCCCTGTGATTTTCCCCATCTCTCGCCCCATCAGCCCTGACTCCCCATCTGCATTGCCTTTACACTAAACCACCCCCCTTTTTTTTTAAGCAGGGAAGTGTCACTTTGTACTGCGCTAATTCATTTATTATTTCATTTGTTCATCATCATTTCTCTCCATCCCTCCCTGCCCCGACGCCACCAGAGTTTGAGCGTATTTCAGGGATTTCTGTCTCTAGCTGGACACGACTGAGAGACTGAACTGAACTGAACTGAGCATGCAACCATGCAAGCATCTCATGGCTCAGCTTTATAGTATCTCATAGCATAACCTGGTGACCTGAATGACAGCTGGTACCCCAGAATTGCTGATTACATGCCCACTCTTTTTCATAGGAGAAAATATAATACTCTTAAATTCACATCTGTATTGGAAATAGTGCCTGGATAATAGTGTGATACTTTCTAGGAACCATGGGATTCCTTGGAATAGCCCATCAAGTAACTAGAAGGACTATCTTGCTCTATCCTTTCAGCCTCTTTTGTTATTCAGATTGGCTAATTTTTTCTGTTCCATCTTCAGGTTCACTGATTCTTTCCTCTTTTGAGTCCATCAATCGTGTTTCTTCCCTTAGTTTTTGCTTTTTCAGTTCCAGAATTGCCATTTGGTTCTACTTTGTATCTTCTGTTTATTTGCCAAGACTTTCTGTTCTTCATTTACTTCAAGTGTGTTCTTAATTGCTGTTGAAGCATTTTTATGATGGCCTCTTTAAAATTCCTGTTAGATAATTCCAACTTCTGCATTGTCTCAGTGTCCAGTTCAGTTCAGTTCAGTCGCTCAGTCACTTCTGACTCTTTGCGACCCCATGGACTGCAGCACGCCAAGCCTCCCTGTCCATCACCAACTTCTGGAGCTTGCTCAGTCTCATGCCCATTGTGTCGGTGATGCCATCCAACTATATCATCCTCTGTTGTCCCCTTCTCCTCCTGCCTTCAATCTTTCCCAGCATCAGGGTCTTTTCCAATGAGTCAGTTCTTAGCATCAGGTGGCCAAAGTACTGGCATTTCAGCTTCAGCATCAGTCCTTGCAATGAATATTTGGAACTGATTTCTTTTAGGATTGACTGGTTGGATCTCCTTGCAGTCCAAGGGACTCTCAAGAGTCTTCTCCAACACCACAGTTCAAAACACACCAGTCTCAGGGTTGGTCTGTGTCAGTTGTCTTTTCTCATTAAGGTTGAGACTTCCCTGGCTCTTGCTTGTACAGTGTTTCCATTGTATCCTGGATATTTGGGGCATTAAGGTTTGGGATTCTGGATATCATTTCAGCCTGTTTCAGCAGGCTTTCTCTGACGCTGAATTAGTGGGGAGAAGGGGTCACTGAAGGGGTCACTGCCTTGCTTACTGCCTGGCAGGGGTGGAAGGACATGTTCCCTGCTGTACCTCCGTGGCCACCCTGGGTGGGTGAAGGGTGCCTCCTTATTGCTGGGCAAAGTGGGCATCTGGACTCCCTGCAGGCCTCCACTGATACCAGCCTGAAGGGGTGCCCTGTCCGAGGCAGGGGGACTGCTTCCCATCGGAGGGTGGTGGAAATTCCAGTTCCCCTGCCAGTAATCTCTGACCCCACCCAGCAGGTGGAGGAATTGAGGGAGATGCCTCAGTAAAGCCTGAAAATGGCCCCCCACTTGGGCCTTTCTTTGCTAATGGGGATCAGAGTGGTGGTGGTGTTCGGTCACTCAGTCATGTCCAACTCTTTGCGACCTCTTGGACTGCAGCGTGCCAGGCTTCCCTGTCCATCACCATCTCCTGGAGTTTGCTCAGGAGCTGTGATGTGAGTCAGTGATGCCATCCAACCGTCTCATCCTTGTAGAAGTAGCTGAATTCATTTTCAGTTGAAATGCGCTTCAGAGTCTCTGCCCTCTCTCCAGAGAGTGTTGCTCTTTCAGATTTTTAACCTTAAAGTGTCCCTCTGGGTCACCCTTCATATTGCCTGAGTTATTGCCCAGAGTCAATGCAGAAAAAGACTGCTCAAGCCTCAGCATCGGAGATGGAGTTGAGAGGAGACTTGGGCTTGGTGCTGGCTGTTTGGCTCGGCCTCTGCTCCCCGGCTGAGCCTGGAGAGCAGCTTGTCTGGGACCCTGCGGCCAGCGGGGTGGACATGCCCACTGTGTGTGGTGGGGCGGCTTGGAAGGGAGGCGGGATGGACAAGGGCTGGAAGGGATGTGTTTGGGGTCAGTCATGGCAGTGAGTCATTTGCCTATTTCGCCCTGGGCAAGCTGGCATTTCTTTGCAACGTCGAGTGCCCATAGATGGACCATCAGGTCCCCTGCCCAGTCTCCAGCGGTGAGGCTGAGGCCTGAGCCATCTCTGGCTTCTCCCCAGGGCTCTTTAATCAACAGTATTATGTAGGCATTCACAGCAGGTTTATTTTTAAGCTTGGTTATCTTTCAGATTTGGGGGTGGTTGTGAACTAACTGTAACTGAAATTATTCTTTTAGCTGACTCTCATAGTTACAAGGTAATACAGGGCGGGAAAAGGGATGAAAAATCCTTCAAAGCTTTGCTTCACTGCAAATACACATTTAATTCTGGGGGGAAAAATTCCTGTCTCTTTCGTCACCCGCATCATAGCATAAATCTACTATGCTTGACACCAAAGCATCTATATTTTTTGAGTTTGAGAAAACACTTTTTTTTTTTTAAACAGCTGCTGATGACAAACAACTGTAGATCAGTTTTGATTGACATTTTGTTTGCTTTTTTAGATTTAATTAGCATTTGTAAAATTTGGGAGAGTTAAACTTAATCATGAGAAATGAGGTAATGAAGGCTGAGTGCAGTTTCTAGGTAATTGTCTGTGGCTTCCGGGTAAATATAGAAGGAAAGGGAGACTTGGCGGGGGATTAACTGGAGTATTTACCTTCAAGGCTGTGGTTATAAAATTGGTTGCATGAATACTAAATTGGAGGTATTCATTATTAAATCCAACAAAATAATTTAAAAAAGGCACTGGAGCAACTGAAGAACATTTTGAAAATGCAGTGGTTGAAACTTCCATGCAGAGTAACTTGATGCCATTTTCTTAAATTTAAGACTTATTTAAAATAAACTCCCCATTTCTGGAAAGATAACGCAAAATGTTAACCAACACACTGTTAATCCCGTTTGTGCCATAATCCCCTTTGTATATTTATTAATATGAAGATCAAATGCATTCAACTCCTGAATGCAACTAAGAAAAACATTTTTAAACACAACTTCCAGCCTGTATATCTAAATATCTAAAATTAAAAAGGTAGAATCAACTCAAGAGTTGGAAATTGCTTTCCAAACGTTTAACAACCTAGAATCTAAGCTAACATAAATATCTTTTTGGCTTTGCGGTCTCAACCACGGTTATAATCATGGTTTATTTATGTTAATGGTGTACATCTTTGCAGGGCAGCAGAGAGTCCCTGATTAAATGCTTTCAGGGTGAATTTGGAAGGTCACAAGAAGGGCGGGATGAAAATACAACAAACAGCTCTCCAGTGGGAAGGGAGATGGCTATCCTACCTGGACAGGCGAAGTTCTCTTCCGACCATGAAAGTGAAAGTGTTAATAGATTAGTTGTGTCTGACTCTTTGCAACTCCATGGACTGTAGCCCACCAGGCTCCTCTGTCCATGGAATTCTCCAGGCAAGAATACTGGAGTGGGTAGCCATTCCTTTCTCCAGGGGATCTTCTGGAGCCAGTGATGAGACTCAGGTCTCCTGCATTGCAGGCAAATTCTTTACCTTCTGAGCCACCACCATGGTTCTTATGAATTCTAGCCAAAAACAACTATCCTAGCAAAGCTGTATGAACTCTTACTTATTATTCACCCAACAAACATTGGCTTAACACATATTACATGCCAGGCACTATTCTGAGTGCTGGCGTTATAAGAAGGACGAAGACACAAGCCTAAGAAGAGCTTGTAGGCCAAAATCTTCAGGGAGAGAGAGAATAGACAGGCATAATGCAGTGTGTGTTCCAGTTATCAGTTGCTGTGTGACAAGTCAACCCCCCCAAATGCAGTGGCTTCAGGCAACCATTTCATGCCAGTGGACTCCGTGGGTCAGGAATCTGAACAGGGGCCCGTGGGAACAGTTAGACTCTGCTCCAGGAGGTCTGGTTCTCAGTGGGAAGATTCCAGAGCTGGGGACGGTCATTCCTCACAGGTCTGGGCTGTTGGCCAGGATGTCAGCTGAGGTTGTTAATTGAACACTCTCTCCATGTGGCCTGGGCATCCTCATGGTGCAGCAGGCTTGAGGTAGCAGGATTTCCTAGCTGCCAGTGCCTGGCTTCCAAAGCGAGGGTCCTAGCTCAGGGCAACGTGCTCTGCTTTTTATGACTTGGCCTCGAGAGCCGACCCTTGCTGCCACCACGTCCTGTTGGTTACAAGCGTGTTCATGGCCCTCCCAGAATCGAGGGGCAACCACTTCCTTCCAGAGGAGTGGAAGCACAGCCGTCTTTAGAAGGCACATCTGTTGCAGGATAGGGAGTTTAAGTGCCTGACCATCCTCCCTGCATAGAGCTCACTCTAGGAGTGGACGGGACTTAGTGACTCTTCTAGAAGACTGAGCTTGGAGAGCAGTCTGCGACTTCTGAGGCGAGACCGTGAAAGGTGCAGCCTGACTCCCCCCCGCCTCCCACTCCCTTGCCGGGGCAGCCCACCACTGCAGGGGAGGACCTTCAAGGTGCCCCAAGAGAGACCCTGAGAAGAGGAACGGAGGAACCCACCGCAGCACCAGCCCTGTGAGCGGCCACCTTGGAGCCAGAGCCTCCACCCCAGTCAACTCTAAAAATATCTTTCTTTCTTTTTTTGGAGAAGGAAATGGCAACCCACTCCAGTATTCTTGCCTGGAGAATCCCATGGATGGAGGAGCTTGGTGGGCTACAGTCCACGGATCACAAAGAGTCGGACACGACTGATCGACTTCACTTTCTTTTTTAATTGAATTGTAATTTGCAGTGCTGTATTACTTTCAAATGTACAGCCAAGCGATTCACTCATATATATATAATCTGGAAAAGATGGAAGGTGACAGGAGAAGGGGGTGCAGAGGATGACATGGTTGGATGGCATCACTGACTGAATGGACATGAATCTGAGCAAACTCCGGGAGTTGGTGATGGACAGGGAAGCCTGGCGTGCTGCAGTCCATGGGGTCGCAAAGAGCCGGACACAACTGAGTGACTGAACAACAACAAACCGTTTTTATATTCTTTTGCATTATAGGTTATTACAAGACACCGAGAGTAGTTCCTTGTAGGCCCTTGTTGTTTACTCATTTTATATTTGGTAGTGTATATATGTTAATCCCAACCTCCCATTTTATCTCTCCATCCGTCCCTCCATCTCTTTCGGTAACATAAGCTTGTTTTCTATGTGTGGGGGTCTGGTTCTGTCTTGTAAACAAGTTCACCTGTATCATTTTTTCTTAGATTCCACATATCAGTAGTATCCTGTGATGTCTGTCTTTATCTGTCTGACTTACTCCTCTTAGGATGGTAATGTCTAGGTCTATCTGTGTTGCGTTTCATTCTTTCATTCTAAATGGCATTTCATTCTTTTGTTATGGTTGAGTAATATTCCATTTTCTCTGTGTGTGTTGTGTGTGTATATATGTATCATTTCTTCTGAAACCAGTTATCTGTTGATGGGCATACCGCCCAAGAGTCTCCAGGCCGGAACTGTTTAGTCACATCACTCCTGAATTCGTGACTCCAGAAATTGTCAGAGATAATAAATGTATATTGTTGTTTTCGAGACATTACGTTTTGGGACACTTGTTAGAAAGTTCTAGATAACCATGCATCCAGAACAAATATATAGCAGTGCATATTGGGCATATATAGGAAAGCCACCTTGTCCAGGCTTTCCAGGCTAGGAAAGCTTCCTGGAGGAGGAGACACATGAGATGCACCTTCAAAGGCTCAGATGAATGGCAGGCTGAGGCATGTGCACTTATACCACTTAAGAACATTGGAAACAGGGCGTGAGTTACGGGTGAATGGTGACCAAAGTCTAATTGATTATCTTTAAAATGGAGACTTCCCCTTGGACTGTTCAGGGACTTAGTAGAGCTAATTTATTTACAGAGCTGAGAGCAGGACCAGTTAGTTGGGGTGCATTAATTCACCTACCCCTGCACCCCAAGGCAGCCTCAGCATCACCTGGAGCAGTTAAAACAGCAGGTTCACACCACTCAGACCTCACGGTAACAGCATGGCTGGGTGCGGCCAATGCCTGTGGGAGTTTGGGAAGCTCTGCCCCAGATGCCAGGGGCTGGGCACCTGCTGGGGATTCCTCACACCTCATAGATGGGTAGGGCCAGTGATGGGGAATTCAGATAAGTAAGTAAGTAGGCAAGTGTTAGTCGCTCAGTTGTGCCCGACTCTTTGCGACTGCAGCCCCCAGGGTCCTCTGAGATTTTCCAGGCAAGGATACTGGAGTGGGTCCCCATTTCCTTCTCCAGGGGATCTTCCCAACCCAGAGATTGAACCCGGGTCTCCTGGACAGCAGGCAGATTCTCCACCGACTGAGCTACAAGGGGAGCCTGGAACTGAGATGACAGCCTTGAAAACAGAGTGACTAATACAAGACAGGAGGCCATCTTCCCTAGTCGTTACAAATGACTTTCTTACCCCTGTCTTCTATTTTTAACCCAAAGTACTCTTTGAATAAGAAATAAGACATTAAAAACAAACAAAAAAAGTAAATTAGTTCCTGTACTTTCCTTTTCTTTTAGTACTTTGATATCTCCCTCGGGACCGTGGTGCCTGTTCATCTTGTCCCGAGGAAAATTGTCCTTTTTCCTGAATGACTGCTTAACCTTCACCTTATCTGATTAGGTGCAGAATTAAGTCTCCCTTGAAAAGCCTCCAGTCTCCACTTCCCTGCCAGCTCATTTTCCCTGGGAAGGACCTGGAAGATCAATGTGGCCGAGGAAGTGGAGCTGATCAATGGGACAAGACTTCTTTTGTAACACCGCTAGGTGGACGATAACTTCCTTGCCCTGCGGTTATCTTGCAGCCGGCTAGAGGGCAGGATGCCTCCGCAGGTGGCTGCAGTTCACCTCGCAGTCTCCAGAGGGGGCGGCGGGCCGGCTCAGCCTTGCCCGGATCAGACCCCAGGCTGGGGTTCTTGCACCTAGAGTGGTGACCCAAACAGCAACGGGGACCCACCATCCTGAAACCAGGTGGCAGAGGAGCTCCCTGTTGATGAGTTTGGGTGGATCAGGAAGTGAGGCCGTATAGAACAGGCTGGTTCTACAAGAGTCTTCCCAGGGGCTTCCTAGGTGGCGCTAGTGGTAGAGAATCTGCCTGCCAATGCAGGAGATACAAGAGACGTGGGTTCGATCCCTGGGTCGGGAAGATCTCCAGGAGTAGGAAGCGGCAACCTGCTCCCGTATTCTTGCTGGAGAATTCCATGGACGGAGGAGCCTGGTGGGCTACAGTCCAGGGGGCCGAAGAGTCAGACACGACTGAGCGACGGAGCGATGAATTAATGAGAGTAGAATGGTCTTAGAGACTAGAGCTGAGTGACGCCTACACACCGAGCGGCCCAAGACAGGCCTTCATTTGAACGCCGAGCAGCAACTTGCTTGTCCCTGATTCCTTACGGAGGGTGAAGAAGAGGCTCCCAGCGTACCTGGTCAGAGTAAAGGATGAGATTATAAATAAGGGCAAGTGGCCCAGGTAGTTCCCTCCGAAGCATTCCTGAGCTTTCAGAAAATGAGCTTACTCTGCACCGTGACTTATGCCCAAGGACACTTAATTTTTTGTTCCTTGTCCAGCCCAGCTGAGGGGAGGGTCTGGGCAGAGGCGGCCAGAGAGGACAGCTCTTCCCACAGGTCATAAGGGTGTTACTTCGGTCGTTCGGGGACGAGACGGTGTGTTATTTAAGAAAAAGTGCTCTGAATTTAACATAAAGCCCACGCCATTACTCACTGGCCTGTAAATCCTTTACTATCATGCTTGGCTCATAGGCTTTAATTTAAAACATTAATAACACTTACTGAATGCCTTGTAGGTGAACAGTAAGTATTCCGGTGTTAACGGTCGTTAGCATTCTGCTACGGTGATTTTTTTCATAGATGTGATGCACAATTTTGCGTTTGGCTCGCTGGAGTCGTTAGACTAGGACTGAACTGAAGATTTTCCTTCTTTCCTTGTGTCTCCCTTCAGTAGTTGTGGCCCATGGTCTTAGTTGCCCCACAGCCTGTGGGGTCTTAGTTCCCCAACCAGGGATCGATCCCACATCCCCTGCATCAGAAGGCAAATTCTTAACCACTGGACTGCCCGGGAAGTCCTAAGAGGCATAAACTCTTTATGCAAGAATTCACACTGTGCAGTGGGCACAGCGCCAGGTGACGTCACTAGTGACATGATGAATGTGGCCACCGTTCTCTTGTCCTTGGCTGGTCGCCATCATCAAGGGGCTGGTGGGCCAGCTCTATTAATCAGGTTCCCAAGAGGAATAGGATATGGATATATATTCATACACACACCACATCTACAAAGTACCTTCACGGCCAGCAACCCTTAGGTTAGTGTTTGATGAAATAATTGCTATCTCCTGTCCCACTTACACCTAAAACTCCATTACCCCAGCCATGGCTGGAACTGACCCCTGCTTGGAACCCTTAACCTTGGCCTCCTTGACCCAGAGCTTTGAACAGTGAATGAGCTTTACAATTGGTGAGTATGACAAGAAGCTGAGTGTGATAAGAAGGTCCATGGAGGAAATGGTACCCAAACGCCCGCCCAAGATGTCTGCAGTCCTGAGGCCAAGTTTTTATAGGTTTCTGCAAGTCTGATGCAGTATTGAAGCATATTATTTATGCAGAAGAGGCGAAGAGGTCAGTGAATGGCCTTTGTAATTGCTCTATAATTACTAAGCTAGAATCCTTTAAAACCCACATTGGTAGGCATGTCGTATGATGTTCTATACCAGGCCAGGGGAAGATGGTTAGAATACAGACAGTCTATTCTCATTGCCTCTTGCCTCACAGATTGCGGAAACGAGCCCTACAACTTCAGAGAATAAATCTGTAATAGCAATAATTCTGGTATAGATTGGTTGGAGGATTTTCTAGGGTTTCGAATATAGAATCTTGGATAATATAAACAAGGTATTTTCCCCTCAGGGGCTTCCCTGGTGGCTCAGATGGTGAGAATACACCTGCAGTGCAGAAGACATGAGTTCGATCCCTGGGTGATGAAGATCCCCTGGAGAAGGGAATGGCAACCTACTCCGGTATTCTTGTCTGGTGAATTCCATGGACAGAGGAGCCTGGCGGGCTACAGTCCATGGAGTTGCAGAGTCGGACACAGCTGAGCAACTGACACACACACAGTTTCCCCTTAACGGGCTATGTAACCTTGTATTCAACTGAAAACACATACAAGTTCAAGGTCAGTTTCTCTGTTGGTATTGACATTTACTCAGTGAGCTAAAGTAAAGGGGAAAAGAGCAATAATGCATGACGTGTCCCTGGCACTATCACATGCCGGCTCAGAGCGACCATTGCAAATGAGGAAGACGGGCACCGCGAAGTTGAGTACGTGGTCCGAAGACTCACAACTAGCAAGAAAGGAGCCAGGGTTCAACCCAGGCTCAGCAAGTCTGTATCCAAATCCAGCCCTAAAACTGCAGGCAAACCTGGCTTATCTTTCTCAGTGCTGGAGGCTATAAAGCAGGTTTCTCAGCCTCAGCACTAGTGACACTGTCGGCTGGAAAGTTCTGTCGTGGGGCTCTTCCGCGCTGTGTAGGATATTTAGTCGCACCCCTGGCCCCTACTCTCTGATGCCAGGAGCAGCCCTCCCCCAAGCTGCTGCTGCTAAGTTGCTCCAGTCGTGTCCGACTCTGTGCGACCCCGTAGACGGCAGCCCACCAGGCTCCCCCGTCCCTGGGATTCTCCAGGCAAGAGCACTGGAGTAGGTTGCCATTTCCTTCTCCAATGCATGAAAGTGAAAGTGAAGTCGCTCAGCCGTGTCCGACTCTTAGGACCCCAAGGTCTGCAGCCTACCAGGCTCCTCCGTCCATGGAATTTTCCAGGCAAGAGTACTGGAGTAGGTTGCCATTCCCTTCTCCCCTCCCCCAAAAGGTATCCATAAAAATGTCTCCAGACTTGCAATAAAAGTCCCAGGGATGAGGGAGGGGACACAGAACCACTCAGCTGAGAACCATGGTCCTGGAGGGAAAAATGATTTAAAGATTACAATTAGATATAAAAATAAGCAGTGTAAGTTAGAGGCTTTCATTATATTTTGGAAAGAATATATAAATCATTTTACTTATCCACTTTAGAAATTAAGCACAAAACTTGGGAATTCCCTGATTCTCCGGTGGTTAGGACTTCACGCTTCCACTGCTGAGGGCATGGGTTTGATCCCTGGTCAGGGAACAAAGATCCTGCGTGCCAATAATAAAAATAAAATGTAAAATAAATAAACGAATTAAAAGGAAAAAAGAAAGATGCACAAAACTCTTCCATAAGCATGTCAGCAAGCAGAATAGAAGTAAACGCACATTTCCCTGGTGGCTCAGACGGTAAAGCGTCCACCTGCAATGCAGGAGACCCGGGTTCCATCCCTGGGTCAGGAAGATCCCCTGGAGCAGGCAATGGCACCCCACTCCAGCACTCTTGCCTGGAAAATCCCATGGACGGAGGAGCCTGATGGGCCACACTCCACGGGGTCGCAAAGAGTCCCACACAACTGAGCGACTTCACTTTCACTTTCTAAGGGAAAGATGTTCAAGTGTAAAAGAGGAGTGAAGAAAGAATGAAATCTGGGACGTTGAGGAAGAGGGTGGGTAAGGCAGAAGTGACAATTACATATACAACAAAAAGAGCAACTATTACACTAGAGCGGACAAGTTGCTAGGTCCGAGCAGTTTGGGTGAACTGCGTGGTTTTTCGTTTCTGTGGACCATGAGGCCAAGATCATATATCAGTCCATCAGTTGTGACTATTGATTAAGACATTACCTCTAGGGCTGAAGTAATTTTGTTCCCAGAACTCAAATGCCCGCAGGCACTTGACCCTTCTGGCCAGTGGTCTCTGCCGCTACCTCGCTGGGAGGAGGGGGCTGGGTCTGCAGACTTCCTGTGGAGACTCTCCACTCTCCCCCCTCAGCCTTCCACGAGCTTCCATGCGATGACGGTTCTGCTCGGCCCCGGAGGCAGGAGGGGCTCCAGCCTGGGGCTGACTGCCCGGCTCAGACCTTGGGTGCCTTGGGAGCTGGAGAAGGGAGCAAGTGCTCTGAGGGTTTCCCAAAGAGGGGCGGACTAGGCTTAGACTTTGAGAAGGTTTACCCTGATTACATGGAGGGGCGGGGGAATGTCAGGAATGAAGAGAAGCTGGTGCACTTACTTCATCAGGAACCACCCAGGGTCTCCTGGAAGGCTAGATCCTTAACACCCCTGGTGGTAAGGCAGGGATAGAGAGCAGGGTGGAGGGCAGGGGTCAGTGCTCTGACCCCTCTTAAAAAAAAAAGTCTCATCAGCACATTAAATGTTCTGAGAAGGCCAGAGGTGGAGAGATGGGTTGGTCTTGTTTTTTCCAAAAGACCAATATCCCACAACACTTGTGTGGTTGTGTTAGTGGCTCAGTCGTGTCCGACTCTTTGCGACCCCATGGACTGTACCCCCCAGGCTCCTCTGTCCATGGGGTTCTCCAGGCAAGGACACTGGAGTGGGTTGCCATGCCCTTCTCTAGGGGATCTTCCTGAACCAGGGATCGAAGCCAGGTCTTCTGCATTGCAGGCTGATTCTGTACCATCTGAACACTTGTTAGCATCACTTCAATAGCTTGTTGCTGAATTGGGGTTCCGTGGAACAGAGTTTGGGAAGGTGGTTTAGGGGGTTGTAAAGTCTGCATCTGTTTGACCAGCTCGGACTTAAATCTTGCCCTTCCCAGCTCTGATGCTTTCCTCACTCCCATTTAGCATCACACAGCCTCCTCTACGATTTTCCAGTTCCCAGCAGTGCACACCATTGCCTGCTTCTCTGTCCTGTCTCCTCCGATCGTCTACAAGTTCTATGAGAACAGAAATTTGTTTCTCTTGATCACTGAGTTCCCAGTGCCTGGGACCGTGCTGGCCGCCAGCAGGCGCCCCCGAGGATCTGTCCAGACATAACTCTCCCAGGCATCCCGTTGCTGCTCAGCCTTCAATGTTTTCTTCTCTTTGCTTCTAGGATTAAACGCATTACATTGAACTGTGACCCCTCCGTCCAGCCTTCTCCCTGACCTTGTGGCTTCAGACCTGTTTGAGGGGCGAGGTGGCCCTCACCCAGCCCCACTCCTCACTGAATTACCCAATCACACGTTACCCATGTGATTTCTCTGTTGCATTTGGCACTGACTGCCTCCTTCTTTCTTCCTGAAACATTTTCTCCTTGTTTCAAGACCCTGTCTCTTAATTTTCTGCAGCCTCCCAGACTCTCCAGTTTCTGAATTATTCTCACCGTTCCTTTAAATGTTGGTAAAAGTTGAACACTCAGGGTTTGATATGTAACTTCCCATTGTTCCCAACTGCTGTGTTGATTGAGCTCCGTGATTTGGGGAAGAGGTCAGCCTTATTTTTCTCTTTTGTGGTATCCATAAGGTCCATCAAGTCTCATTTGTCCTAAACTTCTGACATCTTCAAGACTTCTAGAATATCAAGACGTGCAGCAACATAGGAATCATTAAACCCGTGAGACTGAGATACTTGGGTCACTGAAGAGTCTGGGAGCTTTAAGGAGGTCAGAGTGCTTTGGAAAAAAAAATAAGATCAAAGCAGACCTAGAGAATGTCCACATTCAAGACTGGCTTTAAAACGCCTCAGTCTGGGGAGCCCACTGGCCACCGCAACTGCCAGAGATACTTAGGATAAAAATAGAACGTGTCGCACGAGCCCTGGGGAGTGTTAAGCTTCCCTGCGTAGAGTTTCTACGCGTGTAGTTTTAGATCTGAGATGAGGGACGGCTTTCCTAAAGTTCTTCCCCTTTTAGAGTAGTTGAAGACGAGCGGTGTCCGGCACGACTCGATGCCTTAGATAGCCGCTGCAAGGTTTCTCCTTGTGTCTTGACTCCTCGATGAGGTCTGCAAGTATGCCTTTACTGCATACACCGTGGACATGCTGAGGGACATTAGATGCCTTCTAGGAACGTACTTGGAGCTTTTAAAGACAGCTGGCTGCTGCACCAGCTGCTGATTCTAGGGATGAGGAAACCCCTTGGGGGCATTATTCATTGGGTGACTCTATTCGTTGCAGGACGCACAGCACAATGAACATTCACTTAAAATATGTCTATAATGCTAAGACATAGATATAGCGTCTAGAAAGACAATACTGATGATGCTACTTGCAGGGCAGCAAAGGAGAGAGACATTTCGGACACAGTAGGGGAAGGAGATGGTGGGATGACATGAGAGAAAAGCTTTGAAACATACATAACTGTATGTAAAATAGATAACCAGTGGGAATTCAAAGCCAGTGCTCTGGGACAACCTTGAGGGGCGGATGGGAAGGAAGGTGGGAGGGGGTGTTCAAGAGGGATGGGACATATGTATACCTAATGCTGATTCATGTTGGTGTACTGGGAGGGATTGGGGGCAGGAGGAGAAGGGGACGACAGAGGATGAGATGGATAGATGGCAGGCATCACCGACTCAATGGACGTGAGTCTGAGTGAACTCGGGGAGTTGGTGATGGACAGGGAGGCCTGGCGTGCTGCAATTCATGGGGTCGCAAAGAGTTGGACATGACTGAGCGACTGAACTGAACTAATGGCAAAAACCATCACAAAATTGTAAAGTAATTATTCTCTAATTTTAAAAAAAGATTAAAAATGTCTATAATTAGACAGAGGCGGGCTATAGTCCATGGGATCTCATAGAGTCAGACATGACTGAGCAACTAACACACACATATTTTTCCCTTAACAAGCTATGTAACCTCGTATTCAGTTGAAAACATGTACGGGTTCTAGGTCAGTTTCTCTGTTGGTGTTAACATTTACAGAGGAGCCTGGCGGACTACAGTGCATGTGGCTGCAAGGAGCCGGAGATGACTTAGGACTGAACAATGGCAACAGTAATCCAGTTTGTTTTCCAGTCCAGTTGTTATCCTACCATGCTTATCTCTGATAATTGCTTTTCTCCTGTTATTTGGGAAGACTGCCATTGGAAAGGGAAAGCGAGAACCTCCTTCTGAAAATCGTAGCCAATTTCTTGTCTTGGGTTACCCTTTAATTTGCTTTTGAGTTCAATGAGACATTTGCTTCAAATTCTGAAAAATGTTTCTGAAGTGGTTAAATAAAATTGTGGGTTTTTTTTTTTTTTTTAAAGAAAACAGTATATGGAATTTTAGATAATAAGTTTGGACTTGGACAAAGTTGAGACCTCCAAGAGGGCCCTGAAGAACAGTACCCTTCTCAGTTATTTGTCTGAACAATTTGAGAAATTAAGCAAAGGCATGGAGGATGGAAGACAATTTTCTTGAAGGATGGTTAGAGCCCATCTTGGAAGTTATAACTGCATGTGAAGTTATTTAAATAGACCGAACCCTCAAACTGGGCAGATTAGCCCAGAGAGGGCTGGCGCAGGGCAGCCTCCTAGGGTCCAAGAGGGAGGGGTAGAGTGCTCACCTGAGGAGGAGGGGCAGAGCCAAGCCAGGAATGTCCATTTAACCTTCCCAAACTCGCTAGTCCTGTAAACTACTCTTCCTCCTGGGGCAGGTGAGTAAAGGCGTGCTGGGAGGGCAGGCGTCTCCCTAGAGAAAGATCTCTACTCGTTCACCAAACCGGAGGTACGGAGAGGTGCCCACAGCTGAAAGGTTGGTACATCAGACCATCTCTGGAAAGTATTTTGGGGTAACTACTTAGAAGATGGTGAGACTTTACACATTCTAAACTGATTTAAAATACTCATGGAAAATGACTTAAAATACTGATTCCAGTGACCTTTCCGGGGGTCCAGTGGTCAGAACTCCACGCTTCCACCACAGGGACAGCGGGTTCCATCTCTGGTCAGGGAACTTAAGATCCTGCGTGCCACACAGCACAGCCAGTAAAAGAAAAAGATGTATTCCAAAAGAAGGCAAGAAAGGAGAAAGTGTGGGTCACCTAGAGTGCGCGAGATTGGACAGTGACTATACATCCAGGAAGGAGAGCAATTCCTGTTGTCGTACACTGTACAGTTCTGTTCAGAAGGGGGTGGGGAGGTGTGAATTAAGAGTTGAAAGCACCATTTCTGCCTTCAAGATTGAAAGAAAAACAATTTGTCAAAGGTCATCGCCTAGAAAAAGTAGAGTCATTAATCAGACTGCCTTGACTCCAGAGCTTCCACGGGCGGAGGCCACGGTAACCTCGCTGTTGTTTATGCCCACACTAACTGTCTGTTCTGCAACTTCATCTTTACCAGCTGGACGGATGGCAATGCCATCTCTCAGCTCATAGAATCTATGTCTGACAGAATCTTTGTTACTGATGTTTTAAATGTCAATCTACAGAAGTCAAATGGCTACAATTTAGCCTTAACTGTGTTCTTAATTACTCAAGTCAATGTCTCCAGGACCATGACAGGTGGAGAAAAAAAAAAAAAACAAACACATCTATTCTTGTCTGACTGTAGCTTCATCAACTATCAGAACTTCTGGAAGTGGAAAATCCCTTCGCTTTTATCTGAATGTTTGGTTCATTTTCTTTCTGTTGCTTGGCATCCTTGTCTGCACACGTCGTCACTAGGCAGAGCCCATAATAAGCACTTAGTCAGTGGGTCACTATATTTGGAATCCGGTTGCTAGCCTGCTTAGTGTTAGATTCTTAAAGGGTTCAGAAACCAGTGGAGAGATGTGAACACACGAGGGTGGCAGTGAATCTGTTCGGGGAAATCTGTTCTGGGGAACTGTTCTCGAGGTTTACTTGTCTAGAACAAAGAACAAACTGTGTTTTGTTTGTTATCCTTAAAGAACCTAATGCAGGAGACAGAAGAGATGGTTTGAACCCTGGGTCGGGACGATCTCCTGGAGAAGGAAATGGCAACCCACTCCAGTATTACTGCCTGGGAAATCCCATGGACAGAGGAGCCCGGTGGTCTACATCCATGGGGTCGCAGAGTCGGACACGACTGAAGCGACTTAGCGCTTTGCACACACATAGTCTTTTCGCCAAGTGGACTTAATTATGAGCCAAGGGCCAACCACTGGCTTTTCTAATGATTTCCTTCTGATTGTCTTTCCTCTAGAGTGGGTATTTCGTTCCTCTTCCCTTCAGACCTACTGGGGCCTGGCACATTGCTCATCTTCACCGTCCCTGTGACTGGAGAGTGAGCTGGTGTTCAGAGGCTGAGGCGGAGGTGGGATCTTTCTACTCCTTTGATCACGATCTTATGACCTAAGAATCTGATAGCACTTCATTTTGTTTTCTTCTGCGTGAAACGCCTGTCGCTCCTGTGTTGATCTATCATAGGTAATTGAAACTAGCTGAAACTCTGGCAAAGACAAGCAGAAAGCAAAATTTTGTGTGTTTTCTGTAACATTTTTTTGGGGGGAGGAAATAGAAAAGGATCAACTCACCTTGTGTTCTCTTAAAACTAATAGACTTTATTTTTTTTACCAGCAGTTTTTAGTTTCCAGGAGAATTGTGCAAAAGTACAGTTTCCATAAACTGCTTGCCTCTTGATCCAACACACAGATACATACACACACTCACACACACAGTTTTCCCTAGTTTATTATTTTTCATTAATGTGATTCCTTTTTTACCCCTGATGAACCTGTGTTGATACACTGAGATTCCTAAAGTCCATAATGTACCTTAGGGATCTTTGTGTCATACTGCCTGTGGGTCTCAAAAAAATCATGTTGTTGGTCATTTCCTAGGTCATATCTGACTCTTTGTGACGCCATGGACTGCAGCACGCCAGGCTTCCCTGTCCTTTACTCTCTCCCAGAGTCACCCTTAAGAGGCTCTTCATGAGAGCATCATAGCAATATGATAGTGATACAGTGATCGCATGGTGGTGTCACAGATCCACCTGATGGTGTCAGACGGGAGAGTCGCCTGCCCTGCACATCCTCTGTGTTCCACCTGCTCACCCTGCCTTTCCAACCCCCAGCGCCTGGCACTTTCCAAACAGACAAGATGCAGCCCGTCGAAGAGCCACCATGCTGAGGTCACCCTGTTTTTAAAAGTTCTGTATTTCATAGAATCTAAGACATTGTTAATTGTAAGGTACCTCCTTATTTTATATACTTCTTAAGAAGAAGACATTAAACTAGGCACATCCTGGGTGCCCTTGATCTCAGGCGACTAAAATGAGAACAGTACGCATCTCAGAATTAATAAGATGTTACCCAGAGTGCAGGGCCTGCACAAATACAGTGCTTTATTGAAACTAAAATAAATATTTGAAAGAACTGCACCATGATCCCAGTTTGGCCTCGGTGGGGTGTCAGTGAGGGCTTTGTAGGGGGAGTGGGTGGGGGGTGATGCAGAAAGTAAAGCAGCAGGAAATTGAGGGACAGTGTGACTCTGGGCTCCCTCCCCCGGACAGCCTGGGTCCTGGGGGTGCGCAAACCAGAGAGAAATCTTCACTCTCTCGGTGGCCCTGGCCAGGTTACTAGACCTTTCTGAGCCTCAGTCTCTGCATCTGTGTGGAGTAATGCTAACTAGGTTACTCTGGGGCCAGAGAAAGAGTGGTTTGTGTGTGACAGGCTCACTGCCTGCATCCAGTGTGTGCTCAGTAAGGAACTCTAGCCCTTCCTCCTTCCATCCTTGGCTTCTCCACCTTTACTTCCTCCTCTGTCTCATGTATGTCCTTCCACTGTCCCCCATGGTAAAGAATCAGCCTGCAGTGCAGGAGACCCAGGTTTGATCCCTGGATGGGAAAGACCCCCCGCCAGAGGAGGGCATGGCAACCCACTCCTGTATTGTTGCCTGGAAAATTCCACGGACAGAGGAGCCTGGTGGGCTACAGTCCATGGGGTTGCAAAGAGTCGGACACGACTGAGCAGCTAACACACACACACACACACACACACACACACACTGTACCCCCAGTGGTCAGCCTGGGCTGGGTCATCTCACCTTCATTCACACTGCCTTGCAAGCCCTCTGGGTGCTGGAGATTTTGCATCGGGCTTGGACTCAGCCAGAATTAACGAGGGCTGGATGGGGATTACCTAGGGCAGTTCGCAGATGGCAGAGCCTCGTAATTCTTAGCCTTGGTCTTCCCAGGGCTGCCAAGCAATTAGGGTTTAGTATCTGGTTGTGGTGCCCACCTACTGGCTTCAGGACTTGATTAGATAAACCTCAGACAAGCCCCAGGGAAAAGATTTGTCAGGGACCTTTGCGAATGAGATTGAGATATAATTGAAGTACAGGTTTATTGTTTGAAAATTGCAGATTCTCAGAACCCGAGTTCTGCATATTCATGAGGCCAGCAGGGTGACAGAACCCTGCCATCCACTGTGGGGAATCCCAGGTGGCAGCCCCCGAGCACCGCGGTCCTGCTCCCCCAGATCTGCGTGACCTTGGGGAAGCCATGTGGGTTCCATTTCGTCATCTGTGAAATGGGGAATAAACGTCCACCTCGTCTGTCTCAGCAGATGGCCATTCGGGGTGCTTGAGGTGATGCCAGTAGGAGCCCCATGGGGCCATGGGTGCCAGTCAACCCTGACCATTCGTTTCCAGCTCCTTCCTAGAGCCACATCCGTGCTTGTTGCCATGGTTACCGCTAGCTTGATAAGGACTCCAACTGCCAGATTTAGCCAATAAAAATTCAGGACTCCCCGTTAAATTTGAATATCAGATAAACATCGAATAATTGTTCTTACGAGTATCTCCCAGACATGGCACGGTGGATCTGTGAGTACATCTTTCATCTGGTATTGCAGGAGACATGCGTACGCTAAAGAATCCTGTGAAGCTTATGTGATATTCAAATTTCACTGGGTGCTTTGCATTCTGTCTGGAAACCTTAACAGGGACAGATTATTACCTTGCTGAAAGCGCAAGAAGTTTTGTATGAAATAACTGATGTTAGGATTAGTCCAGAACTCTCTGGTGGTCTCATTTATCACCAGTCAGAGAAGAGCAAACAATCTGTATGTTATTCTCGCAATTAAAAGTGACTCTGACAGGGTTTTCCTGGTGGTCCCTTGGGATCCGCATGGCAATGCAGGAGACACAGCTTCGATCCCTGGTTTGGGAAGACTCCACATGCCGAGGAACAGCTGAGTGCAACTGCCACAGCTACTGAGCCCAGGCACTCTAGAGCCCAAGCACCGCAGCTAGAGAGTGGCCCCCACTGGTCACAGCTAGAGAAAACCCAGTGAAGACCCAGCACAGCCAAAACTAAATGAATGGCGCAGATGATTGGTTTAAAATAAGTTACTCTGACAGAGAAATCATTTCTGCACTAAAAAAGACAAAACCGAGAACCTGTGGCCTCCTAGGCTGAGAGAAGGAAACGATTTCTTGTGGAGAAAACATTTTTTTAATAAATAATTGCAGGGTAGTTTCTGCCTCACATTTCTGGCCCTAAAATTTAGTTTGGGAATTGTGTACATTTCAGCATCTCAATTTTTTATAATCCTCTTCAACAATCACAGTATATGTATTTCTCTCAGTAATGAATCTCATGTATGAATGTAAGGCTCACTATATTTTAATGAGGGAAGATGAGAGAAAACATTAAATGGATGCCAATTTAGAGTAGATATTTATCTTCAGTAGATTTTACAATTTAAGTGTTCCTAAAGAGATTAATGGCAGGAGGAGAAGGGGACAACAGAGGATGAGATGGTCGGATGGCATCACCGACTCAATGGACGTAAGTTTGAGTGAACTCCAGGAGTTGGTGATGGACAGGGAAGCCTGGCGTGCTGCAGTCCATCGGGTCGCAAAGAATCGGACACAACTGAGGGACTGAATTGAACTGAACTGAACTGAACTGAAAGAGATTAATAACTTCTTAATGTTGCTTAAATTTTTTAAAATTATTTTTTGTGGCTGGGTAATATTCAATTGCATGTAAGTATTACATCTTCTCTGTGAATCATTGTCCCATTCCTCTGTTGATGGACATTTAGCTGCTTCCATGTCCTGGCTATTGCAAATAGCACTGCAGTGAACTGGGGTTCATGTGTCTTTTTGAATTATGGTTTTCTCTAGATTTATGCCCAGGAGTGGGATTAAATGGGCCCAAGGGCTCTGCCACCCTTAACGGATTTTTGACATGACCTGGATCCTTGTGAATTTTCTCTTAGCTACAAATCCTGCCATCAGCAGCTGTGAAATGACGGAAATTCGTGGATATTTATCTGTGCAAGCCCTATTCTGTGTGCTGTGGGCAGCAGGACAACAAGCTGGATGAGTCCCTCCTTGAGGGACTGTGTGGTCCATGTGGAAGGAGAACCAACCCAGACCCAACAGAACCGGACTCGTGAGAAAGAACATGAGATCCAAGGGAGGAAGGTGATCACTCATTACCACTGCTGTCTGGAGTTCCTTTTCAAACACTTACGTTCAGTCGCTCAGTCACATGTGACTCCCTGGACTGCAGCACACCAGGCTTCCCTGTCCTTCACCATCACCCGGAGTTTGCTCAAACTCATGTCCGCTGAGTCGGTGATGCCATTCAACCATCTGATTCTCTGTCACTTCCTTCTGCTTTTGCCTTCAATCTTTCCCAGCATCAGGGTCTTTTCCAATGAGTCAGTTCTTCGCATCAGTTCTTGGCCAAAGTATTGGAGTTTCAGCTTCAGCATCAGCCCTTCCAGTGAATATTCAGGGTTGATTTCCTTAAAGATTGACTGGTTTGATCTCCTTGTAGTCAAGGGTCTTCAAGAGTCTTCTCCAGCCCCACTGTGTGAAAGCATCAGTTCTTCGGTGCTCAGCCTTTAGTCAAACATTAGTCTTTTTAAAAACTATTTATTTATTTGTGGCTGCGTCAGGGGAGGGAGGTCTTAGCTGCGGCACGAGGGCTCTGGTTGAGGTGTTCGGTTCAGTGCTCGCAGCGCAGAGGCTTAGCTGCTCTGTGGCACGTGGGGTCTTAGTTCCCTCCCGAGGGATCAAACCCACATCCCCCACATCAAAATGTGGATTCTTAATCACTGGGCCACCAGGGAAGTCCCAAGTGTTAGTCTTATTCAGTGTTCATAACAGTTTTGTGAGTGGTATTTTATTATTCCTTTTTCACATCTAAACCTAAAAGCTAGAGAGATTCAGTAATATGCCCGTGTCGGTGGTGGTGGGTGGGGGTAGTAAATGACGGAGCGGGGATTCAGATCAGGGCTGCCTGACTTCAGAGGATATCGACACAGTGTCCCTAAGGGGAATTTAGAAGAGAGACAGATTACTTCTCATAGAAGGTGGGGGTGGTCTCAAGTTCGTGGACAAAATCTTCGTTTGAGCTGAAGCTTGGAACTTGGAGAAGCTTTGGGGATTCTATGGAAGGGAAAGGCTTTTCTGGCCAAGAGAACAACTTGGACAAGAAGCCAACAGTAGGTACGGTGAGTTCTAGGTGATTCTAGGAACAGTGTGTAGTTCAACTTGGCCTTAACTCAAGGGATGCAGAAGAAAGAGGGTGGACCAAGCAGTAGAGGCTGGTGAAGGAGTCTCACTTCCTCTATGGATGGTGAGGATTCAATGAGTGTGTTAAGCTGGCATTGGGCACAGGCTAGATGAGATCCATGGGGTTTTTCCAGACAAGAACCCTGGAGTGGGTTGCCATACCCTGTTTCAGCGGATCTTCCTGACCCGGGGATTGAACCTTGGTCTCCTGCATTGCAGACAGATTCTTTACCGTCTGAGCCACCAGGGAAGCCAGGAGCAAATCCTGCACAGAAACACGCATGTCCCCAGGGCTGGGAGGTCGTGATGGATATGTGGTGTGGTCCAGGGCTGGGAGGACGCGATGGAGATGCCGTGTGGTCCTGGGCTGGGAGGACGCGATGGAGATGTGGTGTGGTCCGGGGCTGAGAGGACACGATGGAGATGCCGTGTGGTCCTGGGCTGGGAGGACGTGATGGAGATGCTATGGGGTCCAGGGCTGAGAGGACACGATAGAGATGCTGTGTGGTCTGGGGCTGGGAGGACGTGATGGAGATGCCGTGTGGTCCGGGGCTGGGAGGACGCGATGGAGATGCTATGTGGTCCAGGGCTGAGAGGACACGATGGAGATGCCATGTGGTCCAGGGCTAGGAGGACGCAATGGAGATGCTATGTGGTCCGGGCCTGGGAGGACGTGATGGAGATGCCGTGTGGTCCTGGGCTGGGAGGACACAATGGAGATGCGGTGTGGTCCAGGGCTGGGAGGACGTGATGGAGATGCCATGTGGTCCAGGAGAAGTGGCTTCTGGTGTTGCCATCTCTTATCAGAGACGTTCTGCAGGGCTTCCTAACCTTCCCCTCATTCTAAGGAGCTTTTTTAGACATTGATTTTCTAATCATCCTATGAAATGTTAGTAGCACAGATACACTGTGTATCTGTTTATGGGCTTTGTGCCTCAGCATCGTTTAGTGACCTGGGCACTTAAGTGGGAAAAGCAGTGCCCGGGTGACTGGGGTGTGGATGGAAATGTTGCAGATACAACTGGGCCCCCAGTTTGGTGTCATGGAAAGAAAGTACTGAGGTATATGCTGGGGGATTAACTAGAAATAGTTCAAAATAAGGGGCCTCCCAAGTAGCTCTAGTGGTAAAGAACCTGCCTGCCAAAGCAGGAGATGTAAGAGATGCAGGTTCGATCCCTGGGTTGGGAAGATCCCCTGGAGGAGGATTTAACAACTCACTCCAGTATTCTTCCCTGGAGAATTCCATGGACAGAGGAGCCTGGTGGGTTACAGTCCATGGGGTTGCAAAGTCAGACACGACTGAAGCGACTTGGCACACAACACAGATCAAACTAAAATATAAGTAAGTCTGTGACAGGCAGCGGTCTCACATCACACCCCAGAAACTTCTTCCCTTTTGTATTTTGGAAAATCCTGTGGCTGAGAGGTTTCATTTTTAACCTAAATTATTATCAGCCAAATTATTAAAAAAACATTATAAGTGCATAATTATATACACTTAGTTTATAGATTACATATAAATTATGTATGTGATTGTATAATTATTAAGATTGGATGAAGTTAATTATAAAAATACCATTTTCCTCAATCTTGATGACATCTCCCCACATCCCCGACATGGGGAGTTCTGGCTGCTGGTGTTTGAATAGTGAACTCTAATCAACAGTCTGGATTTCGAGGTCTTTTCTGCAGAAACTTTGCCTCCCTGTCTTATTAGTGTTCTCGACACTGCTTCCAGAAAAGGCTGCAGAGAGGAGTGAAATGTCATTCATGGCAGGTGCAAATGGACACACGGGGAGAGGTTTGGTGGGGAAGGAGGGAGTCCCCCACAACTGCCTGGGCTTGCAGAAGGGGTCGGCTGTGGGTCTGGAGGATTGCTGGGGTTCCTGGGTGCGTGTGGATCCCTGGGACCCGGCACAGTAGAAGCCGGGTCTTACAGCTGCCCAGCATCTGGACTGGGACGACCAACGTCAGGGCTGAAGGCAGGGAGGTCACCTGCTGTTTATTTTTCCTGGCTGTTCCCTCTGTCCATTCATCATCGCTGTGTTATCCTTGGTGGTCATAGCTTTCAGGAGGAGAAAAACCCTGTTTCCAGGGCGGGCGAGTGTGAACTGCTGTCATCGCTTTAGCACATGTACCCTTCCCAGCAGCCTTGAGGTGGGCGTCTTCATCTCGCAGAGAAGGGCTTCCCAAGGCCAGAGGTGTGTTTTCTCCTCTAAACTCTGATCTCTTCCCTCCCTAAACGTGCTTTCTCTCCCCGTCACCTGATACTCATGGCTTTAGTGTCCTCACGGACTCTCATAGGTCTCCCTGTCTGGGTTCGAGGCCCAGCGAGCTGTCCTCCTGGCGCTGGGAGCTGGCCCAGCTGCTCAGCCTCAGTGTTTCCATAGCCTCAGTGTTTCCATGTCCTCAGCTGTGAAATGGGAACAGTGACGTGTGCGCTGACTCAGGGGATGTTGGTTGTTACCGTTTTCCTCCTTCTTTGCACATATGAACCAGGTGCTTCTCCCCCCGCCGCACTCTCCTTTTTGTTCATCTACGTCCTCTTTCCTATTTGTGATCGAGCTACACAGCACAGATGTGTCCCTCAGTCGATGTGCCCTTGCAGCCAGAGTCTGGCCCCCCCACCCCGATCCGCCTCTGAAATCCGAGGCGGCAGGTTGAGATTTGCAGTGATGGTCACTTCCTCTCCCTCCCGCCCTGCCTTGGCCATTACCTCGAAGGGCTCAGAGCCGGCCCCACCCGGCTCCACGTGGAGTTTGCCAAGCAGGCAGCAATGACTGGCCAGGGCCAGGCGTGGCCCCAAGTCGCAGGATCCAGAGGTGCCCGAGCTCCTGGAAGACGCCTGTGTGGCTACCCTGCCCTTGGGACGTGGCCACCAAAAAATAATAATAATAATAATAAAGTGCAAAATTGAGCAAAGTGAACATTTTTAAATGGGACAGGAAGCTTCAAAATTGCTGTGTTATACTGAAGAAACCTCAGCTGCACGTCTTGTCTGTTACCAGTGTCTGACCACCCCCCCACCCCCGGGGGCCCTGTGGGCCCAGTCCACACCTCTGGGGAGAATGGGGTGACTGGGGTGTCCCCTCGCTCCTACGAGGCCCAGGAATTAATACGCAGGCTGAGATCGCAGTGGGCGGAAGGACCGTGATGATATTAAGTGTTGGCTCCTTTCAGGGCCGGGGGAGGGAGGGGAGGCAAGAGGATGCAGGAGCCAACTCCGGTGACGAGGCCCTGGGCCAGCGGGCTACCCTCTTGACCACGGACTCACATCTGTGTGCGGCGGGTTCTCCCTTTCTGTCTCCCCTGCACCTACTCCAGCTTCTGCTTTAAACAAACACTGACATTTCCGTTCACAGCTTTCCTTTCACGTCTGGCTCAGTGGTGAAGAACCCTCCTGCCACCGCAGGAGACACAAGTTCAATCCCTGGGTCGGGAAGAGTCCCTCCCTGCTCACCGCCCCAGAGGAGGAAGTGGCAACCCACTCCAGTGTTCTTGCCCAGGAAACCCCAGGGACAGAGGAGCCTGGTGGGGTCCATGGGGTCGCAAAGAGTCAGACCTAGCAACTGAGCACACATATACTCTTCAATCCATAATTCTACTTGTTGGTGTACCTATGTTGGAGAAATCCTTACACAATTTTCTAAAAAACATGCATTTTCAAGGATGTTTACTACAATATTTGTAACAAGAAACAGGGTTGGGGAGAGATGCTAATCATCGGTGGAATGGCTGAATAAATCATAATATGTCCAAAGCAGGGGCCCCCATGCAGCTGGCTATCCCATGTGGAACTGCCATTCTGACTAGTTTTGACCTGAAAAATGGCAATTTCCTGAACTGAACAAAGGATGAGTTATTCCTGTGCCCCTGTTCTTCATCTTTAAAATGGGGACAGTCCAACTCTTTGCGACCCCACGGACCATAGCCCCGCCAGGCTCCTCTGTCCATGGGATTCTCCAGGCCAGAACACTGGAGTGGGTGGCCAGGCCCTCCTCCACGGGTTCTTCCTGACCCAGGGGTTGAACCTGGATCTCTTATATTGGCAGGCAGGTTCTTTACCACTAAACGTGAGGATTTAATGCAATTGCACATGGCCTTGGAACATGGCCCAGCCCACATCCAGAGCCCAGTCCATAATTGCTGATACCTATGTGTATCTATCTGTATTAACATGGAAATAACCCCAAATACACTGTTTGGAGAAAATAATTGCATGCGTGTGTTTACAAAGGTCAATAAAGTTTGAACCCATTCAAGGGGGAAGAACTGTGTGTGTGTGCACACGTGCGCGTGTAACCCCCTAAGGACGGGCCACCTGCCAAGCTGTTCCTTGTGTTTAACCCTGAGGAAGGGAGCGGGACTGTGGTTGTTGGTGAGGAATTGCCCAGCGTTCAACCAGAGAGGCAGAGCTGCTGGCAGATACCCGTGCCCAGAAGGGAGTGGTCCTTAGTCACGTGTCGGGGCTGACTGGCCCTGGAGGGTTGTGGTCTGTGCAGCTCACGCTGGAGCTGGAAGGCCCAGGGCTGGCCCTCGGGAAGGGGCGATGGATGTGGACGGAGGGGACTCAGAGGTCAGGCTACCCCTCCGAGGCCAGACTGAGACTGCGGTGGGTTCTTACTTCACCTGGCGTGGAGCAGGGGCAGATGACGTGGGCGGTGTGGGGGCAGAAGCCGAGCCCCCCAGCAGGAGAAGACCCAGCCGGGCCAGGGAGTCAGGAGCCGAACGGATGGAGGAGAAGGAGCCGTTGCAGTGCGGCTGCTGCTTCTCCCCGGGAGGTGAATCAGCAGTCAGCCACCACGCGCGTGACCTGCGGAGCCCGCCCAGCCTCCTGAGACCTTCCCAAGTGGGCCTTTGAAGTGAGAGTGAAAGTCGCTCAGTTGTGCCCAACTCTTTGCGACCTCAGGGACTACACAGTCCATGGAATCCTCCAGGCCAGAATACTGAAGTGGGTAGCCTTTCCCTTCTCCAGGGGATCTTCCCAAGCCAGGGATCGAACCCAGCTCTCCCACATTGCAGGCAGATTCTTTACCAGCTGAGCTACAACTGGAAACAAACCAGAAAAGGGATTTGGATAGACATGCCTTAGGGCCCTCAAGGGGAATGGCACAGTTTCCTCTAAATTCTTCTGGATTAATTCAATTATTTTTCATTATGACTATAAATACATTTCTTGTTAATTAAAAAAAAAGAATGAAACCCCTTAGGAGGAAAAAGGAAGACTCTTTTACCCGGTGAGATTTCAGTGTTGAGTTGAGTAACTCCAGCCTGTCGAGGCGAGGGGGGAACCCGGCCTCCCCTGCTCCCCACCTGGCCTGGCTGTCATCGCCTCTCCCTGGGCCTCTGCAGCCACCCCTCACGGGCCCCCCAGCTTCTCCTCTGCTCCCACTCGAGCCTGAGTACTCTTTTCAGAAAGCAGATTCGGTGAGGCCGCAACCTCCATAAAGAAATGCCCCGGTGACGCCTCGGGGCCTCTGTGGCTCAACCATCACCCTGGTGTGGAAGCCGCTGTGGCTCTGTCCCCCTCTCCACTCCTCCCCGCTTCCCCTCGGTGGTCACGGGGCCATGCCTGCTGTCCGGGGGCCGCGTGTGTAAGTCGCGGGAGCTGGCTGCTCACCATCCCCTGTGTGTGCAGAATCACGCTGGGCACCTTGACCACAGAATCTGCTGTCATAGCCATCACACCTCCAGCAGCTTTTCCTGTCTGGATTCACAAAGATGCTGAGGCTTCCGGGACGTTGTGAAACGGACTGGGAAGTCTTACAGCCGTCGAGTGGTGCCCCCAGCACGGGAGCCTGGCCCCCAGATCCACGCACAGCATCCGTCCCAGGCAGCGCCTCTGCCTTCCCAGTCTCGCTGCCTCTTGGTGTGAGGCTGTCTGCAGTCTGAGCCGGAGGTTTTGAGGGTGGGACCCCGGGAGCCACGGAGGCACGCGGCCACACCTCAAGTTCCCCGGCACATCCTGCCTACACATGTCTGGCCACCAGACGGTGTTTGCTGGAAGCACACATGAGACGGCACCGTGCTGGGTCCTGGGGCGAAACGCTGAGGTTAGGGTCTGTGCCTCACGGGGCCTGTGGCCTGTAAGCAGGGGAGGGGGTCATCGCACCGTGTCGCAGGCTACGATGAATGCCCTGAAAGGGGCTGGGGCAAGTGGAAGCAGGCCCGGCCTGCCCCGGATTGGGAGCAGCAGGGCCCAGAGAGGCCTTCAGGAGGTGACGGCCAGACGCGTCCCGGGAGCCGTCCCACTTGACCTGGCTGCATCCTGGATGCGGCTCTGCCTTGGGCTTGTCCAGGCCCCATGACGAGTACTAGGAGGGGTTGGACCTGCCCCCCTCCCTCCCCCGATGGCTCCCCCGGGCTTGCTGCCCCCGGAGGACAGCTGCCTGGGGGCTCGGCGTTTTCTCAGCTCTAGGAACAGGCAGACTCTATGGTGTCCACTGGGGGTGTGTTCTGGTTTGTTC
Organism: Oryx dammah; assembly: GCF_014754425.2. Lineage (NCBI taxonomy): Eukaryota > Metazoa > Chordata > Mammalia > Artiodactyla > Bovidae > Oryx > Oryx dammah. The sequence goes on along the minus strand of NW_024070188.1, from coordinate 83,502,435 downwards.
CAGACAGGGGTGGGCAGTGAAGCCTGGGTCTGCTGCGGGCTCGGCACGTGCTCTGCACAGAGCGCCTGTTGTATGTGATGCCTGTCGCTTCTCGCAAAAGCCCCTGAGGCTACCCCTTCCAAGATTAGGAGGCTGGGGTGCTTCGGGGTTCACCTGTCCAAAGCCCCAGAGGGCTCGGGCTTAGAAACTAAACTGTAGTGCCTTCCAGAGAGTTCTGGCTCCAGCACCACATCGCCGGTCTCCAGCCTCAAGGAGAGAGAGACTTCCAAGGGCAGCAAGCCCAGCCTTTCATATGCGAGGCTTGGCTGGGCTTTGTCTGTGTGTGTATATGTGTGTGTGGGTTTGTGCATGCAGGGGTGCGTGTGTGGGCGTGCATGTGTGCGTGTGTTGGGGCAGGTGATGAGTGAGTGAGTGCCTGATGTGTACCTCTCTAAGTGGTGACAAAAAGGGGCATGTCCTTCACAGAGCTTCCCCAGTGGCTCAGCAGGTACAAGAATCCAGCTGCAATGCAGCAGACACAAGAGATGCAGGTTCAGTCCCTGGATTGGGAAGATCCCCTGGAGGAGGAAATCGCAACCCATTCTGCTATTCTTGATGAAAAATCCCATGGAGAGTGGAGTCTATTCATGGGGTTCTCAAGGCAAGAATACTGAAGTGGTTTGCCGTTCCCTTCTCCAAGGAGATCCAACCAGTCCATCCTAAAGGAGATCAGTCCTGGGTGTTCATTGGAAGGATTGATGCTGAAGCTGATGCTCTAATACTTTGGCCGCCTGATGCAAAGAACTGACTCATCTGAAAAGACCTTGATGCTGAGAAAGATTGCAGGCGGGAGGAGAAAGGGACGACAGAGGATGAGATGGCTGGATGGCATCACCAACTCGATGGACATGAGTTTGAGTAAACTCTGGGAGTTGGTGATGGAGAGGGAGGCCTGACATGCTGCAGTTCATGGGGTCGCAAAAAGTCGGACGCTGAGCGACTGAACTGAACTGAACTGAGAGGAGCTTGGCGGGCTACAGTCCATGGGATCACAAAGAATGTGACATGACTTGGAGACTAAGTGTGCACACAGAACCCTTTATTATAACAGTGTTCGTATCACTATGAAAATTTTGGCTGTCAGCTGAGCGACTAAGCCCATCCTTCCCAGAGGGCTCCCTCATCCACCCACCTACCTACCTGCTGAACACACTGTACTGTAACATTCCAGTGCAAAGCTGCTCTATAGCTGTAGTTTGAATTGCCAAGGTTTGGCTGTTCTTCTAGACAATTTCTACCATAAAGGCTTGTCCTCAGGGCACCAGGTTGGGAGTTGGTCACCTGATTTAGAGGTATCACTGAAGAAAAAAATAGCAAGTTGGTCATTATTGCCCGAAAAAGGACTTTTCCATTTATAAATGTTTTCATAGTTTCATTGAGGCCCTTGAGGGAACGACCCTAATTCATCCTAGCCCTTGAGGTGCTGGTATTTCCCCACAGGGCTTCATCATGCCTGGTACACTCCAGCATTGTTCATGGGAGAGAAAAATCGGGTATTTAGTGTTCTTTGATGGAGTTTGTAAGTGTCCCAATTAGTCATTTCACAGGATGTTAATAATTCTGTATCTCGCCTCCTGCTGCCTTTCAGAGCTCTGTAAACACCAGGGCATAGATTCAGGCTTTCAGATTTACTTTTCCCCAAGGTACTTAATCAAGGAATGCAAGTCATTTGCCTTCTCAAAGCTTCCTCTCCTCCCCTGGAGACTTGTGGAGTTTTCTCTTCTGTTTTTTTTTTTTTTTTCCCTTCTCTTTCTAAACCCTTTCAAGGATTGGGATCTTGGCTGAAATGATCTTGCAATTGACCCCTCGAAGTTGCTTTCCCTGCCAGCTAGGAAGGCAGAGCCTTGCTGTGCCAACCTGTCCCAGGGGCCCAGAGCCCTGGTCGCAGAGGTGCATGAAATAAAGGCCTGTCTGTCTCTCTGTTTTAGAGCTGGTGATGCTGTTGGAGTGGTGGTCGGGTACGGAGTGCGTCATCTACACGGACCCCCGAGCCTACCCCAAGTACGGGAAGGAAAACGCCATTGTTGTACTGAACCACAAGTTTGAAATCGACTTCCTCTGCGGCTGGAGCCTGGCTGAGCGCTTTGGGGTCTTAGGGGTAAGTCAGACCCGCACACCTCTTTTGTCCAACACCGTAACTGGCCCTTTTGCTCTAGGTCGTTTAGCACTTGCAGCAGCGTTAATCGGCTTGTTGAAATGTTTTTAACTGACTGCTTTTCCTTCTTGCTCAGAATCAAGATGATCAGCTGCTGTGAGCAAGGATCATATTTATTCATCAGTGACGGTGTGCTGGGCATTTTACCAACAATTAATTTATTTAATCTTTGCGGAAACATTTGGGAGTCAGGAACCTGCCCTTATGTAAAATTTACACTTCAATACCCTGCTCCAGATCACACAACTGTTAAGTCGATTTGAATTTGATCTCGTCCACCTTCGTATTCTTTTTTTTCCCCCTTTTATTTATTTCAATTTATTTATTTTTAATTGGGGGATAATTACAATATTATGTTGGTTTCTGCCGCACAGCAACATGAATCAGCCACGGGTATACACACGTCTCCTCCCTCTTGAACCTCGCTCCCCAGCCTAGGATACAGAGTGAAGTAAGTCAGAAAGAGAAAAACGAATATGGTACATTAACGCATATATATGGAATCTAGAAAGATGGTACAGATGAACCTATTTGCAGGGCAGGAATAGAGATGCAGAGAACAGACTGTGGGCACAGTGGGGAAAAGAGAGGGGGACGAATCGAGAGAGTAGCATTGAAGCATAGACATACGGTACCCGAAATCGCCAGTGGGAATTTGCGGGAGACCGCAGGGAGCCCTGAGCCCTGTGACAGCTTAGTTTTCTTAATCTCTGTGCTCTGCTGACTCCCTGAGTCACGGGCAGCATTTGCCTCTGAAATGTCCACCTTCATGGGCCTGAGAAAGCTAAATGCCAGGGCCAGGGCATACGAAAGCCTGCTTTTCTCCAGCTCGTTTGACCTCTTGCCTGCCTTTGGGACTGGGCCTCTCCATTGACTCCTATCATGGTGAATGCAGTGAGGTGTGATGGTTGGGCTCCGAGCAGGTACCAGGCCCTCGGGCTCAGGTGTCCCTACAGGAAGGGCGGCAGGTACTGCCTGGGGCTAGGAGAGGCTTACAGCAGAACTTGGGGGTCCCGTGTGGCACCGGAGCAGCCCCCACAGACTCGGGGGGCTGTGCACAGCACACTTGTTTTTGGTGGCCCGTGTAGACAAAACCGCAGTGCAGAGAAGGTAGGAGTCTGAAGACCATGCAGAGTGGAGTGGACCAAGAATCGGATCGCTCAGGGACAGCCTCGGTGTGTCCAATCCCCGGCGGCCTGTGGGTCCAGAGTCACTTTGGAACCTTGGGTCTTGTTGGTCTCTGCCTATTGGGAAGACCCTTGGCTAACAGGGACTCAGTAACCTTATTTATTTTTTAAATAAAATATATTTTTTTATATTTATTTTATTTTTTAGGGACATATTCATTTTCTTAAAAAAAACATTGGGCAAAAGGAGAGAGAAGGAAATATACTTGGAAACAGGTTCCAATAATTTCTTTGGGACAAATAATGGTTGTCATGCCATTAAACTAAAGTCATTAGCAGTTTTTCAAGAGATGGAAACAGTGTTGAGTCTCTGCTGCTACCTGAAGACTTCTAGAAAACTGGATTGCCTGGGGGTGAGTGTGCTGAAGGGATTTCTAGGGATGGACAGGCCTGCTTGCCAGCAGCTTTCTCCTGTTTTCCTGTTTGTTCTGACATGATGTCTGCACAGACCTGTGTGTGTGTGTGTGCGTGCGTGTACATTTTCAGGAACAAAACCAGAGATTCGAGTATCCACCTTTTTCTGCTGTGGAGGCCTCGGGCAGAGCTCTTAGCGACAGTTCTGCGGCTTTATTCTCTCTGAGAGGAGAGGAAAGCCACCCTAATCCGAGCCCCATCATGGACACAGACCCTCCTCCCTTACAGGAGAGGGTCCGGGGTGTCTTCGCATCCTGACTGGAACTGGTGGTGCAAGCCTTCAAGCTAGGCTTCCCGGGACACCGGTTCTTCAAGCGAAGTTTGGGGGAAGCTGCTGATTTCTGGGCTTTACAGGCGGCTTGGGTGTGTTCATGCTTAGGATGTGAGATGTGTAATTTGAGGCAACAGCAAGCTGTTGGATTCAGAGGCGCTTTCCCGTACCCGTGGTCCCCTGGTGGCTTTATGACCTTGGGCTTCTCCTGTGTCTTTCGCTGGATTTGTGCTGTTTCCAGTCCACATGGTATCATTACTGTTTATCATTTTCTTTTTATACATAGACGGCGAGGGCCTCAGTTTGTGTAAAGAATTTGCCCCAGAATGGGAATTAGTGACTCTTGATTCTCAGTTGCTTCTCTTTCCTCTTGGACAGTATCGAGAGGAAAAGCTGGTGGCTGGTGAGAGGTGGCTGGTGGTGGTGGGCGGTCCCCTCTGTGTCAGAAAACGACCAGGGCAACCCGGGGAGGGAGGGAACGTTTCTAGTCTTGTCTCTTCCCCCACTTCCAACTCCTGGTCAGTTCAGGGCTCCTTCTGAGGAGAGAAAACCCTCAGTGCCTTCACGGGGTCGGGGATGGCGCAGTTGACTAAGGAAGCAGGAACACAGAGATGCTCAGGGAAACAGAATCAGCAGCCACGGGGAGGGGCGCCACGCAGAGAGGAGGGTGGGCCCCACGGGGTGCTTGGAGGGGAAGTTACCCATGGAGAGCGGACCCGGGACTACAGAGGGCCCAGGACTGAGAAGGGGAGGCTTTCGTGGAGCGGTGACTATCAGCGCCCTTGCGCATTTTTCTAGCAGAGACTCTGAAACCCTGATCAGCACGGCTCAGCACCCTAGGATGCAGATGCTACAGAAAGTTTCCCCAGCAGAGTGACTGTCCAGCCCACGACACGGGGACCGCCTATCTCCAGCCTTGACTTCCTGAACGAAACGACTGCGTTTCTCTCTTAGAAACCAAACACCTAGCTTTGCGTGCAAGGGCACGAGCCTTGCCCCTTGGTCTGGAGACTGTTCAGGAGTTTTAGGAGTCCCACCCAGAGTGGGGTAGGCAGGTCTCAGGACCTTAGCTGGGACGATGCAGTTTCCATCCTCACGGGAGCCCAGGTAACCCTGCTCTGGGGGCCGGCAGGTTGTCTGGATTCTTGCTGAGATGTTCTCTGGGGCCCTGGAGTTGGCAGCAGAAGCGGAGGGTTGAGGGGGGAGGCAGCAAGTGACCACGTCTGCCGGCCACCCAGCACTGGGGAAACAGCGGATGCTGTGGCCACCACGGCCCCACCATGGCCGTCTGTACAAATACTGATGAAGCCACATGCTGGCAGAGGCGCTGCGAGGGGATGAGACAGGATGCCCGTGACCTTGTGGGACTGGGCCAGCTCACGTGGAAGTCGGCAGACTGTTCTCCCCCAGGGGCGAGGGCGGGGATGGGGGACGTTCTCTCTCCCAAGCAGGGAACAGTTACCATCCATTTGTGTCTCCCAGAGCAGCTGAGGTCTGCCTAGAGGGCGCGAGGCTGGAGGAGGAGCTGCCTGGCTCATTTCCAAAGAGGCCCTTTCACTCCTTCTCCCCTTGACAGGAACCAGGCAGCATCTCGTCATATGGATCGTGCAGCAGTGCTTCTGTCTTAATTGACCTTCAGAAACACTCACCTGATTCGTCTCCTTTTTTTTTAAGTAACACATGATGTTGAGATCCTTCTGGAGTCCAAGAAGTTTGCATTTTACAAGAGAAGGGACATAATAAGGAAGGTTCCTGATGAGGCATTTTTCACCTTCACATGTAACAGCCCAAGAGGAAGTGAGTTGAAATTGAAGCGAGTGAAATTCGAAGAAATTCTTGCATGCAGCCTCAGTCGCTTCAGTCGTGTCTGACTCTTTGCGACCCTTTGGACTGTAGCCCATCGGGCTTCTCTGTCCACGGGATTCTTCAGGCAAGAATACTGGAGTGGGTTGCCATTTCCTCCTCCAGGGGATCTTCCCAACCCAGAGATCAAACCCACGTCTCTTGCCTCTTCTGCACTGGCAGGCAGGTTCTTCACCAATAGCGCCACCTGAGGAGTCCTGAATTCTTGAGAGGAGGGTTAGTAAATGTGAAATTGGATTTGGGGAGAAAGCACTGGGATTCTTTCAAAAAAAAGAGAAAACAGGGGAGGCCTTCCAGTCTTTTATGACCTTTTCCCACATTTGGTCATTCTGGGGTCCTGTCCCTGCGACTCTGGTTCCCTTAGAGCTGGAGGGCTGGCATGGGCCCTCGTCATGGTCTTTAAGGGATTCGCTGATTTGTTCCTCCCTGAGTGAGTGTGGTGTGTGGACAGGCCAGGGTGTGCGATGCAAGAGTCATGACTTCTGAAGCTTCGGGTCTGTTTACTTATCTTTCTGCTGCAGTAAAAGTACGCACTGGCTCCTTCACAGTGGCCCTGAAGGTTGTCTAAGATGGTGTTTGTCGGGTCTTGAGCAGCTCCAGGGCCTGGGAAGCTCTCCGTAAAGGCAGCTGTTCATGTCCATTTTTATCTGCTGGGGTCACCGTGGCTTGGCAATTACCCCAGGGGCCAACTGGGATGTTGTGTTCGGGTCTTTAAAGAAGGCCTGCGTGTTAGTTATCTACAGCAGGTGACAAGCCCCGAATGTAGTGGCATGATTTGAGTGGCCCGAGATCCTGGCTCAGCTCCGTGGGGGTCGTGGCAGGGTCCCTCAGGGGCTGGGTGGTGGTTGCATCTGAAGGCATGCTGTGCAGGGAGCTGCGTCCAGGTTCGCCCCGTTTGTGGCCAGGGTGACCCTCCTGCCTGGGTCTCTGCTCAGGCACCCCTGATCCCCAGGGGAGCAATGCAAGCTGGCTGGGAGAAAACACCCGGGTGAGGGAGAAGCCACAGCCTTCTTATAATGCACACTTCTGCCCAATAGAGGAGCCCACGAGCCCCGCTCCCTCCAGGAAGCAGGCGGGGCTGCGAGGAGGTGCCCGGAAGTACCCGGAGACAAGGATCAGAGGGGCCATCGTGGAGGCCGCCTGCCACCCCTTTCAGCCTCCAGCCTCACGTTTCCGTCTATCGTTATCGTTCAGTCGCTGAGTCTTGTCCGCCTCTTTTGTGACCCCATGGACTGCAGCCCACCAGGCTCCTCTAACATGATCTATTACAGCTCCACCTGAAAACAGATTGAATTCCTGTCGCGTGTCTACGTGCAGGAGGAGCAGAAGAAGGAGACTAGAACTCTGACTCCTAAGCAGCGGGCCCTCTCGAAGCTCCCCAGCGCCTTCCAGACACGAGGATGCAGATGACAATGAGGGCAACTGATGTGTCTTCCAAACGTTTACCCAACAAGTGGCTCGCGTAGGTTTTCTGCGGATGTCACTGTGCTGGGTAGGATGGCGGGTCAAGGATGCGTGGAAAGCTCAGTGACTTCAGATCATACCGAGAGGCAATGAGGTGTCATATAAGACCACGCGGCGCAGGTATTGAACCGTAAGGAGGGGGATCGTGTCCACGTGGGGCACCCTGTGCGTGTGTGATATTTGACCACTCAGCCATCTAGCGGCTTCAGGGGGTCATTCTGAGCGTCACCCCTTTGTTTGCTTGGAAATAGAGGTCCCGGGGAGGAGCTGGGTCACGGTGGTAAAGGTGGAATATGAGGGGCTAGTTCGGGGGCAGCTCTGTTTACCAACCTGTGGGGAAGGACTTCAGTGTTTTAACAAATGGAAAATAACATTTCGGCAGTACCAGCACACGGACTGCTGTGCCCAGGGATGGAAAAACGTCCCAGAAGGTGATGACACCGGGCCCAGGCCTTGAAGGAGGCAGGTGGTTTTAGGAGGAGATGAGAGATGGAGGTAAAGGGAGAAACAAGAGGCAGGGGATGGAGGTAGCTGGATGGAGGGGAGGGTGTGGCCAGCTGCTGTGGTCCCAGGCTCTGCTGACCGACTCTTCCCGCTGTGGCCAAGGGTCCAGATCAGCATTCCTGCTGCCTGCTCAAGGTCACTGTGGGATGATTTTGAACCTATTCAGTTCAGTTCAGTCGCTCAGTCATGTCCAACTCTTTGTGACCCCATGGACTGCAGCACACCAGGCCTCCCTGTCCATTACCAACTCCCAGAGTTTATGCAAACTCATGTCCATTGAGTCGGTGATGCCATCCAACCATCTCATCCTCTGTTGTCCCCTTCTCGTCCTGACCTCAATCTTTCCCAGCATCAGGGTCTTTTCAAATTAGTCAGCTCTTCACATCAGGTGGCCAAAGTATTGGAGTTTCAGCTTCAGCATCAGTCCTTCCAATGGACACCCACGACTGATCTCCTTTAGGATGGACTGGTTGGATCTCCTTGCAGTCCAAGGGACTCTCAAGAGTCTTCTCCAACACCACAGTTCAACAGCATCGATTCTTTGGCGCTCAGCTTTCTTTATAGTCCACCTCTCATAACCTATTAATCCAAGTCAGAAAAGAGATACCATAAAATCCAAGAAAATCAAGAACTGAACCCAGACTGTCAGTATTCTGGTTTAATTCACCAGGATGCTTCTGATCACTGACGGGAAACGTGGTTCTTCCTGTACCAGATCACATGCATCTGAAAACCTACATTTCTTTGGGTTTGATTCCAAAAGGACCACTTTTCTAACCATGGATTTCTGAAAGAAGAATGTCGATGCCAATTTGTTCAAAAACGCTACACGAATGTTACTTCCTATAAACCTCCCATCCACGATCCCATTCCCCCAAATTGTAGGTTTCCTGTGTTTTATTTTTCAAACATGTAAAACTAAGCAAGAAAGGAGACGCCCTAAGAAATGAATGTGGGCCCGGGTGTCTAGAACAGACACTTCCATTTCCGTCTGCTTGCTCCAGTTCTCTGATAAGGGTGGCAGGGCAGAGATAGACGTGTATGCAAAACCTGCCCATGTCACTGGCACCCTGGTTCCTACATTTACCAGCTCCAGGACCTTGGGGGTTATCTGACTTTTCTGAACCTTGGTGAACCCTTCCCATTTCATGCTATTTAAGAGTTTCATGAATATATGTTATATATATATATATATATATATATATATATATATATATATATTTTAAATGGCTTCCCAGGTGGCTCAGTGGTTAAGAATTTGCCTGCCAGTGCAGGAGATGCGGGTTCGATCCATGGGTTGGGAAGATCCCCTGGAAGAGGAAATGGCAACCTGCTCCAGTGTTCTTGCCTGGAGAATCCCATGGACAGAGGAGCCTGGCGGGCTCCAGTCCACAGGGTCGCAAAGACTCAGACTGAGCACGCTCACTACTACACTCTTGTGTGCCAAATCCCTCATCAAGCGCATAGCACCAAGTAGGCACACCATTATTACTCGTGTCTTTGACCCGAACCCGTTTCCCTTCATTGAAAGTTTCCTTATGAAAGTAGGGTAAGGTGTGGAGGACGCAGGAGAGACGGAGTGTCCTCTTAGTGGGATGTAACCAGCTCTCCTGGCCCTGGGTCCTGTACAGCTGCAGTCTCCCATCACTGTTATGAACCACAAGGTCGCTTTGCGTTTGCCTTCATCCCGGCTTCTTCATGGACGCTGGTCTGATTCTGCTTGGCTCCAGAGAGGGTTAGAAGTTTCTTGATGTGGAGAAGTGGGGCTCCCCTGGCCGCCGTGGCTGTGTCAGCCCTGTTAGCATGGATTCAGGTGCCCGCAGGTGGGTCTGTGGGAGACTCCTCCCCTTCCACCTGGTTAATCGGTTAATCCGAAGCTTTGTCTGCGTTGCTTCCGGGCAGCAGCAGCTCTGGAAGGATGCAGGGGGCCACCTTCTGCCTCTGCCTGTTCTCCAGCTGGGCCAGGCTGGCTAGGGTCCGGATGACACAGATAAGGACCCCGAGAGAATCGGGGCGAGGCGAAATCCCTTCCAATCCTGGGCACTGGGAGAATCGTTGCCACGGAAAGGAGTCCCTGGGCAGTGCCAATGCATCTTGAGCTCCTAAAAAAATAGTGTACTCGCTCAGTCCTGTCTGACTGTGTGCAACCCCACGGACTGTAGCCCTCCAGGCTCCTCTGTCCATGGGATTCTCCAGGCAAGAATACTGGAGTGGGTTGCCATTCCCTTCTCCAGGGGATCTTCCTGACCCAGGAATCAAACCCACGTCTCCTGCATTGCAGGTGGACTCTTTACCACCTGAGCCACCTGGGAAGCCCTTTTTCTTTTTTTTTTTTCTTGAGCTCATAACCAAGTGTATTCCTGGAAGTGGTAGCATGCCCTTTATTTCTGAAGTAGAGTTCTGAGTTAGACACTCCAAATTTTCTTTTTTATTAAACAAAATCCTCTGGCTTTTCTTTAATGAGTCAAAGTCAGATATATATTTTCTCGTACCTTCTTTCTTAAAGGCATAGAAACCTTTGCTTGGCCTGGGGGAGTCATGTAACTGGTAGCATATCAAGTGTCCTGGAAGACTGTAAGCATATTTAAATAGTATATGTTTCAAGTCTTTTGGTCATAAATGAGTTGGCTCCTATGAATCTCCTGGCCCAGGGCCTATCGGTGAGTGCTCTACTGAGTATAATTATTGTTATTACTGCATTCCAAACCTGGCTTAAGAAATGGGTTGAGTTAAAAGGGACATTCAGCCACTGTGCCTGCTTGGTGGTGACGATGATAGCTACACCTTATTGAACACCCATGTGTCCTGTTCTCAGTGAGGAGCTTTTTGTATGTGCTTCCATGTGACATTAGATCTTTACAGCCACGCTTTCAGTTAAGCATGACTGTGCTCTTAATACAGCCAGGGAAGTTGAGGCCCACCAAGTAAACGTGATCCACATCAAGGCCTAAGCCTAACAATAGCATCCAGAGTTTTAAGGCTGAAAGATGGACTCAGTTCAGTTCAGTTCAGTTCAGTTCAGTTGCTCAGTCGTGTCCGACTCTTTGCGACCCCATGAATTGCAGCGCGCCAGGCCTCCCTGTCCATCACCAAAGATGGACTAATTCAGCATAAAACTGGAAATGGCTCCTCTGTTCCATTTCTCATGAAAACTAACCAGACTGTTTTTGATCCGGAGCCTCATGCTCCAGAAGCAAATGGCTAAAGATGTGCTGATGTCAACCATTTCCTAAAGAGGGCCTTGTTAGGGGACCCTGCAAAGTAGTTTTCTGATTGAGAAGCAGGAAAATCTAACAAAATTTAAAAATCACTTCTAGTCTCACTATCCAGCAATAGTTACTATTATTTTTCTCTGCTTTTACCATTTTCCAAATAGACTATTAACTCAGCTTTGAGTCTACATTAAAAAAAAAAAAAAGTTAAGTCTTCATTTTCCCAGCCATTAAATATTCATAGAAAACAAATTTTTTTCATCAGCTATAAATCAAGAGTGTTGATGAACTGAGTGTGTAATTATTCAAGCTGACTATTTTAGGTTTCATGGCCATGTAGCCTCCATCATGACTTTTCAGCTCTGCTGGAGCATGGAAGCAGCCACGTTCCTAGCAGTAGGCGGCGTGTATGTGAGCGCAGCCGTGTCCCAATAAAACTATATTTATAAAACCAGGTGGCAGAGCAGATTTGGCCCACTGGCTACCTTTGTTTGATATGATATATCATATACAACATGATTCATAGAAGTCTTTAATTTTTAAAAATTGAGGTATGGTTAATTTCTACTAATAGGAAATTCCCCTGAGGGTACCCGTCCCCAGCAGACAGCTGTGATCGACTACACGGGATCTTTCTCCAGACCTCACGGCTGCTACTCTGGAGTATATAATCCCTCTCTTGGCTGCGGGCTTCTCCCCGTGGCTCAGCAATACAGGAGCCACAGGTTCAGCCCCTGGGTCGGGAAGATGCCCTAGAGGAGGGCATGGCAACCCACTCCAGTATTCTTACCTGGACAGAGAACCATGGTGGCTTACAGTCCATGGGGTGGCAAAGAGTCCGACACGACTGAAGCGACTAAGCTCACACACACACTCTTGGTTATAGGATAGATCGTGTTTGTAAGTCCTTCAAGTCGCCACAGGTTGCTTCTGGAAAGAGTCCAGGAATATGTAATCTTCTAAATAATCCTAAGCTGCCAAGAAGGTACGTTCGGTTCTTTGTGAGGATGTTTTGTTTTCATCCTCTAGGCTGTGTGCAGGGGCCGTGAGAACAGTTGTGCTGATGGGAGGGGGCCTCCCCTGGCCTGAGACCCACCCGTGGACACAAGGGCTGGGCTTTAGCTGGTTTCCATGAGGGGCGTGGTGACCTGGAGAGAGTGTGACCTGTGTGACCTGTGTGCCCTGCACCCCATGAGCCCTCAGCCCTCTGTCAACAAGTGCTCCCACCTACGGAGACCTGCCTCTGGTCCTCTGGGGCAGGCCCTCAGATTGTATGGCGTGGTTCTTTCCTTTCTTCCATTTTTTTGCTTGCTTTGGCTGCTCTGATTGGCATGCAGGATCTTGGTAACCCAGCCAGGGGTCGAACCCTTGCCCCTTGCATTTGGAGCTTGGGGTCCTAACCCCTGGACCGCCAGAGAATTCCTCAGGCTTGGTTCTTTTCAAGGGGATTTGCAGATGTGGAAATCTGTGTGTGGGAAAACGAAAACAAAGTTAAAATGTATCAAGCCTCCACCTGAAAGATAGCTTTGCTTTTTCTTCTCGCAAAGGGGAAATTCAGTTCCGTTCAGTCGCTCAGTCTTGTCTGACTCTGCGACCCCATGGACTGCAGCACGCCAGGCCTCCCTGTCCATCACCAACTCCTGGAGCTTACTCAAACTCATGTCCATTGAGTCGGTGATGCCATCCAACCATGGCATCCTCTGTCGCCCCCTTCTCCTCCCAATCTCCGGCCTCAATCTTTCCCAACATCAGGGTCTTTTCCAATGACTCAGTTCTTTGCATCAGGTGACCAGAGTATTGCAGCTTCAACTTCAGCATCAGTCCTTCCAATGATTATTCAAGACTGATGTCCTTTAGAATATTTGCTGTTTTTCTAAGGTCAAGGGAGCAGGTGGCTGTTTCCATCTCTCTTCTGGCCCTTGTGGGTGGGTCGGGGGATTGCCTCTCGGCTGAGCTTTGCAGCTGTCATGGGAATGTTGAGGAAAAGAGAGTGGAGCACTGTTTTGGAGTATTGTGGCGGAGTATCGTTCTTTATTCCGGGCCTCATAGGAGGGGCCGAGCCAGACACTTGCCACAGCCAAGGCCACCGCCGGTCCATATCGCTCCCTGGGTCATCTCTGCCGTTGGTGGACAGCAGCTGTTTACAGGAGTATCTTGGGTAATTCCAGCCTTAGAGGCAAAACACGTAGAATGCAGTCTATCAGATCCAAAGCTGGTCTTGTGTCTCCCCTGTCCCTTCCACCCCACCGGATCCCTGCACACCTGCAACCTTGGCGAGGCTCTGGCCAGGGCACAGGTGGAGCGTGCCCAGTGCCCGTACAGATCTGAGTTCCCCTCCTGGTTTCCTGGCGTCTGACCCAGAGACCCCGCTGGGCCGCTGTCCCTGGTCTGTAAGGAGAGTGGTGTCCCCCCACCCACAGAGCCAGCAAGGGCGCTGAGGAGTGGGGAGGAGTGCGAGGCGGAGCACACCTAGGGGTGGGCACCTGCAGGAGCTGGTGAAAGATGATGTAGCACCCTGCGGCCCCAGGGGCTCCCGGCCGCTCCGGGTGCCTCCCCATGCCCCCGGAGAGCCTGTCCTCCACATGGAGAGCCTGGCCGCCCCCGGAGAGCCTGTCCATCCTCTAGAGAGCCTCCCCTCCGCATAGAGAGCATGTCCACCCCATGGAGAGCCTGTCCTCCCCATAGAGAGCTTGTCCTCCCCCAGGAGAGCCTCCCCTCCCCATACAGAAACTGTCCTCCCCATAGAGAGCCTGTCCTCCCCCGGGAGAGCCTCCCCTCCCCATGGAGAGCCTGTCCTCCCCCAGAAGAGCCTCCCCTCCCCATACAGAAACTGTCCTCCTGATAGAGAGCCTGTCCTCCCCCAGGAGAGCCTGTCCTCCCCCAGAAGAGCCTGTCCTCCCCATGGAGAGCCTGTCCTCCCCAAGGAGAGCCTGTCCTCCCCACCGGAGAGCCTGTCCACCCCATACAGAGCCTCCCCTCCCCATGGAGAGCCTGTCCTCCTCACCAGAGAGCCTGTCCTCCCCACGGAGAGCCTGTCCGACCCCCAGAGCCTAGCCCTTTACCCCTCACTTGCGGAGCAAGGCTGGCATGGCCTTAACCTCCGGCTGACTGGCAGGTGGGTGGCTCCAGGTCAGTGGCTCCTCGCCTCCGTGTCCTGGGGAGCTGTCTCTGCGGGCCCGGAGTGCACAGCCACTCTTAAATCTAGGGAGCTCCCTGGCAGTCCCAGGGGAGGGCCTCACGCCTCCTTTCATGGACGCCCCGGCCTGCCCCCCTCTGTTTCAGGGCTCCAAGGTCCTGGCCAAGAAGGAGCTGGCCTATGTCCCCATCATCGGCTGGATGTGGTACTTCACCGAGATGGTCTTCTGCACACGCAAGTGGGAGCAGGACCGCAAGACCGTCTCTGAGAGCCTCCTGCACCTGCGGGACTACCCCGAGAAGTACTTTGTACGTGCGCGGCCCGAGGGGCATCCGGTCACACTCGCACACGCTCAGGCGATCATCACACACACACTCAGGGTGCCTAGGTCACACTCACACACTCTCGGGACAATCAGTCACACTCACACACACTCGAGGTGCCCTGGTCACACACACACTCAGGGCCTTGGTCACACACACACTCAGGGCCTTGGTCACACACACACTCAAGGTGCCCCGGTCACACACACACTTGGGGTGCCCTGGTCACACACATACTTGGGGTGCCCCAGTCACACTCACACACCCTCGGGGGCCTTGGTCTCACACACACACTTGGGGTGCCCCAGTCACACTCACACACCCTCAGGGACCTTGGTCACACACTTGGGGTGCCCTGGTCACACACACACCCTCAGGGGCCTTGGTCTCACACACACTTGGGGTGCCCTGGTCACACTCACACCCTCAGGGGCCTTGGTCTCCCATACACACTTGGGGGGGCCCCGGTCTCACACACACTCAAGGTGCTTCAGTCACAAACACACACTCAGGGTACCCCAGTCACACTCACACACTCGGGGGCCCTGGTCACACTCACACACACTCATCGCTCTGCTTCCCGAGCCTCCTCAAACACAAACCCTCTGTCTCCGAAGCTCACAGACTCTTGGAACACCGTAGATGTGGGGGCCAAAGGTCATGCTGTGAGGGGAGGCAGGCTGAGCTGTCAGGCCACCCCTGCCCTGGTCACTTCCTCAGGCTCCTGTGGGGCTGTGTGTGACTGTGGCATGTGCTGGGGGATGGTGCATGTGACCTCGGGGCTGAGCGTGTGACCTCGGGGCTGAGCGTGTGACCTCATAGCTATCTGAGTGGCCGCAGGGACGTGTGTGTGACCTCAAGGCTGTGTGTGTGATCTCGGGGCTGAGTGTGTGACCTCGGGGCTGACCGTGTGACCCCGGGGCTGAGTGTGTGACCCTGGGGCTAAGCGTGTGACCTCGGGGCTGAGCGTGTGACCCTGGGGCTGAGCGTGTGACCCTGGGGCTGAGCGTGTGACCTCATAGCTATCTGAGCGGCCGCAGGGACGTGTGTGTGACCTCAAGGCTGTGTGTGTGATCTTGGGGCTGAGTGTGTGACCTCGGGGCTGAGCCTGTGACCTGGGGGCTGAGGCTGTGACCTCAGGGCTGAGCCTGTGACCTCAGGGCTGAGCGTGTGACCTCGGGGCTGAGCCTGTGACCTGAGGGCTGAGCCTGTGACCTCGCGGCTGAGCCTGTGACCTCGCGGCTGAGCCTGTGACCTCAGGGCTGAGCCTGTGACCTCGGGGCTGAGGGTGTGACCACGGGGCTGAGCGTGTGACATCACAGCTATCTGGGCAGCCGCAGGTACATGTGTGACCGCCATCCTGTCCCCTTCAGTTCCTGATTCACTGCGAGGGCACACGGTTCACGGAGAAGAAACACCAGATCAGCATGCAGGTGGCCCAGGCCAAGGGGCTGCCCAGCCTCAAGCACCACCTGCTGCCTCGCACCAAGGGCTTCGCGGTGACCGTGAGGAGTTTGAGAAATGTAGGTAAGGACGACCCCGCGGGGCCCCCTGCAGCCAGGGAAAGGGACCCCCAGCACCCAGAGGGGAGCCAGGGACGGAGGCTGGCAGGTCACCCCCAGTTAGCCTGGGTCCAGGCTCCCAGCGTCGGACGAGCAGCCACAGCCCTTCAGGACTGCACACACACCACTGTGAACACCCACCACGTGCCTAGACACGATGCACCACGTGCACACGCGTGCACGCCAGGCCAACGCTGCTCTCTACTGCTCGGCACTGGTGCTGCAGGCTGCAGGCGGCGCTGGGTTCCCTGGGGGGTCCCTTGCCAGGTCAGCCCAGGTTTCTGGGGTGGTTCTGCTTTGTGTGGCATTTCTTGCC
The DNA here is from genome assembly GCF_014754425.2 of Oryx dammah. NCBI lineage: Eukaryota > Metazoa > Chordata > Mammalia > Artiodactyla > Bovidae > Oryx > Oryx dammah. Next base: position 83,485,989 of record NW_024070188.1, on the reverse strand, counting down.
CATCTGTGGCACCAGCTCCCCCCCCCCCGCCCTGCCGACAATGATCCCTGTGGCTTTGTCGTCCGAGCCCTGGATTACTGTAGGTGAGGACGAGGCCTGAGCAGCCACAGAGCCAACTTGCTCCAGTCTCTGGTCTCCCATTGAACCCTCCTCCCTTTGGGTTTGGAGACGCGAGTCTTTACCCTTTCCTGCCCTGTGGCTGCTCCGGAGGCCCCACTGCCTTGTCCCTCATCTCTCGGGAGGCAGGAGCTGGGGGATCTCCTCCCCCTGCTTCACCCCAGTCCCCCCACCCCCACCCCACCCCGGTGCCCCCCTGCACCATCTCTGCACCCCCTGAATCCCAGCCACATCACCTGGTGAGGCCGAGGCCCCCACCTCCTCCCAGGCCTGCATGGGGGTGGGGGTAGGGGGATGTAGATGTGGACGGTGTGCGGTGTTTCTCTGCCGTCCGCATGCCTGGGGGCGGGGGACCCCCGGGAGCTCTGTGATCACGCTGGCCTGTCCCGCAGAGGGGAGAGTGGCAGCACTGACTCCAGCACGTGCGCTTCCTAAAGACCTCTGACTCTGCTCCCGGCGACCCAGGGCCCCTCCGCTGATTCTTCCCTCGGATCCCTCCTACCCGAGGTCCCCACATTGCTCCTCACTGGCCCCGTGCTACCTGCATCACTGCCTCCTCACATCACCCAGGCAACCCGCCGTCACTCTGGGGAGAGGAAGGGACCACTGGTCCAGGACTCAGTAGCTCCCAGCACCGAGGACCTGCTGGGGGTGGCCCATCTCCCCTTCCCTCTGGGAGCCGGGCCTCAGGGGCCCCAGCTGTCTGCCTGCACACTTGGTTTGCTCTGGTATCACCCCAAAGGCTAGAACCTCGCTGTCAGCTAGCTCCCTGCCGCTCCCTGGTGAAGTCCAGCAACCAGCACAGGAATGCCTGGGGCTGCTCCATCTCGCAGACACATCTCCTGGCACCTGCTCCATCCAGCAGGGTCAGGAGGCCTGGGAATGGGGCTGGCTCCTCCCCTCAGCAGCTATGGACCCGGGGGACAGGTCCCCCCACCCCTCGGATCCTCCGTTTGCTCTTCTGTAAAACTTCTTAGGGTTACGAGCAGTTTTAAATAAGAGAATACACATGGGTGACTCAGCAACAGGGCTGGCAGGTCGTAAACATCTCATTGAACGTTGGCTCTGAGTCAGAGCCCTCTGCTGCCCGCTTCACCCCTCGCTGTCTCTTCCAGGTTGGGGTGTCGAGCTTCCAGTTCTGATTTTCCCCGCCTGGGATGACCTGTGAGACTCCCTGAGCTTTGCCTACAGGCGGAAGGGGCCAGGCTGCCCAGAGGATGCCCCACTTCCCTGGATAGTAATAATGACGATGGGTGATAGCAGGGCACTTCTGATACCCTAGCAGCACAAGCATCTCACACACACAGCGTGGCCAGAGTGTGTGCCTGCCGGATGCAGCGGAGGAAATATGTTTTGACTTAACAATTCGCAGATGGGGAAATTGGGGCTGAAGGATGAGGGAACTTATCCCAAGTGGCTCCACCCTTACATGGTGGGCCGGGGGTCTTACCCAGGTGGCTTGGCGGGCGGGGCCAGACCCTCCTTTTCCTGGGCTCTGCATGTGCGTCTAGTGCCTGGCCCGGTTCTGTCACTTTAAGACCTAGGGTTTCTTTTCTGGAAAAGGAGGGAACCCTGCAGATTTAGGCTGTTCTCTGGGGGACTCCTGGGGGCTGTCCCCCATCCTTGATTAATCGAAGGGACCACCACCTCTGTGGCAAGCGACAGGCTCCTATGTCAGAGCGGCCTGAAGAAATGAGGCGTGTTTTGAAACCCTTGACCCAGCATGAACCCTCACACCCTGGGGCTCTGCAGCCTGAAGGGTTTTCGTTCTGTGTCATTCATTCTGTGCTTACAATGGCTGGGCGATGTACTCAGCTGAGAAGGTTACTCTCCACCAGCCTTTCTCTTCCTGGGGTGGGGGGTGGGGGGGACCGCCTCTCCCCCCCAGGGAGGACAGGGGAGTGGTCTAGTTGCTTGGGTTGGGGGTGGGGGGTGGGGAGCTGCCTGCCCGCACCCCTTCAGGTCAGCAGGAGGGCCCTTGGCTAAGACGTGGTCCAGCTGCCGGAGCGCCCCGCTGTGGCCCCACGTGGTGGTCGGGCAGCCAATCAGAAGCAAACAGACAGACCACGTGACTTTCTACCCACCCATCAGCCGCTGGTTCTGTTGGTAGTAGTGGTGTGTGCAGGGCTCTCGCTAAAGTCTACCGAGCGCAGGGCGCTGGGCCCTTTGGGAGGCGCTGACTTTCATCGTCCTGAGTCACCTCCGTTCTCCAGGAGAACGAGGCTCAGGAAGGCATAGTGGACTGTCCAGGAGGAGATCCCACAGCTGGGAACAGGTGGTCCTGGGGCTCACACCCAGGCTGACTGCGAAACTCCTGCTCTCTTCACTGTCCAGCCCTGTCTTCCCGGCTGTGTAGGAAGGGCCATCTGTTTGCGCTCCGTGTTTCCACCCTGCTCTCCCCTTCACTGTTCCTTCGGGCATCCTCCCGTCCAAGAAGCATTCGTGAAGCCTGGGCCAGGCCCTGAGGCTGCAGCGGTGGGTGTGGACATAGCTTCCATATTTGTTGTGCCTCGTTCAGTCCCTTAGTGTGTGTCCGTCTCTTTACCGGCCCATGGACGGCAGCAGGCCAGGCTTCCCTGTCCTTCACCGTCGCCTGGAGTTTGCTCAGACTCACGTGCACTGAGTCCCTGATGCCATCCAACCATCTCATCCTCTGTTGTCCCCTTTCAGTATGGTGACAGGTTAACTCACCATTGGGTAGACATTAAAATCACACAATCTTGTTTCCCAGCCATGTGTCAACTGATTATACCATTATTTTAATTCCTTAGGAAGTCTCCAGTATCTTATTTTCATTTTCTAACGATCATATTTTTCTAGGGGAAAAATGCCCATAGAATGGTTACATTGCCATGACTCAGAGACTTCCTTAGATAGTATTCTTTGGATAGCTTTAACTATTAATATTTTTTTACATACCTTTCGTAGCACGCCTAGATGGGTCATTGTAGCACTGCTTTAAATTGATATGACCTCAATAATAAGTGTTTTCCATTACTAAGTTATAGTGTGCTTTTCTGATGGTGGAATGTGATGTGTGTTCAATGTAGAGTGTTTGGACAATATAGAAAAGTGTGAAGAAGAAACCATAGTCCCTTCATTCCCAGATAATCAGCCAGCAATTTGATTCTTGTTTTCCAATATGTATATTACAAAACGGAATTGGGTTCACACGCTATATACTGCTTTGTATTTGTTTTATTTTTTATAGTTTCAGCTGTATATGACTGTACACTCAATTTCAGAAACAATGAAAATCCAACACTGCTGGGAGTCCTCAATGGCAAGAAATATCATGCAGATTTATATGTTAGGTAAGTCAGCTCCATTTCTTTTCCAGAAAATGGAATGCCCATCCCAAAGCAAATAAGTCACAAATGACCTGCAGACCTTCTCCCAGGGGAGCATGCTAATAATTTCATGCCTGCAGTCGGCATTGAACGGAATGTGTTCACAGTCCTGTTTATGTCGAGAGACTCATGCTCTGTGAGAGTTTTATTTTATTGAACCCTTTTCATGGAGGGTGTATCTGCTCCATAGAAATGGACACAGATACAAGCATTCTAGAACTTACAAAGAGGCCTAGAAGCAAATGGAGACCACTTTAGCGGCATCTCACTTATGTGTTATAGTCCAGGCTAGGGAGTGTGGAGAGGCAGGCGTCCTCCTGGATGGGTCTGAGTTGTTGAATGGGCCCTGGCCCATTTCCTGGTGGGCCTTGACTGCATCGGGCCTAAATTTCTCCAGTCCAAGGAGGGTTTGGCTTTCCCCTCCTTTGATCAACTGCATTACCCTCTCACTTCCATGCTATCCAGGCTGCCGAAATAGAAGCTGAAAGGTGTTAGTTTGAACTAACACCTTTAGTTATGTTAGTTTGAACATTGTTAGTTTGAACATTGTTAGTTTGAACCGGTGTTTGGGGCACTTGGTGTGGGCCTCCCCCTTGCTAGCCACTCTCTGCCTTGCAGGCGGATTCCTCTAGAAGAAGTCCCAGAGGAGGAGGACAAGTGTGCGGCCTGGCTGCACAGACTCTACCAAGAGAAGGTCAGTGCTGGGGGCTGGCTCCGAGCCGTCCAAAGCTCCCTTCCAAGCGGCAGGTGTGGGTGCTGGTGCCTTTGGGAGTTTATAGAGGCAGCTGAACCTTTCTCGTGGGGGAGACCTCATGCCCTGGATAACAACCACCCCAGATAATAATAGTCAATAAGGGCTATAACGCTCTACTTGGCAACAGGGAAAAGTGAAAAAGCGAAAGCGAAGTCGCTCAGTCGTGTCCGACTCTTTGCGACCCCAGGGACTGTAGACTATGAGGTTCCTCCATCCGTGGGATTCTCCAGGCAAGAATACTGGAGTGGGTTGCCATTTCCTTCTCCAGGGGATCTTCCCAACCCAGGGATCGAACCCAGGTCTCCAGCGTTGCAAGTAGGTGATTTGAAAAGAACTTGGAAAATACTTTTAAAAGGGGGCTTCACAGGAAGAATGGAACTATGTTATGGGTGTAGTGGACAAAAAAAAAGGGTCCCAGGAGCCCTTGTCCATTTTCCCGCCACTGGTCCCAAGGCAGAATATTCTTGAGGGTATGGGTGTTCTCTACAGCAGCGATGGCTGAGTCCACAGTTAGGTAGCATGTCTGGTCCCAAAACATCACCGGCATAAGCAGGACGAAGGCCCACAAGGTTCAGCCGGGCCAGGTTTGATCTGTGCCATGCCCACCCCATCACCCCTGACCAGCCCCTGGACACCTGTCCCCCCGCCCCCCAACAGCATCTCCGATCCCCACCCCCATTCTCTTTCTGTCCTCTTAGCAAGGCCTTATCTTTCAGTGGTTTCCCCCCATACAGACATGCACAGGGCAGAGGGAAGCTTAATCATCATTGCACTGACTGCTCGCTCTTACGCAGGAGAAGGTTAGCCTCCACCTGGTGAGGGAAGCATTTTCAGGCACAGGAAAACGTCTTTTTGAATCTGTAATCCATTTGGAACCCAAACCAGTTCGTTATCTAGAATCAGATACATTCTATAGGCCTCTGATTTCCTTTCACCAAAGCCCATGAATACAGGCTGGCTAACGTTCGCATTTTTTCCACCCCACGGCTTAAGAGAAGATGGTCACACAGAACTTTAAGGGGACCAGCACTTCACTGAACAAGAATTTTAATCCTACCTTTGAGAATGTGTTAGGATTTCGGTCTAAAAGACTCCCAAATCTCCACCATCAGATAAAAGAGATGCTCTTAGAAATGTGCTTGGTTTTTGGAATCCAGATCCTGGCACTATATTCTCATGGCAGGAAGTCGCGTCTATGTTTCTAAGGACGAGCTTTTCCAGCAATGACTGTAGACCCCTCTCTCCGAGCTGCCTTTAGCCTCCCTTTGGGGGCATTTACAGCAGACCTGTCTGTTCTCCTCTCACGAACGCTCAGGAGAGACTGGTTGGCCTGCCCCCAGAGCACAGAATTGTAGTCTCCTGGGCCTCAGCCTCGGAGTCTTAGGGGGTTTGAGGGGGAACCAGAAATCTGTGTTTATGGGACACTACTGTCGATGTCGATGGGCTGAGGGCCCGAGGGTGGAAACGCACTACTTGACGCTTGTCAGCAGCGAGATGCTGTGTTTCTGACGTGCTGGCGCCAGGCCTGGGCTCGGACTGAGGAAGACAGGACAGCAGAAGCTCCGTCCCTCGGGTCTCCTGCACGAGGCAGCATTTTCCTGGTACTGTTTTCTGCTTTAGTCAGTTCAGTTCAGTCACTCAGTCGTGTCCAACTCTTTGCGACCCCATGAACGCCAGGCCTCCCTGTCCATCACCAGCTCTCGGAGTTCACTCAGACTCCTGTCCATCGAGTCAGTGATGCCATCCAACCATCTCATCCTCTGTCGTCCCCTTCTCCTCCTGCCCTGAATCTTTCCCAGCATCAGGGTCTTTTCAAATGAGTCAGCTCTTTGCATCAGGTGGCCAAAGTATTGGAGTTTCAGCCTCAGCATCAGTCCTTCCAATGAATATTCAGGACTGATCTCCTTTAGAATGGACTGGTTGGATCTCCTTGCAGTCCAAGGGACTCTTAAGAGTCTTCTCTTCAAAAGCATCAATTCTTCAGTCCATCACCAACTCCTGGAGTTCACTCACACTCACGTCCATTGAGTTGGTGATGCCATCCAGCCATCTCATCCTCTGCCGTCCCCTTCTCCTCCTGCCCCCCAATCCCTCCCAGTATCAGAGTCTTTTCCAATGAGTCAACTCTTTGCATGAGTACTGGAGTTTCAGCTTTAGCATCATTCCTTCCAAAGAACACCCAGGACCAATCTCCTTTAGGATGGACTGGTTAGATCTCCTTGCAGTCCAAGGGACTCTCAAGAGTCTTCTCCAACACCACAGTTGAAAAGCATCAATTCTTCGACGCTCAGCTTTCTTTATAGTCCAACTCTCACATCCATACATGACCACTGGAAAAACCATAGCCTTGACTAGACGGACCTTCGTTGGCAAAGTAAAATCTCTGCTTTTTAATATGCTGTCTAGGTTAGTCATAACTTTCCTTCCAAGGAGTAAGCGTCTTTTAATTTCATGGCTGCAGTCACCATCTGCAGTGATTTTGGAGCCCTCCAAAATAAAGTCAGCCACTGTTTCCCCATCTATTTCCCATGAAGTGATGGGACCGGATGCCATGATCTTCGTTTTCTGAATGTTGAGCTTTAAGCCAATTTTTTCACTCTCCTCTTTCGCTTTCATCAAGAGGCTCATAAGTTGTTCTTCACTTTCTGCCATAAGAATGGTATCATTTAGTGGTAGAAAAAACCTGAAAAATGTGCTAAGAAAAGGTCTCAGAGCTGAATCCTTTCATAAAGAGCCACACACACAAACCTAGAAACGTGGCCCCCAAACCCCATCAAAGCAAAGCAGGTGTTTCTCCACCAGCAACAGACGTTCAGGCGCGAGCCTGTCTTTGTGCAAAGTGAGTCCACCGGGCTTCCCTCGGAGGCCCCCTTTTCCTCTCATGGTCTTGGATTCCCCTCTAAACTGTTTCAGCATGAAGTGACGGTGCTCAGTTTGGAAGGAGTTCTCAAAAGGAGCATCTAGGTCAGAGCTCTCAAGCTTGTTATGAGGAAACTAAGGTCCAGAAGACAAGGGAACAGCAGGCGTCTTCCAGCTCATTCATCAAAGCTGGAGGCTTGGGGGGCCGGGGCCTGCTCCCATAAAGGGCTGGGATGGCAGCCCATCTCCGGGGCGGTGAGCAGACCTTTGAGGCTGCCCTTTTCCCTTGAGGGCCGACCACTGACCAGTGAGAGAAGGTGGTTAGCGGTGCCTCCATGAGGAAACGTAATCGAACTTCTGTGGTTTCCACGTCAGCCCCGTTTTCTCAGGAGCCTGTGTGGGTCTGGGGCTTGATATGCTTAAAATCCTGGTGGCCCACCACGTGGGGCCAACGGGTGGGGGGCTTCTTTTTACCATCACGTTTCCAGCGGACGGTGTCAAAAGACGATTCTGTTGACTCCAGGCTTGGGGGTTTAGGGATGCAGCTCTCAGACTTCACAAAAAATGAAGGGGGTGGGCAGCCACGGACTCTGGGCCAACACTTTGTTCCAGCAGGGACGTCAATAAAAAGGAAGCTGCTTCTGCCATTTCAACACTCTAAAACAGGAAGGGTATCAGCTCTGAAAACAGGGCCATCCTTTAAGTGGGACAAATCTTGCAGTTAGAAAACGTACAACGTGTCTTACATGTCAGCATTTGGGACACCCCACCCCGGCTGGGGGGTTGGGGGTGGTACCAGCTTTGAGAAGTATTAACCACCCTCGTGTACTCTCCTTGGCGACCCACAGCTGGCTCCCAAGTGAACTCCACCATTTACCCGTGATCCTAGACCCTTCGCTCCCCAGAGCCTTCATGGTTTCTCAATTGTGTGGTTTGTAACTTTTCATCTCTAATTGAAAGCGCTTCTCTGGGAAGTTTGAAGTTTGTGAAAAAGATTAGCAATTTGCCATTATGGTGCTTCCCAGGTGGCTCAGTGGTAAAGAATTTGCCTGCAATGCAGGAGCCATGGGTTCGATCCCTGGGTCTAGAAGGATCCCCTAGAGAAGGGAACCCACTCCAGTATTCTTGCCTGGGAGATCCCATGGACAGAGGAGCCTGGTGGGCTAGAGTCCCTGGGGGTGCAAAGAGTCGGACATGGCTGAGCGACTAGCGACTGAACAACAGTTATGGGGTGCCAATTAAGGCACGGGTGAAGGAAGCAGCGTTGTGAGGGGCTCTGTGGGTGTTCCCCGGGTCCCCGAGGCCAAGGGCGGTCTAAGTCGGTGCAGAGCTGGGGGCAGACGGCAGGGAGCCGGCGGGAGGGGCTTTTGGAGCACCGGCCTTCGGGAATTGGAATTACGTGGTTTTCAAGCTGCCGTTGGGTCTTCCACTTTCGCAGAGGGCATCACTCCTTGGAAGGGTGGCAGGCCTGGCCCCACAGCACCATCCTCTGCAAACACCACTTTCCCCGGCCTGAGCCCTGGCTGGCGCCTGGGGGAGCTATTCCCAGAAGCCTCCCTCCACTCACCCCGCAGCTGTCTGTGTCCCACTTTCTCTTTCTTCTCCTTTTCTTCCCTTTCTACCCCAAGGTTATAAGAGAAAACTTCTTTTGCCGAGTGAACGCTGGCAAGGCCCGCTTAGTCCAGCCATACGTGGGCACCCAGCCTCCATGCCCTCCTGGCTGGTGCGTTGGTGGCAGCTGCTCTGTGGCAGCTGCTCTGTGTAGCCTCAGGGCACTTGTCCTCCGCCAGCAGGCTCTCCTCCTCCTACAGACTTTGGGGTTGATGTTTCTTTCTAGGAATCAGTTCCCACTTCCAGTGTATAACGTGCCACAAGATGATAAGATGCGGAGACCAAAAAAATGGAGGCACCGTTAACGGTCTCCTCCCTGCTGGGTGGACTTTTACAAAAGAAATAACACAGCCCAGAGAGGGCTGCGGAGCTGATGTCTGGCCCCGAGCCAGGCATCCACGTCTTACAGGACACGGTCACAGCGACACAGCCCGGGAGGCTGGCAGGAGTCACAGGGACACTGGGGGTCTTGGGTGAGGTTTGGTTTTCTAATCAAACCAGAGGAAAAAACTCTGAATATGAATTCTGAATCCTGCTGACTCCTAGAAAAGGGAGTGCCTTTTCCTCTTGTTAGAGGTACACAGGAAAAAAGTCTTGGCTTAGCAGATGTCTTACTGGAAATGAGAAAGAAAAAGCATCCCCAGTTCCCCACTATAACATTACAGTGCATGCTAAGTTGCTCAGTCGTGTCCGACTCTTTGCCACCCCATGGACTGTGGCTTGCCAGGCTCCTGTGTCCATGGGATTCTCCAGGCAAGAGTGGGTTGCCATGCCCTTCTCCAGGGGATCTTCCCGACCCAGGGATCTTACCCAACACTCTTAAATCCCCTGCATGGGCAGGTGAGTTCTTTACCATTAGTGCCACCAGGGAAGCCCAACAATAATAGAAAAGCACTGTCAAGGCTATTGAAGGAAAAAGTTCGAGAAAAGAAAACTCGCCCATTTTTTAAAAGGGTGAATTTTATGATCTGTAAGTACACCCCAATAAAGCTTTTGCTTTTTTTTTTAAGGCACAGAAGTATCATCTCCTGTCTTAGTCCAGTCAGGCATCTAAAACAAAGTGCCACAGGCTGGGTGACATATAAATGGCGGAAACTTCTTCCCCACAGTTCTGGAGGTTGGATGTTGAGGAGTTCAGGATGAGGGTGCCAGCGTGAGCAGATTCTGGTCCCAGCCCACATTGCTGCATCCTTATGGTCAAGGGGCGAGACGGCTCTCTGGGGGTCTCTTTCATAATCGCATTCATGGGGACTCCACTCTCATGACCTGTAATACCCTGCAAGGCCCCGCCTTCTCATACCTCCATCTTTGGGGTTAAGATTTCAGCATAGGAATTCAGGGAGGCAGGCGCAGACTTCCAGTCCACCGCACCCTTGTTACCAGGCTTCACTGGGATGAGAAAAATCACCCAAGTTCTGGCAGGAAGTGGAACCGGAGGCACTGGCAAGTTAGGCGCCATCCTGCGGGGCACCTGCATGTCGCTGTCACTTCCGAGGAAGTCCTCTGCCCAGCGGCTGGCTGTGGCCCCCTCACCTCCTTTTGTTTTCGGTTTGCTGGTGCTGGGTCTTGCTTGCTGCGCTACTGCACACGCCTCTCTTGCTGCCGCAAGCCGGAGAGCTGCTCTTCGTTGTGATGCGTGGGCTTCCCACCGCGGTGCCTTCTCCTGTGAGGCAGAGGCCTTAGGACGCACAGGCTTCAGGGGTAGCTGCACATGGGCTTGGTTGCTCCGTGGCCTGTGGCATCTTCCCAGGCCGGGGGTCAAATCCATGTCCCCTGCATTGGCAGGGAGGCCCCTATCCGCTGTGCCACCAGGGAAGCCCTCCTTTACCTCTGGAGGGTGGGAGGTCCACACACGGTCCAGTCTGTTTACAATTGCTTGATCATGTGCTTGTCTTGAGACCCTCCTGACTTCCCCCCACCCTCCAGGAGACCCAGGAGGGAAGTTGAGGAGGGGCAGGAGTTTGGTGGGGGGGTGGGCGGGAGCTGCCATGCAGAGCCCCTGAACTGCCCAAGAAGGGCCAGAGGCTCTCCTTCCAAAGCGGCCCATCTGAGGATTCATTCTAATCACGACCTTGGGAGGTCCGAACATGGCATCGTCCAGTACATGTTGGTTGGGGAAGAAGATAAGTATGGCCAACTTTAGACATCTCTTTCTCAAGTGGATAAAAGTTTAGCACTTAATTTTGGTTTAGCATCACAATTCAGCCCTTAAGGTAGAGGGTTCGGGTGCACAGAAGCGCGTTTCTCCAGAAAACTCGACTGCCTGGGGAACTGGGCCATGATTGTCTGGACCACTGATGCGCTTTGCTGGGTGAGCGCCCTCTTGGCCCTGGGATGCTGTTAGCGTATTTGGGTCGAGCTGGGGAGACTCCCATGCCCTTGCCTGGGCTGGGGAGGGTGGGACCCAGCGGGCCTGGGTTGAGGTGCCTGGGTGGCAGGTGGTCAGCGGCCCTGTGCCCGCAGGACGCCTTCCAGGAGGAGTACTCGCGCACGGGCACCTTCCCCGAGACGCCCATGGTGCCCCCGCGGCGGCCCTGGACGCTTGTCAACTGGCTCTTCTGGGCCTCGATGCTCCTCTACCCCTTCTTTCGCTTCGTCGTCAACATGGTCAGCAGCGGCTCCTCCCTGACGCTCGCCAGCTTTGTTCTCGTCTTCTTCGTGGGTGAGTCCGGGCTGCCGGGGGGCCGGGGCCAGGCCGGGCGGGAGCCTCTGGGCGTGGGGGAGGACGAGGCCCTGGAAGAGGGGAACACCCCGATCAGAGTCCTGAATCCCGGGGCTGGAGGACCGCCTCGCCCCCTCCCGGTGTGTGCACAGGGCCCTGTGCACACAGGGAGCCAGCCCCTCCAGGGATGAGCTCCCGGCCTCTGCAGAGGGCTCTTGTCACAATCGCTTCCTCCTCACCTGCAAGAAAACCATTTTCTGGGTCCCAGCAGGAAGCGACAGAGGCTCTTTGCCATTCAGAGCAGGTCTGGAACTTTTGGGGGGAGGTCAGCGTGGGCGCTTCTCCTTGGCTGGCTGCCGCATGAAGATGGTGGTCAGCTCAGCCCTTTGGCTCATTGCTACGGGCTTAGACCCGGACGTCGTTTCAAAGGACCACTGTTTCTCCACGGCCCATGCGTCCCTGGATACTGCTGCTTTTTGATGGCAGGGGCGGCCAGTTCCTGCTACACAGGCCGGGTGTGGCCTGGCTGGCCGTGTGTCGGGACGGGGGCGGGGGGGGCACGGAGAGACGACTGTGGTCTCCAGGCCCTGCCGGAGGGGATGTATCCCACCTTGTGCGGCAGCAGCAGGAAGACAGCGCCCTCTGGAGGAGGCTGGGGCTCCCCGCAGGTGATGGCTGGAGACGCAGGGCGTCTACTGTCTCTCCAGGACCTCATCACCTCTGAGCCCGCCTTGCCTCCCCCTTCCCTGAATCACTGCGTCTTGGTCCTCTCACAAAGCCTTTTTACCGCTGGAGTCAGGTTCGATCCACAACGCCATCAACTCCGCAGCACCAAGTTCTAATAATGGGGCGGGGGGCTGATGTTCGGAGCTGGCCCCAGGCTGAAGGCAGCACGTTATAATGGACCCACGGGCTCCATGAGCCTCATGGGCTGGGTGGACCCCTGTCCCCGTCGAGTCCCTGGTTCACAGACAGGATGCTGAGGCTCTGGAAACTCATGCATCACGACTTGGGAGGTTTCAGCCACTCACCCTCTATCCACTTTTTCACGCATACTGCAACGGACTGTGCGGTCAGCGGTCAGGCTGTGATGGGTGCCGGGCTCATCAAGGGGATTGAGGTAGACGTGGTCCCCGCACCCACGGAGTTCACCACGTCTGTCCTCTCTGGAGGGAGCGTGTAAACCGCAGCTCCTGCCTCCGTATCCTGTTTTCTAGCCTCTTGGTGGTTAAACTGGGCTCTTGCGTGCATCCTACACGTCTTATCTCTTTGGGCCAAATCCTGCTGTCCCGCTGCTCTGAAACTCACACCAGAAGCCTTGTTGAGACATGCTGGAAACTAAAATAACTATTTGAGCCCCTGCATTGTCCAAGAATGCGCTTCCTTACGCTTTACTTAAGGGTGACTGTAAGTTGCTACATTGCATTCACCAAAGAACCATTTGTCCTAGGGATGGGCAGGAAGGTACAGCTTTCCACATTCTGCTCACCTCCACTGTCCAAGGATTGAAACTCACCAAACAGAACAGCGTGGCTCTGTTCTAACGTCTCTCAGGCCAGTTAGAACCCTGGCCCCATGCTCAAGGGTAACTGTGAGGCAGGGATGGTGAAAAGCACCCCAGATCACCCAGCTCTCAGCTGATGCTTGAGATTCACAGACCTCCCCGCTTTATTCCATCAGGCAGGGCCCACCGGAGTCCCCACAGGCCTCTGACTTGCCCTTCCTGTTTCCGCAGCTTCCATGGGGGTCCGATGGATGATCGGCGTCACGGAAATTGACAAGGGCTCTGCCTACGGCAACATGGACAGCAAGCAGAAACACAGCGACTGACCCGGGACGTGTCACCACCCGAAGGGGACCTTGGGGGGGACTGGTGGACGCCGCCGTCACCCTGGGCGGGACCCAGTGACGAAGCTGGGGGAGCCCCTGCCGGGGAGGCAGGGGCTGCGGTCTCAGCGTCAGCGGGGGAGGAGGATGTACTTAAATCTTTCCCCCAGCACGCTTTAGCGGGCTTCGGGTCTCGTTCTTTCCGTGTGTGAGTCTGTGTGAGTGCGTGTACGTGTGTGTTAAGAACATTCGTGAGAATGAGTGTGCTGAGTGGGATCATTGCGAGGGTATCTGAGGTGCGGGGGGAGGGCAGAAATGGGGACCTCGGAGGGTGGGGGGTTCCCTGCCATCCTTTGGTGCTGAGTTTTCTGTTAACCCTGGCTCGCTACGGAGTGAAAGACACTTTGGTAAGATGACTAAATTATGCCTCCAAAAAACAAAACAAAACAAAAATTACACTGTTTGGCTTCTCTCTGGTGTGTGCACACAGCGCCGCCCTCCTTCCCTTCAGACCCCCTTCCTGCACTTCAGAGTGCTGGACCACAGAGCGCTCCCGAGCAGGGAGCTGGGGGCTGGGAGCGCGGAAGGGCAGGCCAGGTGGCTGAAGGAGGTGGGTTCCCGGTGGCGGGAGCCTGTGAGACTCTGGTGCCAGGAGGCTAGCCGGGCACGCGTGCGGGACCCAGGGACGCCCCGGAGGCAGCCCTGGTTCCCCGGGCCACCCTGCGGTGGTCTGTCCGGCCTTAGTCGTGACGATGTGCCCACTCCCTGAAGACCCTCGAGGAGCAGACTCGTCTTGAACACTGAGATGATGGCTGGCAGTCCTGCAGGGATGTGAGAGATGGCTTGGCATCCTGTTTATCCCTGTAGCAAGCAGAAATCGGGTCCCCTAAACCAGTGCAGGCTCATTTTTACTAGAGGAGCCCAGGTGCCCCTCTGCGCAGGCTTGGACTGAGCGGACGTGGGTACCCGGTCCCTGGCCCGCGCCTCGCTTTCACCTTCCTTCTGGAAGCGCAGACTCCCCTGACTTGGAGGAGCTCCGCGCCGTGGCACCTGAGGCCGCATGCGGAGTAACAGTCCACGTACAGGGCTCCGGCAAACTGCTGCCAGCCGTCAGACGCCAGGTGCAAAAGAAGAGCGGAGAAAAGCAGTGATATTTCTGGAGGACGATGGGAAACCCGACGCTACGTGACCTCAGGCTGAGACGCCGCCCCTGGGGGCCGGGTCTCCCGGGTCCGTGCACGGAGCAGAGGGACGGCCGCTCCATGCCGCCCCGTCCTTACTGCTGTTCTGTGGAGGCTCTGTAACGGAATGAGCTGTCCCGTATAGACGGTGGCCAGATACTATGTAAAGGCTTATTCTGTTCTGAATCATGTCCTAGGTTTGCTCTTAAGTTACAGAGTGCTCACCGGGCACAAGTGACGCTGCAAGAGGGTTTAAGAGGTGCTTTATGCTTAAGGGAGGGCAGGGCACCATTGAGACAAGACCGCAGAGGTGAAAAGGGGACACTCTGGTGTGGTCGTGGGAAGGGAGGGTCCGGGAGGCTCCCACCAGGATTGACTCTTCCTGGTGTCCCCAAGGGCAGGGCAGGAGACCCCTGTGCCTTTCCCACCCCCTGCGTCAGGCCACGTGTGGGGGTCACAAGTGCAGCCTCCGCCAGGAGTGGAGATGCTCAGGTATCCACCTGTCACCCCTCACCTGAATGGGGCGGTCCTGCCCCGGGCCCTCCCAGCACCCTGGGAGAGAGGAGAGCCGTCAGGAGCACCAGCCACCCTCCAGGCTGCACAGCTCAAATGCTGCAGCTCATTTGCTCCAAGACCCTGTTTTCCCAACTGGCAAATGGGGGTGATAACACCCACCTCTTGGGTCGCTTCAAGGGGGGAATGAGGCTGTACATATGAACACACTTTAAGAACCCCACAGCACTATTATGATTAGAAAGTTGCCTCCATGCTGCTGTGTCTCAACGCTCAGAAATTACCTTGGGGTGTCCAAAAATGTGTCGTTTTCCTCAGTGTCATCTTTCCATTCGGTAGCAGTAATGAGTCCTAACAGCATTCACCCACGCCTTCTGCCTGGAACGTGAAAGGGACCCACAGGCACTTAACGTTCTTCTGAACTTGTCTCTGGGACCAAACACAAAACAAGCAGCAAACGAACAAGGCTATGGACAGTGCAGACCTCAGGGTCCAGGTTAGGGGAGGGCAGCAGAACATTCTCCCAGGGAAGCACTGACGGGTGCACTTTCTGACACCGCCTTAGGACCAGAGTGTGGGGAGCTGGCAGGGACCCTGGACCTGGCTTCAGAGGCTCACTCTTCCATGAGAGGACATTGTCTGGCGGGACAGGGACCTGGCTATTCCTCCTCTCCGGTCCCGTGATGGCAGAGACAGCCACGGAGAGACGCATCACCCCTTCCCCAGTCCCTTAACCCACGTTCAGGGTCTCCCAGGTGCCACGGCCTCTTCAGCAGAGAGCAGTGCTGGTTCCCAGAGCGTCCGTTTTCTAAGAATGAAAAACCTGTGGGTGTGAAGCTGCCCCTCTGTCCCCCGAGCAGTGGAGGACGGAGTGCAGGGTCACGTCCCGCCTGACATCTCTGTGGCGGCTGAGGTCGGCCTTGCTCAGAGCCTGCTCTGAGGCCCGACGTGGACGAGAAAATGCCAAGTTCGCTTCACACTGGAGGTTGGTTCCAGGTCCTCCCAGGTGTTAGGAGCCACGTCCTAGGCCTGCAGCTCTGAGGCAGGGGGCGGTGAATGCACTTCTTCCAGGAAACCAAGCCCACAAAGGGACTTGATTTAAAAAGCACCAGGCTTGTGAGATGAGTTTAAGGGAAGTGGACCATTCTGTGACTGACATGGAGAAAGCGTGGATGCACGTTCTGAGCTGGCCAACTACCTCTTTACCGTTCATCGAGGAAACACAGTTTGCCTTTTTCGTAGGATCACACGGCAGTACTGGAATGTCCTTCTCTAAAGAGAGCTGAGTGAAAGCGGCTAAGGATATTTAAAGATTTTCAGATGTGCTTTTCTAATAGACACTAAATGGATCTGAAAGACAGCGATTGAGATGTACAATCCAGCAACTGTCCAGCTGCAATGTAGAAACAGCTGTGACAGACAGACAGGGCCCCGGCGGTTTCTGGTTTTCCTCCTGGAGAAGCAGAGCAGCGTCCTGGCTGGTCCCCAAGCCAAACAGATGAGGCTTTTCAGAGGCTTTAAGAACTCACTTGCAACTGAGGACGGACGTGGGGAGGCAGACTGGAGGGACCCGTTGCCCACTCACAAGAGGAGGCTCCGTCCAGCGTTTGTCGGACGTGCTGCCGGGTCCGAGCAGGAGGAGCACAGCCTCTGGGGCCACACGGGAGGCCCATGGGGGCCGCGGTGCCACCTGCAGCTGCTGACCTCCCCGCCTGCTCTGGGGATGCTCGGGAGGGCGGCTGCTGGCTTGACTGTCCCGCTGACTGAGTGCCGGTCACTCAGGCTGACCTGTTCCACGTCGGCGTCACCTCCTTCAGCAGCTGTGCTCCCGATGCCTTAACTGTGCAGCCCCTCCTTGCTGTTTACAGAGCATCAGATTAAGTAGCTGGGACACACGTGTTCCCTGACTCGTGGGCCCTGCCTCCAGGAGCCGCAGGTTACACACAGCTGGTCTTTCTCCACACACGTAGGTGGGCAAGCCTCCTGGGACCGGTCCCTCTGCCCTCCGAGACGACCCCCCCACACACAGAAAGCCGCGGGGCTTGGCTCTCAGCTGGTCACCTGAGCTGCAGCAGGGACCCAGCAACGATGCATGAGCAGGCATCCCGAGCTCCAAGGCTGCGTCTCGGCCGCCTGCATCCTTGGCGTCAGTGTCTCAGAGCTTCCGACCACGTTACACGTAGACCAAGTGCGGCAGACACCCCCCGGGCTTCCTGTCCTGCCTGCCACCCGTGCGTCCGGGGCAGCGGGCACCCCCAAGAGCAGGCTCGGCGCACAGTCCTGGATCTCTTGACCTGGGACAGCTGAGACCCACTCACAGCACCTGCCACCACCTGGCATGTTTATGACGCTCGGCTGTTGGAGATGACCATTCTTCTGGGCAGAAACAGCAGAATAAGAATACCCAGCTTCACCTCAACAGCTAGCGTGCTGTTCCCTCTGCAGCGGGCAGGCCGGCTCCCGCCTCCTCCCTACCCACCCCCCACCCCCTGAGTGCCACAGCAAGCAGCCAGTCACGAAGGGACACTGATTTAGAGGCTTTGATAACTGAATTTCAACTGTCTTCTTTTGATGCCCTTTTTCTAAAGTAAAAATAGAAACCTTTCTGGAGCACAGTGAGGCCAAAGTGAAATTGGTCCCCACTGTGAATTTCAGTTCTCAGTGGGGGAAAAAAGCAAAGGGTTTCTCCAGTAAAAGGTAAGTAGCTACAAATGAGGCATTCCCCAGTCCCTGTAGCCTTGTCCTATTTTAATATTAGGGTTATGGATTAATTAAAAAATAATAGCATTTACTTAAGACCTTTTCAGTATCTAGAAAATACCTCCTAGGACTGCTGGTGAAGCTTTTCACCAAGCAAGACTCGTACAATTTTTACCTTTATTTTTTTTTATACAGTCTCGTTTCACAAGTTGGAGTGACTAGAGAGTTTTGAAATTTCTAGCGTCCATGTTCCCTTGAGTTTTAATGAAGTAAGTGGTATGAATACAAAGTTTGGGATGCTGAAAAACAATCCGTTCAGAAGGTGGGTCAGAAACCACTAGGGCTGCACACTTGTGAGGAAGTCACTCAAACAGGAATGATCTGAATGGACCAAGAAAAAAAAACTCACCTAATGTAGGAAAAGAACTGTGCTTCTAAAATTTATAATAGTTGACTCAAGAAGAGAGCAAGTAGAGTGAGGAGACGGCAGGTCGCTGGAGCGAGTGACAGGGGCCTCCCCAGAACGGGTCTGGCGGCCCTTTAACAGTGAGTCAGGATGAGGCTGGGTACTTTTGGAGGCTGCTGGGCCACAGGGAGGGCGAAGTAGTCCAAACAGCATAGACGTTTCCATCCCCCAAACCAACTGATCATCTCAGTAGGTGCAGAAAGAACATCAGGCAAAGTCAAACATCTCATCATGATAGAAACTCAATAAACCAGGAAAACAAGGAAACATCTTCAACCTCACACACAGCATTTATGAAAAGCCCACAAGGACACCATAAATTAAAAGAATGACTGTTGCTAGCTGAGGTCAAAATCATGACAAAAATATGATTCTCACCAAAGCCAGACCTGTTTTCTGGCTGGGGGCTGGGGCGGGGGGCGGTGGGGGCCACAATTTAACAAGCTGATCCTAAAATTCTTAGGGAAACACAAACGACCCAGAATAACCAAAACAATCTTGAGGAAGCAGAAAAAGTTGAAGAGCTCACACTTTCCAACTTCAAAACTTCCTTTATAAAGCTACACTAATCCAGACAGTGGGGTTCTACGTAAGACAGCCGTGCAGATCAACGGAACAGAATCGAGAGTCCAGGCATAAACCCCTAGATTTGTGTTGAAGTGATTTCAACAAGGATGCCAAAACAATTCAACAGAGAAAAAAGAGTCTTTTTAACAAATGAATGCAAGGCCTAGTAAATACTGACATGCAGAACGGTGAACCTGGACCTTTATCTGATATGATATATAAACATTAAAAATAGACGATAGAGCTAAATATGAGAGCTAAAACTATACAACTCTTAGAAGAAAATACAGGTATAAATACTTCATGACCTTGAGATGTCATGATATCAAGAGCACATGCAATGAAGAAGCAGCTTGTACACCAGACTTCAAAATTTAAGACTTCTGTACTCCAAAAGAAACCATTAAAATGTGAAGAGATAAGCCACAGACTGTGGGATAAAACATTTGCAAATCAAGTATCTGGGAAAGCATTTGTATCCAGAATGTATAAAATTCTCTCACAACTTAGTAAGAAGACAAGTGACCCAATACAAAATTGGGCAAAAATTCACAGACACCTCACTAAAGAAGACAGATAAGCATCCAACACACACAAGAAATGCTCACCATGGTCAGAGAAATGCAGATCAGAACCATAATGGACACCATCTGACATATTCTGGGATGGCTACTATATAAAAAGACAGTATCAAGAGTTGGCAAGGGCTGGAAAAAGCTAGAACCTTCTGTGTTACTGGTTGGGAATTTAAGCCAACGCAGCAGCCACTTTGTCAGTTTGACTGTTAAAAAACTGAACATGGATTTACCCTATGAGCCAGCAGTTCCACTCTCAAGAGAAATGAAAATACAGATCCACACAAAGACCTGTATGCAAATGTTCGGAGCAGCATCATTCACCGCAACCAAAAAGTGAAAGCAGTCAATGAATAAATAAATCACGTGGTATATCCATACAGTGGATCAATACTCAGCAATAAAAAGGGACAGTGCAATTAACACAATGCTACAACACGCACAAACCTTGGAATCGGGCTAAGTGACAGAGGCCGACACAGAGGAGTGCAGTCTCAAATCCCACTTACACTGCACGTCCAGAACAGGCTCATCTACAGGATCGGTAGGTGGCTCAGTGGCTGCCTACGACTGGGGGAGGGCTGACTGCAAATGGACATGAGCTTTCTTTCGGGGAAACGGAATTATTCTAAGATGGATTATAATGACGGCTGTACAACTACGTACCTATGTTAAAAACCACTGAACTGTACACTTTAAACGTTACATAAATCATCCCTCCGATAGCTATTTTTAAAAAATGAAATTACAAATCATTCTGTTATGCCAGCTTTCTCAAGGACAGTAGTTTCTGTGCTGAGGGGATCGGCGCCCCGGAGGGAGGGTGAACACAGACAGAACGTGCTTGAGCCAGCCCTTGCCCAGAGTCAGCGGCCACGTGTCAGGACTGCGCCAGATCCCCTCCAGAAAGATTTCAGGAAACTTTAACGTCAGTCTTTTAAAAACATTTAATAGCAAAAAGAAATAAAAGAATACCATCAACAACAGGTAATTTGGGCTATTTTAGAAAACTAACTGCTGAAATATTTACATTCTGAAAAAAGACGCTTTCTTCTCAAGATATTATTCAGCAGTATGTACAGTGACCCGGCACCTATACATCTTGATTTAAAAATAAAACTGAGCCCCCAACATGTGACAACAAGGCTTGAACTTTTATCTACTCTGAACTTTCAGGGAACATCCAAAGCCCTGAAAGGGCCTCCGACGTCCTCAGCGTTGCTTCATCTCTCTTCCACTCTGTGGCGAGGCGACCCTGGACCCTGAAGGCCTGATGGTGCCCCTTCTCTCGAGGGGCACGGCAGTGACAAGGGCAGACGCCTGTACGGATAACGTGTCGGCTCTGAAGCTGATGACCACTGAGAGACAGTATAACAGCTTTCCTAAAATAAACCATTTATTGAAAAAAGAACCTTTTTTCTTAAAATTTCATTAATCGGCCTTTTGCAGAACAAATCTGTGGCTTGCCAACAACAACAAAAAAGGTAAGGTTTCACAGTCAGTGCACTCAACAAAACAGGAGATTAACAGCAAGGCCCGGGGCGCCTGGTAACACTACAACTGCTTCTGGACCTAGAGAGGTCGGCGGTGTTACCCTGATGCCACGGTTCTCCGTCGGCTGGGCCACGGCGGGCACGGAGGCGGGGGTCCATGTACAGTAGTAATGGCACTTGGCACGCAGCTTCTCCACCTCGCGGACGCCAGCTCTCAGGGGGCCCCGGGCCACGGGGTGCAGACGGGAGCAGCAGGAGGCGGACGCTCGTCACCGGGCAGCCGGCCGTCTCCGAGGGTCAGTGAGGGCGACGCCGCTTCTCGGCACGGTCTTCGTGGAAACGTTACATACAGTAGTGATCGAGGGGACCCTCCGAGTACAGGCACTCTGCCAGGCCCCAGGCCCGTCAGCTTCACTCTTCATCTGTGCAGACCTGTGAGGAAGGCAGGACAGCGCTGAGTGCCACTCATGCGTGCCACGTGCCAGGTTTACGGGTGAGTCCTCACCGGTGCCCCGATGCTCCCGCAGTGAGCCTGGCCCAGGGCAGAGGCGTGATCGAGGCAGTGGGACGTCACTGCCAAGCTCCGGCTTTATGAACTGACTACTGACAGCATCTGTCAGGATGTATCTGTACAAGTCACCAAAAATTGTTTATACACCTTATAAATGATAAACACATTTTTATTTAGTTACAAATCCCTAGTATCTATGCAGCAAACAGAGCTACTGGGTCCTTGATTTCACTTCCCCAGGAATAACGTCACCATCCCCCCAGGCTCATCTCCCCTAATCAGGACCTGTCAGTGTTTTCTCCAGGGTTCCGCTCTCTTTCCATTTCTTCTCCAAACACTGTCCCTGTGGTATTTCTGTCTGCAAGCCGATCTCCTACCCCACTTTTCTCCTGAGTGCCAGTCCAAAGTATCCACATGCCCCAGCTAGTGTCCCAGACATGCCTCAACCTCCATCTACCAAAGAGAAAGCCACCACTCCCAGACACCCCCTCAGCCAGCGGCCCTCCTGACCTGTCCTGGTGAGCAGAACCCGATAGCTGGTGATGCCAGCAGAGCCTGGCGCCGTCCTGGGCTCCTGCCCCCGCGCACCTCCTCGCACCTCCTTGCACACCCCGTCAGTCACACACTTGCAGCCACCTTAACTTCTCAGTTCAGTTCAGTCGCTCAGTCGTGTCTGACTCTGCGACCCCATGAACCGCAGCACGCCAGGCCTCCCTGTCCATCACCAACTCCTGGAGTCCACCCAAACCCATGTCCGTTGAGTTGGTGATGCCATCCAACCATCTCATCCTCTGTCGTCCCCTTCTCCTCCCGCCCTCAATCTTTCCCAGCATCAGAGTCTTTTCCAATGAGTCAGTTCTTCGCATCAGGTGACCAAAGTACTGGAGATTCAGTTTCAACATCAGTCCTTCCAACCAACACCCAGGACTGATCTCCTTTAGGATGGACTGCGTGGCTGATCCCTCACCCCTGACCTCCCTTCCCAGCCTGTCGGCCGTGTCACCAGCTTCCTACCTAGCCTCCTGCCTCCACAGTCATCACTCAACAGCACAATCATCGTGTCATGCTTGACAATAAAACTGACATCCCTTCTTACAGTTCCTGCCTACCCTCAGGCGCTATCACTGGCCGCCAGCCTCGCCCTGTGCACCGTCAGCTCTCTCTGACACCCGGCTTCACCCTCTCGGGAGGCGGACTCCCTTCCACTCTGTCCCGACTCCTGCCTCCGCTCCCTGAGCTGGCTAATCCCTCCCCAACAGCTCTGGCATCTCACTCTGAAGGAAGCAGGAGCTGGGGTCACCTGACGGGATGAAAGTCCTCTCCTCGGTGACGCTATAATGTGGCACACGTTCCACCGCCACGGCTCTAACACAGCCCTTGCTCGGTACTCAGTCTGTCTCTGCTCCCTCAGTAGAGACTGGCTGCTACCAACCCTGCACTCAAACAGACTGCATCCTCTGAAGGGAAACTGTCTCTCACCCCGTCCCCCTGCAAATCCCATTTCACGGCCCCAAGGGCCCCTCAAAGCACCAACGTGGGTCAAGGAGAACCGCAATGAACATCTGCCCAAAGGAAAAAAAACGTACAGAATTCCCCGGCACCGGACATTTTAGCTCCTTTCCATTTCAGGTATAGATTTAAGCTTCCAAATTTCATTAAAGTGCCAGATGCGAACAGAACACAAACATTTATACAGCACTCTGCCAAACCTTGACGAAGGAATGGTCGAGGAGCTGGCTGGCTGTCCACCGCATCCTGGGCTCGCTCTCCAGGCAGTGAGAAAGGAAGTCCTTCCCTTCGGGGCTTAATCGTTCAGGGATCGGCGGCTTGTGCCCCATCCCCACTTTGTACATAATCTGAAAGTTGTGTTCGTATTCATGCCAAGGTCTCTAAAAACAGGGGAAAAATCAGGTTTCGACACTACGTGACCATAAAGAAAAGGCAGCTGCCCCGTCTCTTTTTAGGCATCTCAGGATCGATACGTACCAAGGCCAGCAAACTTTTACATAAGCTTGCAAGCCAGGCGGTCTCTGTCACAACTATTCAATTTTCCCATTATAACATAAAAGCAGGCTTAGGCTACAGTGTATAAATGAATGGGTATAGCCGCGTTCCAATAAAACTTTATTTACAAAATCAGGCGGTGGGCATAGCCTGCCTAGTCCCTGAGGTGTCCTACTGTCCAGCATTACCTAGATGTCGTCATCTAATACATAAAATAATATAAAAATTTCAATAAAACAAAACCCAACAGTTACCTTACTGGGATGGTTAATATGCTACCTTGTTGAATAATCAACATTAAATTTTACTAGTGCTAAGCTTATTTTATTACAGTTACAGGGAAATGAGATTCATGGGGGAAAGAACATAGCCTCCCAATTTATGTACCATTGTTTAGCTACTGGGATGTATATTCTTCAGTGTGAGAACTCGCTCTTTTTCCAACGTATGGCTTGATTGAAATAACAGGTACCATGGGCATCTATGTTAATGCTAACAGAAATAATACTAGCTAATATTTATTGAGCACTTATTCTCAGCCACTGCAAGTCGAGCTGTATAATAATTTAATTTCCTAGTAATAACACTTAAGAGGTTTGTTTGTTTAAAAACTTTCTTGCTTTACAACTAATGCTATAAACCTCCCCTGCCAAACACACAACCTTTATACATTTGTACAATTGTTCATCAGCAGTATCTACATCAGAAGATCAATTTTGAGGATTTTCAGATACTACGTCACATGTGAGTTTCACTGCCTTAAAATCAACATGCTCTGTCTGTCCTTCCTTCCATCCCCCACTGCTAAGTCGCTCAGTCGTGTCTGACTCCTTGCAGCCCCATGGACTGTAGCCCACCAGGCTCCTCTGTCCATGGGATTCTCCAGGCAAGAACACTGGAGTGGGTTGTCATGCCCTCTTCCAGGGGATCTTCCTGACTTGGGGATCGAACCCGCAATTCCTGCACCGGCAGGCGGGCTTTCCACCATGAGCACCACCTGGGAAGCCCTGGCAACCTCTGATCTTCTCTGACTTGCCTGTTCTGCCTCTTCCGGAATGCCAGAAGGCTGAGAGTCATACAGGATGTGGTGTTTTCAGACTGGGTTCGTTCACTCGGCAATGAATACGCGTTTTCAGGTTCCTCCCTGTCGTTTCACGGCCAGTTTCTTTTTGTCACTGTGTAACATTCCGTGGTGTGGATTATCACAGTTTATCCATTTATTCAATTATGGATAAAACAGATACAGGCATTCACGTGCCAGTCTTTGTGTGGACAGGAGGTTTCAACTTCTGTTTCTTCTCGTATCTGCTTACTTTTCTATGTTTTCATTGGAGTTTTGTGCTTTTTCTTTTCCTTGGAGGAGACCTCCAAGTCATGCACCCGATAAGCATTTGGTTCCTAGTTTGTCACTCGTGTTAACTTACTGTATCTTTCGACAGGTCATGTTCTCTATTTTGTAGGAAACGTGTTCCTGGTATTCATAATGGGAGTGAAGCCACATGACTGCTCTGTTAATGCAAAGTGCCCCCCTCAAGGCTTTCCACCAGGCCTGAGCTCTGCTCACCTTGCCAGTCACCATCTCTATGACAACACACCCTAGGCTCCAGATGTCAGCTGCACGCCCGTGGCCTTCTCCTTTGGCGCGAGTGATGACTTCCGGAGCCATGTACGCTTTAAAAGCCACAGATACGAGAGGAACGGGTTACAAATACAGCATTGTGAATTAACAGAGCCAAGCAAAACATTAATATTATCTAATATTCCACACAGAAGAACCAACTGATTTGTTCAGGGGAAACTTTCTCTCAATTACATAATAAAAAATATCAAAGACTTCAAAATAAATATTTCAAAATAATTTCTTGAATGGATATTTTAGGAGCCAAATTAATCTCCTAAAAGACAATTCTGAATGGGCAAATATTCAGATAAATTCTATTTGTGACAAAAAGTATGAAATTTAACCTGCAAAAGAGAATGTGAAGTTTTATGACATGTTTCTAAATGATCAAAACAAATAATCACCGTTTAAACATAATGCTGTTTTGACTAGAATAGTTTTAATAAACCCAGTGTGAAACACAAGGCTTTTCTGGGAAGGGAAATGAGGCCTTTCTTCCCCGCTGTAAGTTTAAGGGAGATATGTGACTTCCCAATCTGATGAGCAGTTTCAGGCGTGGCTCCTCCCCGCCTGGCGAGAAGCCCTGACCACTCCCCATGTCTGCCAAGCAGGAGGCGGCGGACAGGCAGGGTCCCAGCATGCTGGAGGGAGCCCCAGGGCAGAGCCCAACCTCGCCGGACCCACCTGCTGTCCCCAGCGTGCTGTTCACTTCACCAGGCATGGTCTGCGCATTGTTCTTAAGCTTTACTGAGCATCCAAAATCCCCCAGCTTGATTAGTCCAGACGAGGTCAGGAAGATGTTGGCACCTAACGAGAAATGAGCAGCGGTGAGCCTCTGAAACACAACATAGGTGTTTTGAAGTTTAAGTGGTAACTTGAACTATCAGGAACTTGATTTGCAACATCATAAAGATTTATGATACTTTACTTGCAAAGGGTTATCATTAGAAAGATTTTAAGCCTCATTCACAAATGGTAATACAAAGTAAAGAAATTTTAATATCAGTGCAGACAGCTTTGACAAATTCTGAACTGAAACACACGCATAAATTCCAACATTAAAAATGCAGAGAGAGGGACTTCCTTAGTGTACAGTGGATAAGAATCCACCTGCCAATGCAGGGGACGTGGGTATGATCCCTGGTCTGGCAAGGTTCCGCCTGCCGCAGGGCAGCTGAGCACAACTGCCGGGTCTGGGCGCTGCCACTGCTGAAGCCCGTGCACCCGGAGCCTGCGCTCTGCACAGAGAGAAGCCACACCCACGAGGAGCCCACGCACCGCAAGGACGGGCAGCCCCAGCTCAACACCGCCAGAGAAAGTCCGCGTGCAGCTACGAAGACCCACTATAGCCAAATATGAAATAATTTTTTAAAAACCCAAGGAGATACGTGAAAGAGAAATTACCTATAAATCACAAATGCCTGTGGTAGCAGTTCTGAAGGGGAGAGCTGGTGTAGGCTCAGCAGTGGCCATACCAGGAAGCAAGTGTAATCGAGACCTGACACACACACACACATTCTCTCTCACACACACACACGCACACTCACACACACACATGCACTCACACACACGCTCACACACATGCTCTCACACACACGCTCTCACACACATGCTCACACACACGCTCTCACACACACCCTCTCACACACACACACGCACTCAGACACACACAGATGCACACTCACACACACACATGCATACACACACACAGATGCACACTCACACACACACACACACTCTCTCTCTCACACACACACTCTCTCTCTCTCTGCTGGTCTGCAGAGATGCATCCGAAGCTGCCATCAGACTGAGTCCAGGCTGATGGAAACAATGTTCTGTGCACGTCTCCTATCTCAGGAGCAGCGCACACACCTGGCTCGTACTCCAGTTGGAACCTGGGGTCACTGCTCATCTCCCGGGGCGGCCCCGCCTCCTGCAGGCTACAAGGCCTGAACCCCTCTGACCGAGCTACACGGTTCAGCCTTCTGTCCAAGGTACCTCCCTCCAAAGGCCATATAGAGCCCTCATGTTAGACAGCCAGCTGCACAATGAGCTGCTGACCCTCCCCGCTCCCAGGGCAGGCGGTCCCCCGGTGCATACTGCGCTAACGCATGGTTCTAGAGGTGACTCACAGGCCCTCTCTCAGCCACACTGAGCTCTAAAGACCAGCACACGGATGCACAGGGACGGACTTGATTCAAGGGCCCTGAGGGATTCTCTTTATGGCCACAGCCAACAACACGGAGGTACCACTTCCTGAGTGTGGTGTTGGGCTACGCCATGGCCTCACCCAGAGCTAAAGCAAATGCCCAGACAACAAAGCCATGTGGTAGACGGGGTGGGCGGGTACCCCAGCGAGACTGGGGTACACCGGGCATGCAGGAGCCGTTACAGAGTGTGGGCCGTTCTTCCACCAGCGAAGCCGGCCCTGGGGTGGCCCAGCCCCACGGAGGCTAATGCCTGGTTGCAAGTCCAGCCATCTACAGTGAACCTGTGTAGGTTGGCCTCAGGTTAAGGGAGAGAATGAAATCGTTCAGTCTGGGGTCAGTTAGAGACCAACCTAATCTGTCATTCTAATTATCCCTGAGACTCCCAAATACACAGATCAGGGGCATGGTATGGGTCAGGTAAACACAAGGGAGGCAGTTCTGGGATAAGCATGGCTGCTCCCCTCACACGAGAAGGGCTAGTACTTTCCTTCAGTCAGTGTGACCAAGCTGACCTCGAGCAGGACTCCGCACTGGAGGAGGGGGTGTAAATAAACCCTGAAGTCCAAGTGTTCGTCACTAGGTCATGTTCCACAGTTTGTGACCCCATGGACTGTAGCCCGCCAGGCTCCTCTGTCCACGGGATTCTCCAGGCAAGAACATTGGAGTGGGCTGCCACGCCCTCCTCCAGGGATCTTCCCAACCCAGGGATCAAACCCAGGTCTCCTGCATTGCAGGCGGATTCTCTGCCATCTGAGCCACCAGGGAAACCCAAATAAACTGCGCTCTCCCCAAACTCTGCTGCAAATCGTAACTTACACCAGCCTTCCTGATTCACCGTCACTTTACATGTTCACATTCAAATTCAGAAGGGAAAGAAAGGATGTTCTGATCACAAGCCAAATCAGCCTATACAGCAGCAGGTTTCATTTGGGGCACAGATCTGGCTAAACGTAGTGCTGAGTATAAAGAGCAGAGCTACGTGCTCCTGGAAGGAGGTGTGTGGCCTGTACAGTTTCTCAATGCTGGGTTCTTTACAGAAGAATATTCAAAGTAAAACTGTTTCTTTCTGGAGAAGGGAGGGCAGCCACCCCGTGCTGGGCATAGCTGACGCCCTGGCAGGCAGGGGAGTGCGGGGATCACCTTTAATGTCACGGTGAACTATGCCGTGCTCGTGGAGGACGTTGATGGCCACGGTGATCTGCTTCGAATACAGCCTGATGACGTGCTCCTGGAGTCCCAGCCGCGACACCTCTTCCAAGGTGCCCTCGTCACAGTACTCCATGAAGATGTACATCTCCTCCTGCGGGGGGGGAACCACACAGGGCCCCATGTCCACCTGGGTGCTGAGTGCAGAGCCTGGAACGCTCCACTGGCCACGCCCCCGAGGACGCTTCCTTCTAAGGGTCAGCTACACTGGTCATCCTGAAGTCTGAATTCATCTCAAAACGGTCATTTCTAACTCCTCTATAAAAAGCGGTGTCTCTGCCTGCCTCCTCTGTCTGGAATTATACAGCTCGTTGGGATAAGACCATCGCCGAATCACAGGTGATAAATGTCTGTAACCCTCTGAAATTTCAGTCTGCTATATAATCTCAGACAGGGACCAACAGGACTGTCCCTATAAATGTATTATTAAGTACTGAAACACATCCTTTTCAGATATGAATTTATCCATGAAAAACATTAAAAATCGCCAGTATCCAACTTCCCCAGAAGCTCCGATTCCACCAAGAAGCTCCAGGCGATCCTCTTTCCCTCCAAGTGTTTACTGCTAAACACACAGGGGAAAATAAGCTGAGGTCTTCGCTTTCTCTCATTTTGCAATGGTTCTTTAAATACAAACAAAAGGGGAAAAAAAAATGACTGAATAGTGTGTTCAGTAGTGGCTCGGCAAAAAACCAAAGGGGGGAAAGAAAAAAGCAAGCGACAGCAGCGTCGGGGGGCACTAGAGAAATCTTCTGATTGGCAGGATGGGTTTCAGTGCTTTATAATGTCGGGTTAATGACTACGGTCTACAACTTACATTTCAGGAAGGACTCCTCTAGTTTCAGAGAGAAGGCAGAAATGGTGTAACTCATGGAGATTTCCTGATAATTAGGCAAAGTTACTGTGCTCTGAAATGAGAAGACCTGTGATGTAGGACAGGACCCCACCTGCGCCCTCACTGACCGCTCACACCGCACAGTGTGATCAAAGTTGGCTTACTCTGTGTAGCTCCACACCAAAATACCGAACCAGATTGGGGTGCTTGATGCCTTCAAAGATTTTCAGCTCGTCTGCAGTCTCCTTGATGGTTTTATGGTCGTTGGGTTGAAACCGAATCTGGAAAAGGAAACCGGCACAAACTAGAAATGCGCCCACCTGACTTCCGGGCGGGCTCTCTTCCCCTTGCTGATGAGTTAAGCCTGCCTGCTTTAGAGTACACACTCAGACAGCAGCCAGCGGAGCACTTTCCTAACTGCAGACTGAATTAACCGACCTAAGTGCCCCTTGGCAAGGATGAGGAGATGCTGCAGGGGTTGACGGGCGGGGCCGCACGTGCCCGGCGCCCCACGACGGCTCAGGGCACTGGCCTCGCCCGCCACAGCCCTCGGTGTCTCCCAGGGGTCCTTCCTTGGGCGTTCCTGGCTCCTGACATTCTACCTCCAGCAGTTAACAGGCTGCTCATTTTTGAACCTTATCACAAACGTCCCTCAAGCCCCCCAACCAAGTGCCCCATGGCCCCAAAGGTGTAAACGCCTAGACTGTGGGAAACGTCAGCGTTTGAGACGTCTGAAACGGTGCCCCGGGGGAGCACTCGGGCCAGCCCTCAGCTCGTGAACACAAGCCTCGTTCCGAGGGTCCCGCACACAGAGGCCGCAGGGCCGGGCACCCACCTCCTTCATGGCCATCAGCTCGCCGGTGTCCACGTTGATGCAGGTGTACACCTTCCCGTACTGCCCTTCCCCTGTGAACAGGGACAGATGCGCTGCTCTCAGCCACCAAGGCCAGGCCACGCTAACTCATTCCAGCGTACAGTGATGTCTTCCCACCCCGACTCCACGTTCACATACCCAGAATCGTGCTTACCACAGTCTACTACTGCAATAGCCAAACTATTTCTGAACGCTCCCTGATAACCTAAGTCTCGGGCAATCTTTTCACTATGTCTTACCTGTAAATACCTGTAAACAGAATAGAACTGACCGGCAAATCCCAGAAGAGGCCTGAAGCCCTGAGCCCCTGGCATACTCCGGAGCCCCTTATGGCCCTGGGGGAGGTCTGGGCCAGGGGCAGGGGCTCGGCCGGGGTAAGGCCTGGCTGCCATCCCAACGGGCCTCCCTGCTGTCTGTCCAGGCATGTGGGATGTCAGTTGGGTATTCTACTAAGACACCTTCTGAGACATTAAACTAAGGGGATATATGGCCACATAAGACTGACAATGAGAATTCACACCATTTATAAAGGGTCTGATTCTGTTTGGTGTCTTCTGTCCTGACAGCTCTACAAAAACTTCCTGAGGCTCACAGAATCCTATATTACAACTGCGTTTGTGTCTTCAGACCTAAATGCTCAACAGATAAATGCATTTGAAAGAGGGAAAGGTCTGAAACTTCATCAGCTCCTTCTCCACACAATCTATCACTAGTCATTTAACAGGAAACTGTTTCATCTGGAAATTAATTAATGTTTTTGAAGACACTGCCCCACTGGCATTTGTATTCAGTCTCGCTTCAATAAGGATCGTGTGGGAATAAGATGTAAAGAATACAGACTAGTCCAAAGCAGTAAAAGTTATGGAGTTCTCCACTGGCAATTTCTGGAGTTATCAAGCAGAACTATTCCATTTAATGAATCATTTAAAAATCTCTTTTACATTGTTCTTAGAACACATCTTACAAGTGAAACAAAAAAATCAGAACCCTGTGCAAAAGAGAGGATGTATATTTGCCACGCCTGTCAGAGAGAAAGACCAACCATGGGAGACTTAGCCTAAAAAAGTGTGACTGTTGTTATTTCTAACAGGGGCCATCTTTGTGTCCTGTTCTTGAGTTTCCTTACCGATTTTGTTTCCTCTTTGCCACTTAAAGGTCACCTTCCTCAAGCCAACGTGCATGACGTTGTCGTAAGACTTGGGGGTGTCACAGACTTGGCCAATGATGTTTTTTCTCCTCATTTCTCGATACCGCTTCTCTTCAAACAGTCGGACTGACTTCTGAATGGCTTCTATGGGTCCTTGCTTAGAAGCGGTGTCTGCAGGCAGAAGTGTAAACTCAGTCATCCCAACAACCACAATCAAGTCGACTTCCAGCAAATCATCATAAAAACAGCCACAGACATTAGCGCTCCATCAAGCATCCTCTATTCAGCTACACAGCACTTGAATGAAAGTCCCCAAAGCTAACATCTTCAGAGCATACAATCCACTACAGGGAAGTACACACACAGAATAGAAGCTACTCAGACAGAATCAATGGTTTCCTCTCCCAAGGCTGGTTAGACTCTGCAGTCACCACTTGTCTGCCTCTAGTCTCTCCCCTCCACTTGCTCTCATTGCTCAGAATTTTCTTACTGTTTAGCTGCTCAGTCATGTCTGACTCTTTGCGACCCCATGGACTAGAGCCCACCAGGTTCCTCTGTTTGTGGGATTTCCCAGGCAGGAATACTGGAGTGTGCTGTAACTTCCTTCTCCAGGCAATATTCCCCACCGAGGGATCGAGCTCTGTGTCCTAGGTCTCCTGTGTTGTGGGCAGATTCTTTACCACTGAGCGACAAAGGAGTCCCCCAGAGTTCTCTTACTCAAACGTAAAATCTGATCACACTATTTACCCACATAATTTATTTCATGGTTTATCCCAACTTGCTGACCAACAGTCCAAGGCCATCACACAGGGTCTTTCCAGGCTCGCTTCTCCTGGCCACTACCCCTTGGCCCCAACGCAGTCTCTGGACCAGCCTGACTGAAGAGCCTCCAAGGAGCACACCACACCGCGCCTCAATCTTCGCCCGTGCTCACGCCTCCCGGTCTTCCAGCTGTCAGAGCTCTACTTCCCTCCAGGAAGCTGTCTCTGCTCTCTGCTGGGAAGGGAGTAAAGCTTTCCTTTCTCTAGAGTCAGAATGGCTGGAACAAAACCCAGGCTTCACCTTTCTCTAGGTGTTTGAAAATTGACAAGTGAATTACCTTCTTTAGCCATCAAATCCCAAAACAAAAATACTTCATTCAGAGATACTATGAGAATTCAATGAAATCACACACATAAAGCATTTAGCCCAGTGCCTGGAACATGAAAAACTGGGTAAATTTTAGCTTTTGTTATTATCTTTCCTTATTTTTCCATCTAGCCACCTCTATTTCTCCAACTTACTTTATCATGATTTATAGAAAGAAGTATCTTTTACATGGATATCTAAAACAACCGTTTCATGAAACACTATTACTCTTTCTCCATGTGACTGGGTCTCCATTCAATTTGTGTGTGTGTGTGTGTGTGCTGATTTTACAACAACCCACTAACAGGTCACAATCCATAATGTGAAAAGCTCTCGAGCTCTGCAGTTCTCACACGCAGTGCCCTAAGGAGGCATCTAAGAGCCTGAATGTTCTATCAAAGCGATCGCTGAGGACTGCGACGACTGAAAGGTTACTCTGAGAAGAGAAGTTCCCAGAGATTTATGAAGCTCCAACTACAATCACTTCCTAAAAGCAGGGGTCCCTGTTTCCCTTCCCCCACTACGTGGCACATCGCGCCTGCCTGGCACTGATCAAGGTTCACAGCTGTCGGGCCAGGGGCTCCACTGTTAAATGCTTCTGGGAAATCGTCTTTTCTTTTATAGTAAACATTTCTCAAGATTTCCTAGTCTTTTAAGATGTCTGTGCAAACTGTAACTCTTCCAAGAGTTCCCAAGTTTACTTGACCACAAAGTATTTGTTTTGAAAATTATCACAAAGACCTGGTATCCGTGGGAACCGCTGATGATGTAAGAGGCCCTGGGGAGACTCCCTTCCCTGCCACTGGGCTCAAGCTGATGAACGGCCCCCCGACCCCCAAACCCTACAGGCGCCTCACCTGCCTGGCCTGGCGAATGCGGCTTTGCGACTGCTCCTGCCTCCTGAACGCCCTGTGGTCAGCATCTTCATTCACACTCCCTGCGATGGCGCTCAGGCCTGCTCCCCACCTCCCCCTGCGACCCAGGCCTGCCCCGCCGTCCTCCTCACCTCCCGCCCCCCACTCCCTGAACACGGGAGGCTTGCACGCTGCAGAGGCTCAGGGGCTGCCCGCGGTCTGCACGCAAGGCCTGGACCACCAAGCCCACAGCTGAAGACTGGCTGTGCCGAGACCTCCCCGAACCCTTTCAGCTCCGCCTCCACTTACACCCGCGCTCGCCAGACTGGGCCGGGCACGCTGGACTGCTCTTAAGTCACTGGGCCTCCAGATACGTTTCTCTTTCTGTACTTTCCATTCTGGCTGGACACAGACCTCCTTCTCCTTCAGGGGCCAGCCCAAGCCTCGACCTTCCCTGAAGCCCCTCGTGACTGCTCCAGGCCTGGTGACAACCCTCCTGCTCAGTCACACATGTTCCCAGAGGGGTGCTGTGGGGGCAAGCACGGGCGACCTTGGCCAAACATCTGGCCTCTCAGAAACTTGGATCATTTACGAAAAGAGAACAGGATCCGTTCTGCCTAGGTATGGCTCAAGACTGTTATGACAAAGAATACGCAAAAGCATTTTGTGCTAGACCAGGGCCCTTTCTATTTATTCTTCTGGTTCATACGGACCGATCACCTGCTGTGTACGACAAATGCTTTCTCTCAGCTTCTTAACATAATAAATAAGTGATTATTCATTTCACAAGTACTTATTATATTCCTACCATGTATGGAACAGTGGAAACAGTGTCAGACTTTATTTTTGGGGGCTCCAAAATCACTGCAGATGGTGACTGCAGCCATGAAATTAAAAGACACTTACTCTTTGGAAGGAAAGTTACGACCAACCTAGATGGCATATTCAAAAGCAGAGACATTACTTTGCCAACAAAGATCCGTCTAGTCAAGGCTATGGTTTTTCCAGTGGTCATGTATGGATGTGAGAGTTGGACTATAAAGAAAGCTGAGTGCCGAAGAATTGATGTTTTTGAACTATGGTGTTGCAGAAGACTCTTGAGAGTCCCTTGGACGGCAAGGAGATCCAACCAGTCCATTCTGAAGGAGAGCAGTCCTGGGTGTTCTTTAGAAGGAATGATGCTAAAGGTGAAACTCCAGTACTTTGGCCACCTCATGCGAAGAGTTAACTCATTGGAAAAGACTGTGATGCTGGGAGGGATTGGGGGCAGGAGGAGAAGGGGACGGCAGAGGATGAGATGGCTGGATGGCATCACGGACTCGACGGACACGAGTTTGAGTGAACTCTGGGAGTTGGTGATGGACAGGGAGGCCTGGCGTGCTGCGATTCATGGGTCACAAAGAGTCGGACACGACTGAGCGACTGAACTGACTGACTAACTGACCATGTACAAAGGGCTTCCCAAGTGGCGCTAGTGGTAAAGAACCCGCCTACCAATGCTGGAGACACAAGAGATGCAGGTTCGATCGCTGGATCAGGAAGATCCCCTGGAGGAGGGCATGGCAGCCCACTCCAGTATTCTTGCCTGGAGAATCTCAGGGACAGAGGAGCCTGGTGGGCTACAGTCCATATGATTGCAAAGAGTTGGACATGACTAAAGCGACTTAACACACACCATGTACAAAGGATTATGTGAAGGGCCCACCCACGTGACACATAAAATGAACATCACCCTGTTTAAAGAATACAAAACTGAGAGAAACACATTCCTGCTCCAGAGGAACTTATAATGATAAGAAACAGGAACTGCACACACACAGCACACACAGGAAGTGATGCCAGAGGCACAAAAGGGACCGTAAAACATTAACGGAGAAGGTCGAGTAAGTCATAGGCTGAAGCATGTTTTAGCTGAAACTGTTTGCTTTCTGCTTAAACATTCAACATTCTTTCTCTTACCCTTGGTCTGACTGATAAGCGTCCGAAGTTCCCAACTTCTTCGAGTTGACCCACTTGAATCACCTTTTGGATATGCTGGTTCTGCAGAAAGTATTTTTTCATACAAACTAATAAGACTTATAAAACAAAGAGGCATATTTGATTCAGAGCCAGAATGAAATGCAGGTGATAGTGATGATTAGTGAACCACCAGTCTGTCATTCCCAGTGATTGATTTGTTTGCTGTGAGTGTGAAAAGCTGTCTCTACAATCATTCAGAGCAAACAGCACCAAACTAAGGAGCTGTTAATGGGGTTACAGGACTTTAACTACATTAAGCTTCCACAAGTAACAGACAACAGAATACTGAGCAAAAACTGGATTTTTGTGGGGGGGTTGGGGGTGGGTGGGAGGGGGTCCCCCCAAGAGCATAGTAGAGCTACAGGAGCAACGGTGTAGTTTCTGGGCAAAGACTCCTAGCTCTGCATTCTAACAAAACCTGTCATCCACAAGCACAGTGCCACTTTATATTTTTAAAGTGAATTAAGAGTGCTCAATTAAAATATCAGGAACAATAATTTTCAAAAATTATTTAGCAACAGAGGGAGAAAACGCACACATAGAAAGGCATCTATGTTGAAAGGCCAACGTGCCCAGCACTAAACCTCTCCCAAGGCTCTGTCAATCCTTGTTCTCAGCGGGAGCCAGTGGTCCAGGACGAGCAGCGAGGCTGGCGGGGGACGCAGGGGACATCTCACACTCACCCTCACGCTCCTCGGTGGGGCTGGAGTGGCGGCTCAGCGACCTGAACTGCAATTCAGCTGCGATGGAAGCCAGGCGGTCATTTTCAGGGACGCTGGAACCCCTGTTTTAACATTTCAAAAATTAAGCTATCAATTTGATAGAACTTGAAAGATATGTCAGAGTCTTCTAGAGCAGCGATTCTCAACTGGGGGTGACTCTGCCCCCAAGAACATCAGGCATCCATGGGTAAAGGACTACAAGAAGGACAGCCCCCAAACCAAGACTGATTGATTCACCCCACAGCGCCCCTACCAAGACACCTGTCTCTGGGATTTGGAAGGAGAACACAGGAGAACTGGCTGCACAATACATGGCTTCATGTTAAAGACAGCAACAAAAATAAAAACAAAACAGTAGTTACTGAAGTATTGCTGACGTGTGTGGAAAGCTCTCTAATTTAAGCCCGGGATGGATTAAAACTAGGAGCCAAATCTGGCTGATATTTAAGATGGTCATCACATTATATTCAAGTACTTAATTCTATTTAAAGTGCTAAAATTGTTACATGATTCACAAGACCTCAAGTCTCTACAGGAGCAAGTGGAAGGGAATGTCTAACCATTTCTTAAGCAGTAGCCAAGCAAAAGGGCAGAAGAGCAGGAAGCTTAACATGTAAAGGGCAAAGCTAAGTTGCGGCTTTTCCAGAAGTGTTCAGCAATCCAGAATGAGTCCACAAAAGCGTAAATCAAGCCCAGAATTAAATAAGGGCAAGCGTTAAATTATAATTCAAATCATCGGAAATAAACACGGTGTTAGTTTATTAACCAGTTTAGTGCATATTTTTTTAAACGAATGATATAATGAAGTATGGTAGCTTTTATGCTTTTTTTTTTTTTAATTACAGACTGAGCAGGTTTAAAGAAACATGGTCTACTGGACAGACATTCACAAATTATGAAGTGTGCAAGGCTTATTTTTTATCTCCCTACACTCTCAAATCTAGCGCAGTCCATGTTAAGTCTGGAGTGAGGAGGACATTTCCTGCTACGCAGTTCACCGAGAAGTCTTGGTATCGTTTCATGGAAAAACACCACTGATGCTGAAGTGAAGGAAAAACACCCTCCTCCTAAGCTGTGCCAAACCTGGGACCACGGAGAAGCCAGCAACATCCCTATCTTCCTGCTTTCCCAACGAGGAGGTTAGCCAACTCCACATCCTCAGATTCTCCCAGGGCAACAGGCAAGAAAACACACTTCAACCAAATGGCGTATGAGTGAAAGCCTAACGGCCCGCTGCAGGGGGAGCGGGAGTCTGTAGACTTCAACAGTTTTCGTGGTCTAACAACTGACTTGCACAATTCCTGAAAAATAAACAACCGGGTCTCGCAAACCAGTTAAGGGCTACCAGCAAGCAGAACACTGGAAGATTATTTTCTTGACAATGCTAAGATCGCGGAAGCCCATTTCCTAAGTCAAACCATATCAAATCAAAGTGCTGATCGGATGCCGTGGGGCAAAGTAAAAATTTCCCTGTGGCTGATGTCTCTAAGGCAGGCTGCCGAGGTCAGGGAGCCCGGGAACCACCCAGCCTCCCTCAGCCCATCCCAGCCAGGGGCAGTGCGGAGAGCCCGTCTGGAGGCACCATGTGGCCCCTGCATGGAAGCCTGGGAGGCTGCAGCAGAGGTTCAGGTTGGAGGGTGGCAGGGGGCTGGCCCCGTGGCCCCCTACCTCCCGTCACACACACCGCCAGGAAGTACAGATCACTTCACTCCTCGGTGAGGAAAGGCCTTTGGGATGGCACGTTATGACGGAAGTAAAATGTCTAGATCTCAAGGACTGTCCTAAAGGATAAACGAAGAACACTTCTGAAACACTGCTCAAAACATGCTTGAGAAACCACCTGGGCAGGGCCTGAGACCAAGGGTGGGCACAGACTGCCTGCACAACAATCTGTTTCAAGGTACGCACCCCTGACTGACAAAAGCCTGAACCAAGAGTTCACGAGACCTTCAGTTCTGGAGAAGTCCGTGGGAAGCACAGTTCTGGCTGAGTGTTCTCAACTATGGCTGTGTTTCAGGGCTCATCACTTCCCAAACAGAACTAACAAAAAAGACAGCGGCAACCCCCGACACGGCCATGAAGCGCACGTGGAAATGTCTGCCGTGAAATGTTCTAAACAGGAAAAAGAGGGTCAATGGGAATTTATTCAATGTTAATTGTTAATTTTTTTTTAGTTGACTGCTTAAGCTGTAAAATACTTGGGCTTTCTTTTTTTAGGTTATAGACAAACATTTGTTACTAAAAATTAGGGAATATTAATTATTTTAATGCATGAAAAAATGGGAAATATCTGTAGACATTTTAGACTGCTATAGACTAAGTCTAAAAATATCTTCGTCTTCATGTTGATGTATGGCAGAAACCAACACAATATTGTAAAGCAATTATCCTTCAATTAAA
The DNA here is from genome assembly GCF_014754425.2 of Oryx dammah. NCBI lineage: Eukaryota > Metazoa > Chordata > Mammalia > Artiodactyla > Bovidae > Oryx > Oryx dammah. The sequence goes on along the minus strand of NW_024070188.1, from coordinate 83,447,783 downwards.
AATAAATTAATTAAAAATACTTTAGTCTATTTTAAATTCTAAAACCACGTGTCACCTTTCTGCCAACATGCTAATATTTCTTCTTGGGAGCAGGATAAAGAGCACCGAGTTCTTTCCCAGTTTCATCGTTTTTCTTCTATTTTGTTTGACTCTGTCAGCATCCTTACGGGAAGATGAGAAGGCCGACAGTGTCCATTCTGTCACCAGGCACAAGGGTTAAGAGCCACCAAATGTCCTTTCTCCTTTAAGCATCTGAGACCTTGATGAGATCCCTTACAAGCCTCCCCCCCCCCCCCCCCGCCGCCCGCTGCCCCACCACCAAATAACTCGGCCAAAATGGGAGAAGCTGCCACGGCCTCAGTACTGACACAGCAGATGTCAGGCAAGAGGCTCACGCTTGTCTGGAGCTTGCCAAGCATCTGACAGCTCTCTCTAGTAACGATCTAGTCTCCATACGAGATGCAAACCTCATGAAATGGTTTTCCACCCACTATAAACTACTTCTAATCAACAACTGTGTAAATCAGGAAACTGAGTTTGAAAAGTGATTTTAAAAAAAGATTAAAAAAGAACATAAATCACCACCACCACTTCTAGGTATGACCTAGACAGAGGTCGCCTTTGAGGGCCCCTGAGAAACTCCGCAGGAAAGGCACTGCACTTGCAAGAATTCTCCTACCACAGGACCAGCTTCTTTACACTGACCCTCCCTGCACGGTTATCGGCAGAAACTCGAGTCATTTGGGTTAATGTTTGTGCCAAAGAAATATAAAACTCGGGCAGATGATCTCCTTGTGCTGGAGCCTTGGGGCCAGGACACCCCAAGGAGGGCCCCTGAGCATTGCCCGGCCATACAAGAGCAGCCCCACGAGCCCTGGGACACATCGCAGAGCCGAGGTCACCACAGGAGTGCGGGGGTGGGGGCTGAGGGGTGGGGAGACCCCCTGGTCTCATGGGTACCGTCTCGGGGGCGAGAGGCAGGGCAGACCCCTGGTCTCACGGGCACCACATCGGGGCAAGGGGCAGGGCAGACTACCTGGTCTCATGGGCACCGCTGATGGGCTTGGGCGGTGCCGGGTCGCTGCCCGAGGGGCCAGGACGAGCGGCGGCGGGCGCGGGCGCGGGGCTGCCGAGGCTCCGCACATCCGCGGGCACGCTCCGGGCGCTGGGAGGAGAAGAAGAGCTTCAGGAACACAGGCAAGGAAGGGGACGGGCTCTCGCGTGGTTTCAGGAAAAGATAACACAGGGTGAGGAAGCAAAGAGTCATCTCCAGACAGAAAGTGCAGACTGCTCTCTGAGATTCAGGCCAGGTGGCTCAGTGGGAAAGAGTCGGCCTGCCAACACAGGGCACGCAGGCTCCATCACTGGGTCGGGAAGGCATGGCACCCCACTCCAGTCTTCTTGCCTGGAGAATCCCACGGACAGAAGAGCCTGGTGGGCTACCGTCCCTGGGGTCGCAAAGAGTCGGACAACTGAGGCAACTGAGCACACACGCACGTGAAAAAAAGTAACTAATCTCAAGCTAGCTATTTTTACCAGTAACTGTCCTTTCCTAGCCAAGCATTGTGAAAAATAAAACTAACTTAAAAACTGCTTGACTCTCAGGGGAGAGCAACGTTCACCACTTCCATGTGCGGGAACGCCACCACATTCAAGGGAAGTGTTTTGAATGTATGAGAGTTTCCAACTCACTCAAAATTTAAGTTGCCTCATAGTTACATACACACATGGAAGTCAAGACTGGAAGGGTCACTCCAGTTTTTATCTCCAGCTTTTAAAATGACATTTAGTTCTGCTTTTCAAATGTTTACCATGCTATGCACACTCAAATTTGTTTTCCTCAAGTTATTTTTCAAAGAAAGGAAAAGAAAGAATTATTCCGAAGCTGGAAAGCATTTAGTAGCTGGCAATTAAAAATAAGCTGAGAAAGTTATCCTGAAAGGTACAAGTGTGCTTTAAATGTGCAAGTCTCCTTTTGTAACTAAGGCAGAGTGGTGTGTCTTCAAGACAACGAAAATAAGAGCTTTTAAAAATGTATAAACAACACAGAAAACAGTATTTGGTATCAGAGCAAGCATCAGCAGCTCTCAGATCAGATGCACACCAGAGAAGAATCTGTAAAGCAAACAACTACACAGGCACCAAATACCTGAATCCCTCTGGAGTTGGGATAATCAGATGTTACCTGAATCCCTCTGGAGTTGGGATAATCAGATGTGGGTTAGGAGGGTCGCTATGGCATCGAGGTACCTTCACGGGGCGGGGGCTGTTCCGATGAATGGCTGTCAGCGAAAAGAGTGACAAAAACAACTTGTTAAAGGAACCAGCAGAAAACTGTCAGAGCAGGCAAATCAGGGGAGACAGGAGGCGGCTTACTTTTGCTGGTGACTAAAACAGAACCATTGATGTAAGCAGGAAAATCATATTACTTATACAAACGCTGGAAGAATGTTACTCTTTGGAAGCTAATAAAATTATATTACACATTCAAACTTTTTTCCACCAAAAACATTTTTTAAATCCTGGAGTGAAATATATGAAATGTATGACACGCGACCCATTGAGGAGACAGATGAAAATGTTTACCATGTTAGGCAGCATTTCTTTACTAAAAAGGAGTCACGTCGTCCCCACTTTTAAAGAGAGTCTGGTCGGGGGTGACTCTTCAATAGGTTCTGAGCTGAGGACAGATCACTGTCATTTTCCTGAAGACAGGGAGTTTAATTCCTTTAAACCAAACCAGGAGGATGGGCACTGGTTTAAACTGACTATTCTTTTCTTCTTTTAAATATTCTGGTAGAAGGTAAATGGGGATAAAAATTTAAACACAATTTAAAACACACCTTACCTAGTAACTACAAAAATGCTGACAATTCTATTTTCCCAATAACTAAATGTAACTAGTCATAAATATGATATATTTTGTCTGTTTGTCCCTAACAGGTTTTCTTTTGACTTTTAACTTTGTTTTAACCTTCCTTAGTTTTTAAGTGTAAGTGTGTTAGCTGCTCAGTCGTGCCCGACTCTTTGCGACCTCATGGACTGCAGCCCACCAGGCTCCTCTGTCCATGAGATTTTCCAGGCAAGGATACTGGAGTGGGTCGCCATTTCCTTCTCCATTAGTTTTTTAAAACACTGTATTTTCTCTTCATACGCTAACGATTTCAGTCTTCATATGTTTTATTCCAGCAGTCATGTGCAGCTGTTGGATCATAAAGAAGGCTGAGTGCTAAAATATTGATGCTTTTGAATTGTAGTGCTAGAGAAGACTCCTGAGAGTCCCTTGGACAGCAAGAAGATCAAACTCATCAGTCCTAAAGGAAATCAATCCCAAATATTCACTGGAAAGACTGCTGCTGAGCTCCAATACTTTGGCCACCTGATGTGAAGAGCCGACTCAATGGGAAAAGACTTTGATGCCGGGAAAGACTGAGGGCTGGAAGAGAAGACGAGAAGAGAAAGAGGATGAGACGGCTGGATGGCATCACCGACTCAGTGGACATGAGTTTGAGAAAACCCTGGGAGACAGGCAAGGACACAGAAGCCTGGAGCGCTGCAGTCCAAAGAGTCAGACACGACTTAGTGATGGAACAACAATGTTTTATTCTAAATATGTTTTACCCTGAATGATGTGACTTCCTTTTTCATGGTTTCTGTTTACTTTTAATAACATTACACAGGAAAGAGAAGTACCCAAATTAGAGACATCTACAGGGAAAATTTGAAAAACAAAAATCAAGGAAATGTTCAGAAGCAATTTGTATCTATGGCTCATTATCGCAAGTATTATAGTCCTAGATGGAAGAAACTCTAGGCGAATTCAAAGACAAAAAGAAAGACAAACAGATCTGTTAAGAATGGTGATGTCTTTAATTCAGCAGACATACCGAGAACCACTGAGCCAAAATTACTACAAAAATTTCCCGTGAAGGTATAAAAAAGACATCGTTAAAACACAGACAAGTTTAACATTCTTCGTCCATGAAACAAAACATTTCTTTTAAGAATATGTGTATGTAACTGCTATAAAGCTGCTATTTCATTGAAAAGAAAATTCAATAAACGTAAGAGAGATGCTCAGATTTCACGAGTGGTGGACATTTATGGCAGAGATGCTCTTCATGGCAAAACTAACAGAACATGTAAGGAAACGATGGAAAGACTTGCAGTAGATACACGACGGATACAAGGCCACTGAAGAGAGTGAGCAGGGCCTACGCGTGCTGGCATGCAGGGATGTCGACAGCTGTCAGAGATCAATATCCAAAGTGATCCAATTTTTATACAGTAAACAGGAGGGGGAAGAAAGCAACAGTGTGCATGCACATGTGACTATATGAGCGATGAAGAAAGGTGTGGTAGAATGCATCTGTGTACTTACATGGGTACAGAGAGAAAAACAGAAAGTTCTACACCAGACTGCTATCATCTGGTTGCGATGACAGAGCATCCGGCCATTCTCATGGTGAGAGAGTCGAGGGGGAGCAGAAAGCAAGGGACGGCGGCAGTGATGCGCTCTCACACTCATTCATTTCTTGTGAGGTAGAGCACACGACCAAAGGGTGAGTCCTGCCGTGTGCAGACACTGCAGTTCACAGAACGCGGGCGCCTTGCCGAACCCTCCTCAGCATCCGATCTTAAGCACTAGAAGGGGAGGCTCAAAAATGTTCAAAAAGCAGCCCCAGGTCGCTCAACTCCCGTGACCCTGGGGCAACCTGGTTCTCAGGCCAGCGCGGGGCAGGGAGGACGAAGAACACCTTGTGTCCACAGACAGAGCCACGAACCGACTGTCCCACCAGCGGCGTGGGGAGCGGCGCGGCAGTGACTCACACTGACAGCCCCTGCTCCACAGGGAGGAGCTTTCCTCTCTTGTAACGTTCTTCTACACGTTCATTTTCTACGTGCTTTTTTTGCACTGCAGTTTTCTTCTTCTATAAATGATTCCTCATGCATAAAGTATTTTGAAGAAGTAATTTTTACTTCAATAAATCTGATAAAAATATTTTAGAGAGGTAATTTTTACTTTTGAGCAAACTCTGGGAGATAGTGAAGGACAGGGAAGCCTGGCATGCTGCAGACCACGGGGTCACAAAGAGTTGGACACGACTGACTGACTGAACAATCATGTATTCTTATGGAAATGTTTTAGGAAATCAGAAACTCAAAGTATTTATGATAATATGCTTAATGAAGATTTTGATGAGAATATGGAACATTTTATATAAAATGTTCAAATAGTTTTACAAATGATCATTCATTTCACAGAAATGAGAAAAAGCGGTACAAACTGGGTGAATTTTAAAGATACACAAATCAAGCATTAAAACCTAGTCTACTAACTTTTAGTAGCTAGCAAGCACCCTTTAAGATAATGCCGCTGCTTAATAAATTAACCATTTATGAATTATTTTATTTTGTGTAATCAAAATTGTTAAGAATGTCTAAGTTTTCTTTTCTGGTTATTACACATAAACATAGTTTTGCTTTTGTTTACTATCTCAAGAATGGGGTAAGATAGCTTTTTACTGATATTCTGCTTTAAAGTTTTAACATACACTGCAAAACTATATATTAACTATAACTGAAAACTGTAATTTGAGTATACTATAGCACGATAATTTTTTTTTCTTTTTTAAAATAAAACCAAACAGAAGTGGGGGGGTTGCAGCAATTAGGAATCTTCTAGTTGGGAAGATAGGTGAAGAATGTGGGTACCTGGGAAAGCTGTTAAGAAAATAAACTCATCCTCCTTCCAAAGGTGAGGAAGCAGGGGCAGAACAATCACACTCACCACCAGCGGCAAGAAACGCCTTGCTTCTCAACAGGAAGTGTTTCTCCAAGTCTCTCCTCCCCAGAAGGAAAGAGTTGAAGGGGGAGAATGGAATGAGTGGTGATGTAAAACAAAAAAAAATTATTTAATACTGCTGCAAGCATGGACCACCTTGGGTTCACATTTTAATATTCTTGTTAAATTCAGAAAAGCTACTGTGGAGTTTTATATGTATATACCTCATTCCTATAACTTTCATTGTCATTTTCCTGAATGTTCTCAGTCTCCGAAGCATTTTAAATGGCTGCAGTATCGGGACAATGTGCTCGTCCCAGGAGAGGCGCTTTTCCTGCTTTCTTACCAAGGTACAAACCTGTAATAGGGCTGTGCGGCTTTCCTATCACATGGCCGATGCACTCATTCATCAGGGCTTGCAAACTCTAGAAACCGAAGGAAATGGGAAAGGAGAAGAGAAAAACACTTTCTCAATCATATAAGTTTAGAGCACAAATTAAGCTTTCAGCATATTTAAAAGAAACATGCTTCCCTCAAGTAAATATTTCCAAAGTTAGTTTAAGAGAACACAGGTATGAACACAAATTAAACACACACTGAACATAATTTAAGGTAACACAATATACAATTCCATTTTTATAAGGGAAAGCAAACTGGCATTCAACTCTCCAGAGTGCAATGACAAGCAGAGGCAAAGGGCTTCTCCTGTGATCATTCTATTTGGAGGCTGAAATGAACGAATCTGAACATCTTGATCTGACAGAATTTATTTGAATACTGGTGCTAACATTTAACCTTTGGCATGAGGCTCTAAAACACCGCACACTGGGCTTTCCTCGTGGGCCAGTGGCTAAGAATCTGCACTTCCGCTGCAGGGGATGTGGGTTCGAGCCCCGGTCAGGGAACCAGTGGGCAGCCTGGTGGCTCAGACGGTAAAGAATCTGCCTGTAATGCAGGTGAGCTGAGTTCGACCCCTGGGTCAGAAAGATACCCTGGAGAAGGAAATAGCAACCCACTCCAGTATTCTTGCCTGGAGAATTCCACGGACAGAGATGCCTGGCGGGTTATAGTCCATGGGGTCACAAAGAGCTGGACACAACTGGGCAACTAACACTTTCACTTTCGGGGAACTCAGATCTCACAGTAATGCATGGCAGTCAAAACAAAAAAAAAGACACATACTGAACTGAAATAGCTATTCCTCCGCTTCATTAAGCTGCTAAAAAGCAGCAGCACTTTATAAAATACAAAACTGACACATATTTTGTAGGTGCCAGGCTGCATAAACAACTGTATACTGACTTGGTCAGCTCAACAGCACTGTTAACAAAAAGAGCAGGGAACGTCCTTCTCTGCTATCAGAGTACAGTAACGTCTCAGCATTAATATTACGATTAGGTGAAAATACTGAAGAACCACTTTCTATATTAATTAAAAAAACTTCCACACAATCAGAAATAGAGAACGATCAACTTGCTCTTTAAGGAAAAATGCTTTAGAATATCCCATACCAGGAAGTCGTCTTCTGGCAGAGCAGAGATGAACGAAGGCTCAATGGCTTGCAGGAAGTCGAAACCTTGAGTTGCCCACCTGTTACGCAGAGAAGTTCAACAGTCATAAAACAACTGAGCAAGTGCCACAGCCGTTTTAGTATATGCAACGCTGAAAAGCAATCCGATTGGAAAATTATATTACCTAGGACAAAACACATTTGTGTCTCTATCTGCCTCGTGTTCAGTACGATTATAGGGCGTTTTGAGGAAGGCTTCTTAGTAAAGGAACTGGTGACTGATTTCTTTTCCATTCAACACTAAATAATGGGTGTAAACTTTACCAGGAAAGAAGGAAAGATTAGCAATTAAGAAGACCTATCCAGGAAGAATGTGAACTGCTTAAAGATAACTCATTTTGGGACGATTACAAAAGAAAAGTATTTCAAGAGTTATTGGAGTTTTTATGTGGATAGGTTCACACACACAAAAAAAAAATTATTGTCAAAGACTTCCAAATGCTTTTCCGTCATCTGCTCAGAAACCCCCATAAACATCAGAATGGGGTGTCTCCAGCCCATACGGGACTCAGGGAGGAGCCATCCTGCGTGGTCATTACCTGGGTCTCGTCCCTCTGCCGCTCTCACACTTAGTCAGCACGTAATTCATCCATTTCCGGGCAAAGCTTATATACTTGTCTCCTATCTTCTGTTTAAACTCGCCAGACATCAAACGAACAACTTCTTTATGATACTGTAAAAAGATTTCATGTATATCAAAATTAAGAAGAAAACAATGACACAAATACTTAACACACTGTATAATGCTGTTTAAATGTCATTTTTCTAAAAACAAGAAGCAAAGCCAGTGAACTTTACATATTGTAAAAAGTGTGTGAAGAGTTACAGAGAAAATAATGTCTTCAAATGCAGTTTCACAAAGGTCTTACTCATAAGCTTAAATCTAAAAGCTGGGTATCTATCTGACAGTTTAAAAGTAACCCAACATTTCTGACATCCAGCAAGGGTGGAAGATGACATTCTAGACTAAGCTGTGATTACAATAATGGGATCATGAGATGTGCCGTGCAAGATTCCTAATGCTTTTTGTCAGTAAGTTACAAAGCTATGGCAAAACTGTACCGTGCTCTGCCTCTTATTTTGCACCTACCTCAAACCCGAAATTGTACCCTTGGATCATGGCTTCTCGGTAATACTGCTGCAGGGTAGCAGACTCAGATTCATCAACTTCAGCATCAAATTCTGAAGTGAACATGTGGTCCACTCGGTCAATGGCATCACTTATTCTGTTGCAGAGCTCTAAGGCATCACTCTAAAGAATCCCAAACCATGATTAATCCGAAACGGAACAGATCACACAACGTCTATCCTATTTTAGAGGAAGGTTCCTTTCATCATCATACAGACACTGACCACTGTAACACAGTACAGTCATATTTATTTTGGTTATTCAAAAGTAATGACAAAAGAAGAAAAGTTTGGTATTTTTATTTGTATTAGGTATTCTTAAGACCCGATGAAATACAAGAGGAAAACAACCCATTTGAAATACCATGCCTGATTACATGGTGGTCTTTGACTAGATGCTTACAGCCTCAACATTTCTACACATCAACCACAGGTGTGTCTCCCCTTGGTGCTTGCTCAAGTGTTAGCAGGATTTCAGTGCCACAGAGTAAACTAATGACATGTTTCTAAGGGACCTCTAAAGTGTTACCAGTCACACTGTCCTCGTCCCCCTCAGGGCGGTTCTCAGCTGGGGTCAATTTTGCTACCCCAGGGGATACAGGCAATGCTGGCGATAGTTCTGGCTGTCCGGTGTGGGGAGGGGTGGGCAGAGACTTGTGAAACCGGCTGGCATCCACTGGGCAGAGGTCTGGGATGCTGCCAGACACCCTACAACACACGGGTGTGTGCTGTGCTTAGTCACTCAGTTGTGTCTCACTCTGTGACCCCATGAACTCTGGCCCCCCAGGCTCCTCTGTGCGTGGGGATTCTCCAGTAAAAAATACTGGAGCGGGTTGCCCTGTCCTCCTCCAGAGGCTCTTCCCAACCCAGGGATCGAACCCATGTCTCACGCATTGCAGGTGGATTCTTTACCACCTGAGCCACAGGACAGCTCCCCAAACAATTACTGACGGGCCCAAAGTGTCACCAGTACAGGGGTTGGAAAGCCCTGCCCTAGCACAAGTTTTGTTGTCTTCCCTAACCAACAGTACAACAGCTCCAAGCTCGGTTCCCTTTCCACTCACCCTTCAACACACACAAATGCAATGACCCTTTCCCAACTGGGACTCCAGATGTGCTGTGACACGGGATTTCCCAGCGCTGTTTAAGTCTGGATATTGGTCAAAACCCAATTTGGTGATGTACTCTCTGCTCTTTCTCTTTTCCTTTAACATTAGCATATTGAAAGTAAGCTAGATAACTCTCTAATGAATATCTGTATTATTTATTTGTACATAATCAACAGCTTATTTTGTTAACAAATCCTTCGAACTTGAGACGAAAAGTGAAAGCTTTCGGCAAAACGTTAATTAGCACTGTAAGCAGACAAAATGCCACTCTTTAAGAAAAAAGAGATTAAGCTTGATGAAGTTTTTATTTCCAGATGGGATGATTCACGTTATTGCTCGTTAGCTAGCGAATGGGATGTATTCACTGGATTATGTGAGAATTGGAACCTTAAATTAAAGTGGGCCAAACTTTTAGAGGGCTTCTCTGGTAGCTCAGCTGGTAAAGAATCCGCCTGCAATGCAGGAGACCCTGGTTTGATTCCTGGGCTGGGAAGATCCACTGGAGAAGGGACAGGCTACCCACTCCAGTACTCTCGGGCTTCCCTTGTGGCTCAGCAGGTAAAGAATCCGCCTGCAATGCAGGAGACCTGGGTTCGGTCCTGGGTTGGGAAGATCCTCTGGAGAAGGGAAAGGCTGCCCACTCCAGTATTCTGGCCTGGAGAATTCCATGGACTGTATAGTCCATGGGGTCACAAAGAGTCGGACGCGGCTGAGCAACTTTCACTTTCACTTTTCAAGCAAGTCCCCTATACTGTATTCCAAAATATTCTTCCAAAATCTTCGATGACTCTCTGGGGCTTAGAATAAGAAATTCAGAATCTCCCAACAGTCTGACTTTTGCCCACCCGATTTTTTACCAGCTGCACCCCCACTCCTTCCCACTATAACCCCAGGATCCAACCAAACCAGACTGATGCTCCCTGAGTGTCCCCATGACCCTGATCCACGGACGCCACGCCCCAGTGTTCCTCTCATTGGCCCCTTCCCAACCTACACCTTCGGAAATCCTCCCCAGCTGCCGTGCCTCCACGGCAGCAACCCCCAGCTGCTACTGGGAGGACCTGGTCTCCCGTCCTCTGTGCTACAGTGTGACAGGTCAGGTCCTTAAGGCTACACACTTTTCAAACGCAATAATAATCAACATCCTATACAATTCTGTACTCTCCAGAATTCATTAACTCAAACTAAAAGAAAAAACAAAAGTCCCCTGCCCTGGTATTAGAATGTGGTGACAATCTATAAACAGGCCTTCCCTGGTAGCTCAGTAGGTAAAGAATCTGCCTGCAATGTGGGAGACCTGGGTTTAATCCCTGGGTTGGGAAGATCTCCTGGAGGGAACGGCTACCCACTACTATTCTAGCCTGGGGAATTCTATGGACTGTATAGTCCATGGGGTCGCAAAGAGTCAAATATGACTGAGTGACTTTTACTTCACAATCTATAAGGGAGAATGTTTACAGCTAAATAAGGCAAATCAGACTGGCAGAACAAAAACAAGCGTTTATCAAACTACTTGTAATTTCAAGAAGTGCTTCTTCAGGAAGCAAAGCCGTGATGTGACAGAAAACTGATGGCTTGTGGGACAGTGATGAATGGAGTACCAAATAAAAAGTGGGGGAAAATGGGAAAAAATGGGAATAAAAGGCAAGGCTCTAGCTTGTCATGAACTCTGAAAACCTTTCCGCCTGTCCACAAGCCACAGCTGGCTTTCTCTATTATAATCAATTTGATTGAATCATCTATTAAGTGAAACAATAAATCTTTTTTTTGTAAATTACACATTTTTGACTGACAGTACCTCTAGTAAATACCGGTAACTGCTAAAGGAGAAATAAACTGGGTTAGGAAGGAAGAGACCGAAGGTCCAATACTAACCAAACATGTGACCTTAAGAAGTCACGTAACTATTTGTATTTTCACCCTTTCCAATTCTAATGTTCCACAGTTCCAAGGAAGATGCAGGAAAACTTTTAACTTAAACATGGGAAAAGTGGGAAGAGATAGAGAATGGAGAGGACAACTTAAGAGTTCCAGTCCCTGGAATACCTAGGTTATAACACACCAACTCTTCCCTTGCATTGTACGAAATACAAATAAATTACAGCTAAGACAGAGGTGACGATGAAATACCTTCAGCTGCTGCAAAGCTTTGGCGATGACGGGCTGACTGGAAGTCTGCTCTTGGCGTAGAGTCATGAGTCCTTCAATGGACTGCTGGAAAGCTTTTCTATGGATTATGAGCTGTGCAGAGTGCCTGACAACTAGTAAAAGATTGTCCACCTGGGAAGAAAAGCAAGCACAGGGCTTAAACACAGACCCAGTCAGTTGTCCACTCTAGTTCAACCCCCAGTCCTAAAACAGCACTGACCCCAGGGCCCCACAGCCAGCAAGCACCGGATGAGAAAGCACATCTTTGGACTACAGCTGTTCCCCTGGAGCACTGCAGTGGACACCGATGGCTACACTCTCCAGCACAGCCGGGAGAAACCCCACAGGACGGTGTGGGCAGGCAGTGTCTGAAGTATGCTAGAACTCCAAGACACAACCCTCCTGGAGCAGAGACTGAGAGTGTGTGTCTGCACTGGAGCAGCGTGTGACGATGGAAAATGCAGGAGTAAGAATGGGAGGAGATGAGGGGCCTTGTATAAAACAGAAGCCAAGACTGTATTATTCGTGTTCTTTAAGTGATGGTCACCGCAATATTCTGAGTAGACCTGTGATGAGATGTATAAATTGTAAGGATCACTCTGGAAGTACCAAAACGAGCACCAGATGAGAGGGAGGAAAGGTGAGGCTTGAAGCAGGGAAACTAGAAGTGGGGCCCTGCCACAGGAAAGGGGCGATCAGCTCCGACCCAGGAGTGGCTCCGGGGATGCAGGGGAAGGCTCCCTGACTGAACGGCTTCGGGGCGGGGGGAGCCGTTTAAGTGGAGGAGGGCGGGGGCCGGATGTTTATGAACAGCCACATCCTGGCTTAAATACCGGAGTGGACAGAGTGCCAGTCACTGAGACAGGCAGGCTCGCGGCGCCAGGGGGCAGGTGGGCTCGCAGCGCCGGGGGCAGGTGGGCTCGCAGCACCAGGGGCAGGCGGGCTCGCGGCGCCGGGGGGCAGGTGGGCTCGCAGCGCCGGGGGCAGGTGGGGGGCCGTCCAGGCCGAGCTCGAGGTGTAGGTGCGCACTCACCACCGCTCCAGAGCTGAGCACAGAGGTGGGAGGAGGCTTCTGACAGTTTCTGTATGTTTGTTACCTGGAGCAGAACTCCTATACAACGCTGGACGGCAAGCTTCCGCTGCTTGGCAGTGTGAACAGCTACATGTACGCACACACCCCCTCCCTCTGGGACCTCCGTGCCCCCATCCCACCCTCTAGGCCATCACGGAGCACCGAGCTGAGCTCCTTGGGCTATACAGCAGCTCCCCACTGGCTGGCTGTCCTACACACGGTAGAGTATGTGTATCAGTGCGAGGCTCTCTGAACACAGCGGCTACACAGCAGCTCCCTACTAGCTGTCTGACTAGCACACGGAAGTGAATGTATGTCCGTGCTACACCCTCTGAACACAGTGGCCGGAGAGGCTTCTTACAGTCCTAGTTACTGAGGCACACAGACTGTCAGAGGATCACTGCCAGGCAGGCAGGTGACAAGCTGACTACGCAGAAGAAGGGAGTCAAGTAGCTGGTGAGAAGGTAAAAAGTTTGTCTTATTTATAGAGTGATTAGCTGCTAAATCAACACTTGGAGAGCTGAGATGTCTGCAACGACAAACTAAACGAGGGAGACAATTCCTTCCGGGTCACAAGTGGGTGCCTCTAACTGACGTACATGGCTGAAGTGAGGAAAGATATAAAACATTTCAAATACTTCAGTACAACTAAAGAATTTCCCAGGATATTTTAGGACAGTAAGGAAACAAAATCATCAAAACATCAAAGTCTAAGCAATACATGTTTCTGGGGCTTCCCCAGGGGCTCAGGGGTAAAGAATCTGCCTGCGTTGCGGGAGACCTGGCTTCAGTCTCTGGGTTGGGAAGATCCCCTGGAGAAGGGAATGGAAACCCAATCCAGTATTCTGGCCTGGAAAGTCCCGTGGACAGAGGAGCCAGGGGGGCTACAATCCATGGGGTCAAAAAGAGTCTGGGACATGACTGAGCGACTTAAACAACAATGGTAACAATAACAACACTGCCTCCAGGCAGGGCAGGCAAGAGTGCGGTGGGAAGCAGAGGTGGAACGGACCTGCATGCTTCTCAGGGTGTCAACCGTCTCCACTGGAGGCACGACCTTGACAGGCTGCGCCTCCCAGGTGGCCCAGCCGTCCTCGGAGTCTGGACGTTTGGTCAAGAGTAGATAGTCATCAATTAGTGTGTCGTCTGAGTCTTTGGAGCAGTCCTTCCCTGCAGCTGCATTGAGTAACTGCAAAATAATGCTCTTCTCCTCAGCAAGGGCATCTGGAACAAACACCTGCAAGTTTTCTAAGCCAGGAATTTGTACCTGGAAGAGAAACGATCCAAAATCCTGAATTAAAGAACACCATCTATTATAGAAACGTTATTGTGCGTGCTTCGGGTTTTTCATCTACATCCTTAACACAAGTTAGTAAACACGAAGAACTCTGCTTCTCTAATTATAGTACTGCGAAATTATGGGTCAGTCTTAAAACGGGGGTCCACATGTCGACTGCAAAGCCCAAAATGTTTACTACCTACATCTTTAAGACAAATTTCTGTTTAGAGTAAGAAAGGTAAAATAATTCTACTGCCTTAACTACGTACCTTAACGTACTGCTTTGCTTTCAGAACGTCCAGAAGGTCTCTAACTGGAGCCGAAAGTATGAACTCTGCAGCTATTTCCAGGTCCTAGGATCACAGTTACAGAGAAACTTCTTTAGGGTTAGCTTTTTAAAAAATAAACAGACTTTGATGGAAAACAACAAAATTCTGTAAACAATTACCCTTCAATTAAAAAATTAATTAATTTAAAAAATAAGATAAAAGAAAAAAATAAGTAACAGCTCGTCAGGACTGTGAACGCACCTTTCTCAGCATCTTGGCAAACCCCAGCGCCTTGGAGGCTCGTTCCCTGGCCTCGTGGAAGAGCTCCTTCAGTGCTCGGCTGACCTCTATAACCGACCTCCTGCCAGGTGGACAGAAACCCAGTTACAATGCATGAGGGGACACCAAGAAATACACAATAAAGACAGAGCAGATTCCAACCCACGTTAATAAAGACTGAAGATTTTAGAAACAAGCAATTATTACAAATGCACTCGAAATATGCTGCAGCTTGCTCCCACAGTTTTCTGGAAAGTACCTGCAGATAACAGGTACACTGAGCAACCGTCAAAGGGCAATGCACTCCATTTCCTGAAGTTTCACTCAGTTCAGCTCAGTCGTGTCCGACTCTGCGTGACCCCATGGACTACAGCACGCCAGGCCTCCCTGTCCATCATCAACTCCCAAAGCTTGCTCAAACTCATGTCTGTCGAGTTGGTGATGCCATCCAGCCACCTCGTCCTCTGTCGTCCCCTTCTCCTCCCACCTTCAATCTTTCCCAGCATGAGGGTTTTTTCCAATGAGTCAGCTCTTCGCATCAGGGGGCCAAAGTACTGGAGTTTCAGCTTTAGCATCGGTCCTTCCAATGAACACCCAGGACTGATCTCCTTTAGGATGGATTGGTTGGATCTCCTTGCAGTCCAAGGGACTCTCAAGAGTCTTCTCCAACACCACAGTTCAAAATTAACAATTCTTTGGTGCTCAGCTTTCTTTATAGTCCAACTCTCATATCCATACATGACTACTGGAAAACCCATAGCTTTGACTAGATGGACCTTTGCTGGCATTTCATTAGGATTTCATTAGGATACATAAAATACTTTTGCCACCTGATGTAATTGAGAGCTGACTCACTGGAAAAGACCCTGATGCTGAGAAAGACTGAGAGGAGGAGAAGGGGATGACAGAGGATGAGATGGTTGGATGGCATCACCAATTCAATGGACATGAATTTGAGCAAATTCCAGGAGATAGTTAAGGACAGGGAAGCCTGGCATGCTGCAGTCCATGGGGTCACAAAGAGTCAGACACGACTTAGCGAGTGAACAACAACATTAGGATAACTCTTGGAGTAGGAATTAGGCTCTTGACTCTCAGCTCATAATCTAACTAAAAAGGAGCAGTGAACCAGGAAATATTTAACACCAGCTCCCCCTAAACTATTATCTTGTGTGGTGCTTGCCAATTTTCTCGGTGTGGATACACCCATCACAGTGGTTTTCAATCCACCAACAGGACATCACTGAGCTGTGACTTGGGGGTGTGCACGACCCACAGGAGTGCCCTGGAGGGTCACACATCAGTCAGCCCCACACATCACTGCGTGTGAACCCCCTTTCTCGATCCACCCCCAGTAAACGATCAGAGCACTGTAAGAGCCATTCTCTGCTTCACCACTGCAATGACTGAACTCGCTTATTCTGAGTCTACCATGTCAGCGCCCAAAACTGCAAGACCTTCTATGAACTGATTCATTCTATTTCTCAATAATTCAGTATTTTCCCAGGTGAGAGCCTATGTAGTAACTTCCTTCTTTAATCCTGGTATAAAGACATTCAGGTGTTCTGAAAACCCAAAATGTGTTTTCTATCAGATTCTGGAAGGTGAGAAAAAACACCTCTAGAGAAGTTAGTTCCACCTTAGCACTTCCTAACATTGACTCACAGGGTACTGTTGATAACTGGCCACAAAATAGCTCTCTGAATGGCACATAAGCCACAAAAACAGCTCACCCTCAATACTGTGTGCACACAACTGAAGGAAACACAGATGAGCCAGCCATGGTTTCACCTACTCAAGCTTGAAGTTCAACAGAAGGGGTAAGGTAAGTGTAAAAACAACAAAAACGCACCAAGTGTCAGTTAACGTATTCACGGACTCCTGCAGAGGCTTTAAAGGACAGAAACTAGTTAACTAAAGACAGTCCGGAACATGTAAATCAATTCTACCCTAGCAGTTCTTAGTCAACTTAAACTACATCATCTCTAAGGACTAGGTTAAATAACAGTCACCTCCAAGGACAATTTCACATAAAACCATAACTAAGAGATCACATGAAAAGACGATACAGCAGTCACACATAAATCCCTTTAGATCTACAACCCACATTCTTCGAGTCCAACATGATTTGGCTTCAACAAGGGGCATATTATAGGCTCACTGCCAAGAGTAAAACTACATGAGATCAGAAACAGGAGAGGAAAGGAAACGCAACCCCAACCTTATTTCATCTGAAGCGCTGCTGTCGTCGGCACTGGTCCAGAATTCTGCACAGCTCTCCTGTAAGCCAGACTCTAGAAAACTTCCTGTCGATTTCAGCAGCATTCCAGCAATGTCACTAAGGGAACAGAAGCAACAGATGTAAACCAGAGAAGAAAAACCGCCTCCCCTCAGTCTAACTCTGGAATGAGAAACTGAAAGATTGAGCTGGTATGTCGGCAGTTCAAAAGCCATGACAGTGAGACTTCTCCTTTAACATAAAATCATGATTACCATGAAAAAAAAGCAGAAATCGCAATTGTGGAATGTATCTACCTTTGTTCTACTACCAGTTGTCCATTATAAACCGTAAAATCTTAAATTACATTCACAGTAGCTATGTCATTATCACAGGCTACTTTCATCTTAAATGTTCAAAATGGTATAAAGTGGGCTCAAATATGTGTCTATGACAAAATATTTTTAAAGGCTCAATAAACTAAATGATAGCATAAGAAACAAAGTGAATTCCTTAAATGCAGTTGCTTTTAAAAACTTCGATCACAATTTTCACAGTCAATGAACATGAACTACTGTAATCTCTGATGCTTCTCATCAAGCATACAGTCTAAACACTAGGGTTAAAATGCAAACCCAACTGTACAAAACAAATCTAAATGAGTTCACTGAAAATTCAACAACAGCTTACTGACTTCTATGATGAAAGGAGCTTAGGACCTAGTGAAACTGAGCAGGTAAGTCCACAACCAACATCGGATGGGGCCGAAGGTAACTACCCGGGGAGCTCTCTGCGGGTGTGGGTTCAACAGGCCCTGCAGGTAGGAACTACAACAGCAGAGGGAAGCGGGGTTCTGTCAGGAGGAGCACGGACCAGGGAGGAGCGGGAGGGCAAGTCGAGGAAGCACAGGAAGGATGACCGAAGCGCACGAAGCGCACGAGGGTGTGTTAAGCAGGAGGCGGGTCCGTGAAGAGCAACTGCCGAGCTGGAAAGAGCAGAGCAGAGGGGAGGGAGACCAGGACGGTAACCCAGCCGTGCCGGGGGAGGCCTCGGACGTCCAGCGACTGTGTGATCGTCCTCTGGTTGGCAGAGAGGGTGGGCTGTAACAGGGACCAAGTGGGAAAACGGCCTGATTAAAAATATGCCTGTAAAGGGCAGTAGTGTACAAGGATATTCAGGATAAATTATTCAACAACTAATCAGTATCTGTTATGGAGTAATGAGCAGCGAACAAAAGAGATAAAACTTCTTCAGTAAATGGAGGGGAAAAAGAAGCAAGAAATCAAACAAAGAAGAAGAATACAGAGTACTTCAACTATTGATAAGTGCTCTGGAGAGGAAAAATTAAGAACACTAAGGTGCTCTTGCAAGAGTTTCAGCTTTAAACGTGGAGAAGATAACATCTGGCCAAAGACCTGCAGGAAGTGGGGAAGTAAGTCGTAGAAAACAGTCCGAGCACAGGGATGGGCAAGCGCAAAGAGCCTGAGGCAGGTGCAGGCCGGGCCCACGAAGAAAAGGCAGGAAGCCGCCACGGCTGCAAAGGACGCGCAGGAGAGCCCAGGAGAGGAGGACACAGAGCTCGTCAGAAGTCAGACTGGGCCTGGTCTCACGGGCCACTGCTTAGGTGCTCTTACTTTTACTTAAGTACGGAGAACCACTGGCGTATTTTTGAACAGAGGTAAAAATGGTCTGCAAGGAGATCAAATCAGTCCATCCTAAAGGAAAACAATTCTCAATATTCACTGGAAGGACTGATGTTGAAGCTGAAGCTCCAATACTCTGGCCACCTGATGAGAAGGGCATCAGTTCAGTTCAGTTCCATCGCTCAGTCGTGTCCGACTCTTTGCGACCCCATGAATCGCAGCACGCCAGGCCTCCCTGTCCATCACCAACTCCCGGAGTTCACTCAGACTCACGTCCATCAAGTCCGTGATGCCATCTAGCCATCTCATCCTCGGTCATCCCCTTCTCCTCCTGCCCCCAATCCCTCCCAGCATCAGAGTCTTTTCCAATGAGTCAACTCTTCGCATGAGGTGGCCAAAGTACTGGAGCTTCAGCTTTAGCATCATTCCTTCCAAAGAAATCCCAGGGTTGATCTCCTTCAGAATGGACTGGTTGGATCTCCCTGCAGTGCAAGGGACTCTCAAGAGTCTTCTCCAACACCACAGTTCAAAAGCATCAATTCTTCTGCGCTCAGCCTTCTTCACAGTCCAACTCTCACATCCATACATGACCACAGGAAAAACCATAGCCTTGACTAGACGGACCCTAGTCGGCAAAGTAATGTCTCTGCTTTTGAATATACTATCTACGTTGGTCATAACTTTTCTTCCAAGGAGTAAGCGTCTTTTAATTTCATGGCTGCAGTCACCACCTGCAGTGATTTTGGAGCCCAGAAAAATAAAGTCTGACACTGTTTCTACTGTTTCCCCATCTATTTCCCATGAAGTGATGGGACCAGATGCCATGATTGTTTTCTGAATGTTGAGCTTTAAGCCAACTTTTTCACTCTCCTCTTTCACTTTCATCAAGAGGCTTTTTAACTCCTCTTCACTTTTTGCCATAAGGGTGGTGTCGTCTGCATATCTGAGGTTATTGATATTTCTCCCGGCAATCTTGATTCCAGCTTATGTTTCTTCCAGTCCAGTGTTTCTCATGATGTACTCTGCATATAAGTTAAATAAGCAGGGTGATAATATACAGCCTTGGCATACTCATTGGAAAAGACCCTGATGCTGGTAAAGAGAGAAGGCAGGAGAAGGGGATGACAGAGGATTAGATGGTTGGATGGCATCACCGACTCGATGGATGTGAGTTTGAACAAACTCTGGGAGATGGTGAAGGACAGGGAAGCATGGTGTGCTGTAGTCCGTGGAGTCACAAAGAGTCAGATGTGACTGGGCAACTGAACAACAGTAACAAAAAATGGTCTGATGTATAGTTTAACAGGATTACTGAGAATACACCTTAGAGGATGCAGGGCAGAAGCAGACCCGAGGGAGCTGCTACAGCAATACAAGGGAGAAATAACAGGCTGGGAAGCGGGGAAACAGGCAGTGGCGAGCGGAGGTCGGACGCCGGTTATACCCCAGAGGGATAGCCATGGGGAGTTAGAGATGGTGTGTGAGAGAAAGAATGGGGTCAGGGTTAACGTCAAGACGCCTCGCAGGAACACTGCCACAACACAACAAACACCCAGAACTAGAGCCGTGCAGGTGGGCAGCCCCTCAGCACAGGCAGTGACGAGGCTCTCTCCAGAGCTTCTCAGAACACGAGACGTGAAGCTGAAGGCCACAGACTGCGCTGAAAAGGAATCCAAAGGACAAGCCAAAGATAAAAATGAACACTGACAGGTACAGAATGACCCTACAAAGAAATTAAATAACAAGAATTGGTAGTGAAATGAAACAGTAACCTTTTCAAACATCTTTCTTTTTTCAGCAAAGCTTGACTGAGAACAGAAGATGCAAACAGAAGAAATTACAGATGAAACAGAACAATGGAAATTAAGAGGGGCAGGAGCCGTCGAAAATGGCAGTGAATACGCGTTTCCGTAAGGCTGGCTGTGGAAACCAACCCGAAAAGGAAACCAGGACAGACTGGGAACCCTGGCCTGAGGCCAGCTGAGCAAGAGCAAGTTCACTGTTCACTCAGAGATGGAGGAAAGCATGGTGGTCAGGGCAGAAGAGTCAACACAACATTCTGAGATACAAAGAGACCTGCGGGGTAAGGACAGTGACTCTCTGCAGGGAGAAGAGAACTCTGTAACAGCTGAAGTCCTGGAGGGTGCACACAGAGCCGGGTGGGGGCGGGGGAAGGAAACGAGAGCTGGGTATAAAAGAGCTCCTAAAAAGGCAACAGACAAAACTGCCCACACAGCAGGGGAGAGAAGGCGGCACCACAGGGCGGCCATGGGGTTTAGAGCCAGGGAAGAGGCGGGTCCCCAGTCCCTCAGCAGGGAAGCAGCCCCCAGCCAAGACTACATACCTCACCACCTTGCTCTCAACACTCAGGTGCCTGCACTCGAGAAGACACATTTGTGTCCTAGAACAGACAGACCAGTGAGCACTGCCCCCTGCTTCATGCTTGTCCTTTGTTGACAGTTCGGTCCCTTCACCATATATAAACACCCAGTTTATACAGAGCTTCTGTGATTAGCATAACATTCCCGAAACAGTGTCGGTGAAAACATCTACTTGGTAGGCTGCAGAAGTGCCCACCAAGACGGATACAAAGACTGATGCTTGCAGGCCTACTCCACTCGGCAAGAGGCCTTAAATTCTCCTTTTATATAACCAAGAGGGTGCACCCCCATGGCAGGATTTCTCTACTTCAAAACTGGCACATTGGGTGGACGGGGAGGTGCACGGTCCTGTGCATCGTAGGATGTTTACCAGCGTCCCTGGCCTTCACCCAGTGAATACAATCAGAACCGTTTCCAGACCCCGCCACAGGTCCCGGGGGCAAGTCACCCCCAGCAGAGGACCACTGCTCTAAGGATGACAAAGCCCTGGAGAGGGGCACACGAGAGGTACGAATGTTTGTCGTTTTCACATAATTGGACGCTTGCACGTGTAGAACAGAACCGGGGAGCAAAGCAGGAGCGAGCAAGGAAGGCAGCCACACAAGGACTCCTACCAGAACAGTTTTCCAGCCTGTGCTTCTCCGCCCCGGATGTAATGGGTTATTTCTTTGGTGAAATTCCATTCTTCTTCTAGCAGATTTTTTAGGCTATGAGATGCTTGGGGCAACTGCTGTAGCATCTGGATCCAGCTTCTCATGTAATCAAAATACACCTGAAGGGACAAACAATGCAGAAGGAGATACTTGAGAACAGGGTTCAGCAACTCACAACCTTCATCCCTGGCAGCATGGAAACTGTAAGTCGGACAAGAGGAAGAGGGACCACTGAGGCATGGAGCTCTGAGGGAAGGAGATTCTCCGTCACTGTTAACCGAGGTATAAACATGATTTCTCTTTAACTGTATAACTCAACTCAGCAACTGAACATATTATTCACAACTGCTGCAAGTTACTAAGAAAATAAAACATTCACACTGTATAGAAAAATACAGTGAAGTAAAAAAAAAAAAAATCAAAATAACAACACAGAAATTTTCATGTTTAATATACTGTGAATGATATTGCTTTACGAGCTTGGGACCTTTATTTCTTTAATTACTTAAGCTTTAGATGGTTTCTTACATGTTAAGAGGAGGCAAGGAGCAGCTTCTTCTCACTATTATGCTCCCAGCACCCAGATTCTTATGACATAATTTTTCAAGGTTTATGACATATAAATTATGATCTATAACCAAAATACTTGATTGTTCTAAGGAGGAGTTTATGTCCACCACAGTTCATCTTCCAACAGCTTTCACAGT
The DNA here is from genome assembly GCF_014754425.2 of Oryx dammah. Classification (NCBI taxonomy): domain Eukaryota; kingdom Metazoa; phylum Chordata; class Mammalia; order Artiodactyla; family Bovidae; genus Oryx; species Oryx dammah. Next base: position 83,425,542 of record NW_024070188.1, on the reverse strand, counting down.
GCTAAAATTCTTGTTTTATCTGCTGCTTAGCAGGGTTTTACTATGATGTACTTTTTCTCAAGACAGGCTCACAATTGTTATTTTATAAAACATCACTGTCTGTGGATTCTTTTACTGAAAGGATACCTTGACTGGGTATAAAATGTTTGAATTACACATCCTCTCCCTAGGAGCCTTGAAGACTTTACTCCGGTAGCTTCTAACACCCTGAGTCATGTTAGAATAAATGAAACTGCTGACAGACTGATCACCACCCTCCCCACCCCCTGAAGGCGGCTTCCCTTCCCTGCCTGGAGGTTTACAGGCTCCTTTCTCCAGGCCTGGATCTCAAGGACCTTAGCAGGCTGCACCTTAGGGTTCTCTGAAATGAGCGTTTTCTGAGATCCAATAATAACTTTCAGTAGGCAAAAACTCTGGAATTTTTCACTTAAAGAAAACTATCTTCTGTTGAATTTTTGGAGTTTCTGGGTCCTCCTCCACCCAGGCATGTGGCGTGAATTTCCAGTCACCGGTCCATTATGAACACAGCTGTGTAGTGGAACCTGCGACTTCACAGGTCTATGCCCATCTCATCCCAACGAAACAGGTCTTTTGCACATCAGGCTCGGGACCTCCCTTTCCACTCCTGGAGGGCAGCTTCATCTCCCTGGCTTTCCTGAAACTGTGCTGTGCTGAGAGCCCTCTCAAGGGGCGGCTCCCTTACAGTATACCGCAAGGGCTGCCAACGGCCGCATCTTTGTGTATCCTGTTGCTACTTTCAAACCATCATCCTCACACAGCCTTATTTAGAAACATAAGAAACACTCTGCCCCTTTAAGGTTTCTGTGATCAGGTGAGCCCTGGATGCCCCGTCTTTGCACCATCATCTACTGATTTCCCACGGCCCAGAGGCAGTCATCACACAGCAGCCCGTGCCTCAGCCTTCTCTCCGTCCCAGGCTCAGCTGTGTGACTTAAATAACATCTGGTGCACCCCCCCACACACCAATTCAGGTCCATTCTCCGACTGCCTCCGGTTCCAAGCACCTTTCCTCCTCTCTGATGAGGTTTCCTTTCTGGACCTGGCATTTACCAGAACCACCCAAAACCCAGTTCAAACGTGCTGATGCTAAACCCCGCTCCTCACTGCAGGCTGCTTGCCCAGCTCCCCCACTACCCTCTCTCCTCACTCCAGCAGGAGCTCTGGCGCCCTAGTGCTTCTCCTCCAGACTCACCCCTCTCTCCCTCGGTCCCATCCTCCTCCCAGAGCGCTCCTGTCGGCACCTGCCACCTCCCCACACCCTGCCAGCCGGCAACGCCTCTTAATGTGCCTGTCACAACCCCAGAGGGAGACAAGCCCAGCGCCCTTCCCCGTGCCCACCATCCTCTAGAAGCTGAGGTCTCCAAGAGCCACACCACGGGGAGGGGCCACTCTGCTACACAGTCACATCCACCAAGCACAGAGCACACGTTCCTGGTAATATCTGAACCTCTGCTCAGCCCATTCGCTTTCTCTCTACAAACACAAGTTTGAAATTTCTCCATTTTCCTGACATGGCCAAAATCCATTGCAACCCATTCTCATAGGTGATGTCAGCTCTCTTCACACAAAAAACCCTCTGTTATTAGATATAAAAGCTCTCATCGTCCTGAGATAAATAACATGAACGTACATACTGTTAAATTACCATTCTTTCCTTTTTAACAGTAGAGGAACTGGGCTTCCTGCTAAGCCCAACACTTGTGTTCTGAGGCCCATTTCCTTGTGGAACCCATGGAACCTTGCACTCCAGTGTTCCCTTTCCTCTCATGTACATATGAGATTTTTTTTCTCATTTCTTTCATTTAACAAAATCAATCCCAAAGGCTTTCAAATGGTCTCGTATCTTCAATTTAAAAATCTCACTGGACCCAACATCTCCAGTACTCATCTGGCTGCACGAACTGGATACCCAGCAATCTCTCTCTATACCTGCTCCATACCCAACCCATCCCTGAGTCCTGCCAGTTTCACTTCCTTCCTTTCGAAGGATTCAAAGAACCCCCGTGCCTTTCCCTAAATCTATGCTATTCCTCTGTAACCCAGGGACTAGGTGTGTGCACCACTAGACCAGACCCTGCCTGGTCTCTCTCCAGGCTCACAGAACAGGATACGCTGTAGACAACACTGCGGTCTCTGCACACCACACGGCTTCTGTCTGCAGGCTGTCCTCCTGGGGGCCACGCCCTGCGGCCCGGTCACACCCCGAGGTGCCACAGCTCTAATTTATCGCTGTACGAGCCCTCCTCGTGAAAGGGAGGGCAGCATGGTGTACTACACGACGTGCCCGCCTCTCCAAAGGCCACGGTCTCCTTCCTTCTTGACAAAACACTGGTTTTCTTTGGGTTCCACCGGTTCTCAAGTTATGCCCCTGCACTACTTCATCTAGGACACTCTGGGACACAACTTTTAAAATCACTGATAATTTCTAGTCCTTCATCTGTGGGATTATGGTGATGAACTAAGGGACATGATGACTCACACAGAAAACTAGAAGCAAAGTAAAAACTAACTTCTCAGCACTGCTAAGGTCCTCTAACCAGCTGAGAGTCTCGGGACTTCCCTGAACCTAGACTGTCAACCTCTCCCAGGCACACGAGGGCGCTGCGGGTGGAGGACCTGGATGGCACAGCTCACCTGCCTAATCCGCACCCTTCCTGCCTCAGTGAACATCCCATAAAAGATGTGGCGTGTGCCTTTGTGAGGCCATCAAAGACAATTTGGAAAGCAAAGCACTTTTTGTCTTTTTAAACTTCTGGTTTAACTAGTCACAGAGAGAAAAACTAATCTGCTTGCTGTTTTTATCGTAACTATTCAATGACAGGCTTTTCTGACACAAGAAATATATACAGTATTTCAAAACGCAGCCACATTTCATACATTTTCTGTATTCTCCCAAACAATAAAAAAAGTCACTTTATAGACAAAATTATTTCTCGCAAGATACCAGCTGTGATAAGTCCTCCCCAGCCATACCCTTTCTTTTCTCCTCCTGCTAGAGGCTGAAAAACTGAATCCTTGAGGCCCAGCCTCCCCTAGAGCGAGGTAGCCACGCAGCAGGTCTCGTCAGGAGGATGTACGGGACTTCTGCTGGCTGGGGCTTCCAGGGGAGCTTTTGCTCTTCTGGACCTAGCTGACAAGGAGACTTGTCCCTCTGCCCTCTTCTCATCCCTTCCAGCCTAGGAAGTGAGGGTGGTTGGTGTGTCTGGAGGTGCTGCAGCCATCCTGAGGCAGGATACAGGGAGACGTCAGGCAAGGGTGACAGCTCTCCGAAAACAGTATGATGACAAGCCTTCCTGTTTTCTATCCTGTTTCATCAACCTGCCACATCACGTAACCATCTGGGCACCTACTCAAGCAGCGCTAACATGTGTTTACTATATACTAACACTCCACCAAACACTACAGAAGGCCAAAGAACTCAAGTCACAGCCCCTGGCTTGTGCAGCTTTCAGCCTAAACCAGGGAAACCCGAGGACAGACAAGCAGTACGTCACTAAGTATCAGACAGTAACGATCGGAACCACCGGAGGGGTTCAGAGAAGACGTGCAGAGATGCATGCTCGAGGTGAAAACTGTGAGCTAATACTCGGAAGTAAATCTTGAATGGAAGGATGAGGAGGAGAGGAGACACTCAAAGCAGAAAGGAGTAACAGGAGCGCAAGCAGAGAGCTTAGAAGAGCCAGGAGAAGACACACACAAGTCAGACCTCTCCCGCGCCCCCGGCCCCGCCCTGACCATCAGCATTTTGTGCAGGTCCTCCTCGAAGGCGTCGATGTTGCAGTCGGTCTTCTCCAGGCGGTCCAGGACCTCGTGCAGCATGAACTGGTAGTACTGCTTCATCAGGAGGCCGCCCTTCAGCACCTCCTTACACTCTCTCACCAGCTGCAAGACAGAAGGCACAGTGCCACCGTCACACACGTGCCACCAGAAGACTGGCTGCTTTTCACATAGCTCCCGCGCAAATCCCCAGAAAAACTCAGGAAAAGTGAGCAGTGCCGCTGAGAACCCTAAAATACTTTCCAGATTCTTTATCCGTTTGTTCACATAAATAACTTAGGAATCTCAACTGAGTAAGTAAATCAGTGAAAATAAAAGTATTTAATATTACAGCATGAGTACACAAAGAAAATATATACGCAGAAAACTGATATGCTAAAATATATTCTTCTACAAATCAAAGTTTTACAGAAAATAAATTCTACAGAAAAAGATCTATTTTTCTTCTAGCTCACATTATAAGACAGGGAATATAACACAAAAAAAATTTCCTCATGGGACTGGTCCTTTTTAACAACAACAACAAAACATTAATAAAGATTTCAAATGTACTCACAGACCACAGAGCCTGGGGGCCTTTGTAATAATTTAGCATACTTAACTACTGTGATTTGTGGCTTTTACCATCAAAAAAAGCTCTATCATCATAAAAACGAAACAAAACAAAAAACCTAAGATAAATCTGATGGAATTAAATAGAAACTGGGGGTGGGGGGGAAGGTGGGGAGTTGTAAAGAAAACAAAAGGATGAGTAGAATCCGCCAACGACGCGTGCAGGCCCCGGGGCGGCACTGTGAGAACGGAGGTGAGACGGAATGACAGGACCTGTACAGTCCTTCCATTAATAACACTTTGGTCACGAAAGTAAACTGGTGCCAACTTACTAGAATCCAAAAATGTGTGACTCACTAGTTAATTTTCACATTTTATACTCAAACAGTAATCAGAGATCCAGGCTAAAACTGATACACAAATATATTTATCACAATATTATTCAAAACAATGAAGATTAGATAAATTATGATGCACTGATACAGTAAAGTACCAATGCAGTCATTTAAAACCTTATTTCTGAAAAACATTTAAGGGTGAAAATTTATATTATTTTCTTTTTAAAATCATTACATGTGCAGAAAGCATGTACATATAGAAAAACAAATGGAGAGAAATATACCAAAATGTTATAGCAGTTATCTCTGAATAGCAGAATAAGAGGATAGCTTTCGTTTTTCTCTGTACTTTTGAAATTTTCTGTATTTTTCAGATTTTCTAAAATAAACATGGATTGCTTTATAACAAGATCCCCTTCAAAATGTTTTTAAAATAATTACTCATAATAGGAGAGCAATGGCTAGATTAAATCTATGAAAAAGTATTAACATAAATTTCTGTTAAGGATGTCATTTAGGTGCTTACAACTCAATCTGAATACATTATAGTCAAAATTTCTATTTTATTTTTACTCTAATACCGCGACACTGGGCTCCCCAGGTAGTTCAGCAGTAAAGAACCCGCCTGCCAGTGCAGGAGACACAAGTTTGATCCATGAATTGGGAAGATCCCCTGGAGGAGGAAAGTGCAACCCACTCCAGTATTCTTGCCTGGGAAATCCCAGGGACAGAGAGCCTGGCCAGCTACAGTCCATAGGGTTGCAAAAGATCTGACATGACCTAGCAACTAAGCAACAACAACAAAGCTACATCAATCCAAGCACTGGTTTTTTACTTTCCAAAATTTTTTAACATAAACGACTGTTTAATCCTCACAACAGCCCCATTAGTAAAAGGTCAACTCCCCCTTGTTTCACCTGGTTATGTTCCCAAAGTATGTATTTGCTCTGTGGGGAGGGGAGGTAAGGTATTTTTACCAAACGTTCTAAGTAACGGCTGTGATATGGGGGACAAGTGAAAAGTACGGCCCACATGGACCATAGCCAGTGACCAGAACCAAGACAGTGAGAAGGAAAAAGCGCCAAGGTGGACACAGAGCTCAGGCCGGTGCTGGACGGGGAGAGAGGTGATGAGGTGCAGGGCCGGCCCTCCAGTCCCGTCAGTCACCAGGCTCCACGCCACAGAACAAACCACGCCAGGCCTGTTCTGTCCGTCCCGCCCCGCCTGTCCTTCAATCGGCACTCGTCCCCGCTGCCCGTCTGACATTCAGGGCCAATGAGCTCCCAGACCTAACTCCCTGGGGATGGACAATCGCAGGCCACACACACAAAATCAAAATCCAGTGTGGTTATTTCATATAATGAACGTCAATATAGGAACATCGTGAGGCACAAATATAAACGCTTAGTCTGGTAGATGCAACTGTTCCCAGCCATTCCTCTATTACCTGTGGAGTAGCCAATTCCCTGAAAATCCCACCCACGTGAATAGTAACTGAGAAAGCAGAAGCTGTCACTGCTGCTTAAACTGTACAAGTGCCTAAGCAAGAAAATGGCCACACACTCCACCCCCGCAACCCCGCATACTGCAGGCCTTCACCTGTCTACACAAAGCTTCAAAAAGAACGAGAACTGAAAGTCTCTCTTATGAATGAATCTTAACTTTCCAGTCTTCAAAGACTGATGGTAACAGGATACAGAGGGTCATATCGGTGTGTGCACCCCTTTTAGAATGAGGAAGCGGAAGACAGAAAGGGTGGAACCACCACCTCATTTTTAAAGACTGCATGGAAAAAGAACATTTTCAATTACCCAACAGAGAGCAGCTTAGAAACACTAACATACACTAATTTTCACTACTTGCAACAATTAGGGGGGTGGAAAATCCTAAAAAGAAAAATTTGAGTCTATAGAAAAAATATAGTAAGAACTCGGCATTTTCTGAAAGTCCTTGAGACAAACCTGCTTAATACTCAAGAGGGATGGCTCTCCAGCGGGCCTCTGTTCCAGCCTTAACTTGAGACATTCGTGAATGACGTTCAGAAGGACTCGGCAGAGGACTAGGAAGGCAGGCTCGAAGGAGGGTAGATCCATGGACCTCAGCTCCTCCCAGGACACGGTGCTGCACTTCTGCTCCGAGGAAGGCGGCGTCCTGGACAGCTGTACATAGTCTGAACCCCACATGGGGTCTGGGAACTCAGAAAACTGCAACACAAAGGCAACAAAGCGTGAGAGAGCATCCAGGAGCGCTTCCCAACACTGCAGCTACAAACTCCCGTTCTCTAAAGTTTGCTGAGAAACCCATAGAAATCGTGATTTTACAGGAGAAATAATCTTTAGAATAATTCACCATTTTCAATACAGACCTAAAAAGCTCTAGGAGTATTAGAAAAGGATAACAAGAACTAACGCAGGAGGCCTAAGAGGCATGAGCTCGACCCCTGGCCCCCTGGAGGAGGGCAGGGCAATCCACCGCAGCATTCCTGCCTGCAGAATCCCATGGACAGAGGAGCCTGGTGCGCTGTGGTCTGTAGGGTCGCAAAGAGTCAGGTACGACTGAAGAAACTTAGCACACACACACACAAGAACTAAAAATAAAGCTGTGTGATACCTTTATCAAAAAAGCATAGTAGAAAAAGAATCAAGCTCATTTTTTTCATCATACATTTTTTATCATACTTAACTGGAGCGTTTAGTTCTGAGGATATACAGTGTTATCTACAGCTATCTCTAGACTGAGAAAACCGGAGAATTATTAAATCTGAGAGAAGACGACAAAACCAGATAGCCATTTGTGAAACATAAAAACTGTGGATTTGATCAAGTCTTTTGTCCATCTGTTCTCCTGAGTTACATCAAAGGCTAAAAAAAAAAAAAAAAAAAAAAAAATCATAAAATTAACCTGGTCAGTCCCGCTCAAAATCTGTCTATCTGATGCTTCCTAGGAATCCTCCTGTTGCTCACCGTTCACACAGTTACCCATCAAATTCCTCATGCTCTCCCCCTGAAACAGCAGATCTGAAGCTCTCCCAGTGTTCTTAAACCTCTGGCAATACCATTCTGACCAATCACTCCAAGAACTTGCCTTCTCCTTTTACTGAGAAAACTGAAGCCCTCAAAATTCAAAAATCTCAACTTTTCTTCAACTTATAACATGACTCACTAATCGCAGCTGCTGTTAACTGGTCTCCCAACTCACATTCTTTTATTGTCCACACATATTTTTGCATCTAAATTAACACATACTTTTAGTTTCCCGTAACAGGCAACGATTTCTAAAATAGCTGCATAATTTAAAAAAAATTATTACTTGTGATAAATGTGGTCAGGGTTAAGACACGTCTGTGTGAACGCTTTTGGCGGTATAAATGCTCATTTCTTCTGGTATGGACAATGACATCAGATAAAATGTTTATTTAGAGCTCTACAAAACTCGGCAAACTTTCTAGGATAAAATTCTGAAGAACAGTTTTGGCGTTCTCTGTAGTTCCAGCCTGCTGATTCATCTGCTTCAGGCTCACTGGGAAAGGACAATCCCTCCTTCTCAACAACTGTAAGACAGCCCAGAGATCCAGCGGCCAGGCCCACCCAGCTCGAGGAGATACATTCCTGCTAGCGCTGCCCGCTGCACCAACCCATCCAGGGAGGAAGAGACATTACAAAGCTCCTGATCATGGAAGAGACCGAGGTAAAAGAATCAGAAAAGCTGACACTGATTAAATAGTGTAGGACACAGGAGAGAAGGGCAAAAATACTCCTAATGCAAATCTCACTAAACTCCTCTGGGCGGCAGGGCGGGGGGAACCAACCAAGATTCCTTAAATAAAATCCATGAAGGCAGTGAAAACAGAAGGAATGATGTTAAAATCTGAATATACAAATTAGAAATAATTTAGAAATTAACTGCAGAAATGACCACTACAACCTAGGGCAAAAGAAAAAGGAATAGAAGTTTTGAGTGACAAATAAGATATCTGGAGGGCAGATCTGGAAGCTGTAACGTAAGAATAAGGGGAGTTCCAGAAAGAACAAAAGGAAGAGGTGGATGAGAGATTTCTGCAGAGTCAAGCTATCCCTGATTTGTGAGGAAAAAGGAAAACACCCTCTGCATAGGGAAGAACTCAAGTACAACTCATTTACCTTCTCTAAAAAACTACCAAGGAAGAATAGGAGATTTGAGTCAAATCAAAACTGGTAAGAATGGATGCCCAAGGAAATGAGAAGCCGTGAATCTCAAAGAAAAGAAGGTACAGAGGCAGACAGAACTCCACAAAGGTAACTTGGCTAAGGACTCTAATTCAAGTATTAGCAAGGAATATTGGAAACTGCAAAAAATGTTAAAAGCATACTATAAGGGAAAACTTGGATCTTAAATTCCCAATTGTAATAAAACACGGGGAGGGGAAAGAGCCTAAACCCTCTCCTATTTCTCTCCTTCCCTAAAGTTCTGAAAACAAACATGTTTAAAAATGAAGAACAGAAAAGGATCATGCTGGAATCCAACGCACGGTTACTGTAAGCTGAGAGAGAAGGGGCTGAATAACCCTACAGGCCATGACAGGAGGCCAGAGAGACAAGCCCACCAAACACACGAGACAGGCCCGACTCCCCAGCGATGGCATGTGCAAAGCAGGACGAGCACACCACGTGGACAGGGCCGGTGCTGACAGACCGCCCAGGATTGCAAGGCAAACAAAAAATCCAGATTTTCATGTGAAATTTTCTTTTTTTTTTTTTTAAACACTTGCCACTAAGTCAAAAAATATTTAAAGGGACATCCCTGGTGCTCCCGGAGTTAAGAATCTGCCTTGTGATCCAAGGGATGCAGGTTCGATTCCTGGTCAGGGAACTAAGTCCCACATCCCGCGGGGCAACTAAGCCTGACTGCTGCGACCTCGGGCCAGTGCGCTCCAGAGCCTACAGGCCGCGGCCAGAGGGCCCATGCGCCCCAAGGACAGGTCCCACAGGACACAGGGAAGACTCCCTGTGCAGCAGCTAAGACCCAAATCCGCCAGATACACAAGCATTAGGAAAAATATTTAAGGCACTGTGTGGGGCCAAACAAAACTTGGGGAGGCAGTACACAGTAATGGTGAGGAGCAGGGAGCTCTGGCTTCACACCTTGACTCTACCGCTTACTGGTATAGCAACCTTGACCAAGTTACTCGACCAATCCCCTTCCGTAAAATGAGTATTCGGGACCAGCTACTAGTCTAGTCACTGTCAGCATAGATTCAGTTCTCCACCGCAAGCTGATGAGTTCTGTTCTTTCATCTTTTTCATCTTACATCGAGTTTGATTCAGCTGGCTCATGGCAGTCAAAAATAATACATCTCAACTTCCTATTCTGTCTCATAAGTGTGCTTCCTTTAAGAAAACAAAACAAAAAAAAACCCTATAGGCAAATAAGCAAGCATTGTGCTTGTGATCTTTCCAGTTATTCAATTAGAAAACTCATATATGTGGGTGGAAATTGGTACAGCCACCATGGAAAACAGTATGGAGGTTTCTCAAAAATACTAAAAACAGAACCACCGTACAACCCAGGAATTCCACTCCTGGGTATATATCCAGAAGCAAAAACACTAATTTGAAAAGATGCTGCTTTTCTGTTCTTTAGTCGCTAAGTCGTGTTTGACTCTTTTGCTCCCCATGGACAGTAGCCCACCAGGTTCCTCTGCCCATGGGATTTCTCAAGCAAGAATACTGGAGTGGGTTGCCACTTCCTTCTCCAGGGGATCTTCCTGACTCAGGGATCTAACCGACATCTCCTATATTGGCAGGTGGATTCTTTACTGCTAAGCTACCAGGGAAGCAATTTGAAAAGACACACACGCTCCAATGTTCATAGCAGCATTATTTACAATTGCCGAGACACAGAAGCAATCTAAGTGTCCATCAACAGGTGAACGGATAAAGAAGACGTGCTACACACAGACAAGAGAATACTTGTTGCTGTTGCTCAGTCACTAAGTCGTGCCTGATTCTGCGACCCCATGGACTGCAGCCCACTGGGCTCCCCTGTCCTCCCAGAATAGCATCCAGCCATAAAAAGAGAAGGAAATCTTGCTATTTGCAGCAACATGCATGGACATGGAGGGCATTATGCTAAGTGAAATAGTCAGAGAAAGACACATACCGTATGATGTCACACAAAAGAATCTAAAACATATAAGAAACTAGTGAATATAACAAAAAAAAGCAGACTTACAGACACAGAAGACAACCTACACAGTGGTTACCAGTGGGGAGGATGAAGCGGGGAGGGGCGACGTGGGGAAGGGACGGAGAGACATAAATCACTATGTATAAAATAAACAAGCTACAAGGCTGCATTGCACAACACAGGGAATATAGACAGTACTTTATAACTATAAACGGAGTTCAAACACTGTAAACCACTACACTGTATATGTGCAACAGATAACATATACCTCAGCTACTCTTCAATAAAAAACAATCTCCTGCACATACTGCAAAAAAAAAAAATAATAAAAGTCAGAAAAAATAAGAATAAAAAACTGTTTTTCAAAGCAAGTATACGCCAATAAAAATTATTTTTAAAATGGGTTAGGACAAGTTTTCTTCAAAAGTTCCTATAACTTTACTGACAAAGTCAGACAGGTGATGATTACAACAAATAAAAAATTAGCTATGACAACAGTTTTACTGAACACTGACCTTGGAGATGGGGTAAGGGAGTACTGTAGTCTACTTAGGGTGTTTCCAAGGAGCTGACTCTCAGCTGCACTGGTGTTGGTCTGGATTCATATAAAGTTCACTCAAGGTTAAGAATATCAGTGCATATGTCCTACCATGAGAGAGTCTGACCTGCCCTCTAGCCCAGAAGGGCAATGGCAAGTGTTTTTAAAAGCTCCTGAGGTAATGCCGCTGTGTAGCCAGGCTTAGAAACCATTGGCACAGTTTAAAGTCTGGGATCCCCAAATCCTGGGTGTGAAGCCCTCCCACAATATACAGCTTCTGTGCTTTGGGGCAGCTTATCCCCCCGCTCCTTCTCTGAAAAATAACAACGCCACTTCATCTGGTTGTTGTATCTAGCACATGGTAAGACTCAATAAATGATAATAGATTATCTATATCCTAGTTTCTAGTTAAGAGTTGGACTTCCCTGCTGGCTCAGACAGTAAAGAATCTGCCTGCAATGCAGAAAACCCAGCTTCGATCCTTGGGTCGGGAAGATCCCCTGGAGGAGGAAATGGCAACCCATTCCAGTATTTTTGCCTGCAGAATCCCATGGACAGAGGAGCCTGGCTGGCTACAGACCGCGGCGTTGCAAAGAGTTGAACACGACTGAGTGACTAACACTTCCCTAGTTTCTACAGTCTTCTGCCCATTCTGAATATAAAAGAAAACCTCTTCAGGGTTTCTTGTGCTTATGGGAAAAAAAGAGCATAATTATAGCCAGATTCAAAGACAAACAATATTTCATCAGTCACTAAGCTTACAATAATTACATGATCCATTCCTAATATAAAAAAGTAATAAAGTAACCAAAAATCTTCCTGGAATTTAGAGTAGTATGCATGGTTATACATAGTCAAAGTCAGCTAATTTTTTTTTGTACATTACATTAAAATACAGTTTTTCATTTTATCTTTCTTAAGTTTCATAAGGTAGAGCAAAAACAGAGGAGCATAAAATAACTGTATCACAGTCCAGAGCTTAGACATTTTATAGGTGTTCAACAAATTAAATGCACAGAACCCAGAGAGTTATATAACACAAAGAATGAACTTTATAGTATGCAACTTAAAAAACAGCAGCTAGGAAACCAGGGGACCCCGGGACAGACTGAGATAACTATAAGCATGCTATAACCGCACTGGAGAATGTGAAGGGAAAGGCGCTCACCTAACTGTAGAAAACGATGTTTCACCTACGTGCTCTGAGGCTAAAGACACAGAGGACTGTGCCTACAGTTAAACACTACTCCAGTTGGTAATTTCATCCTCAGAGGGGTCCTAGTTAGCAATTCTAAGACTTACATGTCAACTAGGGTTGCACGAATATAATAAATCCACTGCGGTGATGGGAGCCAGGTTTCTCACTGCAAGAGAAGTTACAACAAGGCAAGGGGAGACGCAGTGGAGCTGGATTCACACCTGAGACATCAGTATGAACTCACGTTCACTTTTAACAGATAGACAGGCAGAAAGACACATATGGAAGGAACTATAGATCTGTGTGTACATGAATTAGAAGACAGAGCTATATTTTTTAACTCTATCACAGAGCGCCTAGAAGCAATGATACCCCAGTAGTAATGAACACATCTGGGGCCCAGGGCTCCATTCCTAAATCCCATTCACCAATAAAAGGAACAAGAGCTCCTTAGAGAAAAGGCTGATTTCAGGACTGGAACAGGGAAAATAGAAGATGATGCCAAAAAGCAAGAAACGGCTCAAAAAGCAAAACCACACACACAAAAAGGAGAAGAGCGTATGACAAAGATACAGAAGCCGCCTGAAGGAGCTCCAATGGCCGAAGCAGGAACAACTTGAGCAAGAAAGTGAGCGACAATACCACTGAACTACAACCCAAAGTAGAAAATAAAGATTTATGAGTCCATACTGAGATAAATAAATAACTGAAAAAATGGGACAGAAGAGGCAAAGCTTCTTTACAGAAGAACTCCAAGTATACATGCCCATACTCCCCACTCCCGGAGGCGGAGCTTAATTCCCGTCCCTTTGAGTGTGGCTTGCATTTACTGACTTACTTCCAAAGAACAGAGCATGGAGAGGGAAAACTGGTCACTTGTGGAAGAACCTTGCAGACACAACGTGAACCAAGCGGTCAAGGTCGACATCAGCATGAGGGCACTTTACCTTTGTGATGCTCATACAGAAGCCCGTTACATACAGAAGCTCATCCAGTCTAACCATGAGAAAACATCAGAGAGACCCAAATTTGAGTGTCCTACAAGCCATCCAGGTCATGAAAAATAAGGAACGTGGAGAAGCTGCCACAGATCGGAAGGGACTAAGGAGACACAGACTAAACGCAGTGGGGCAGGCTCGACTGGGTCCTGGAACAGGCAAGGGGCATTAGCAGAAGGACAAAAATGCAAAGAATGTCTGTAACTGAGTTAACGGCATTTTGCACCAATGTTAGTATATTAATTTTGACAAGTGGACCAGAGTTGATGACGATGTCAGTATCAGAGGAAACTGGATGAAGAGCATATGAAAATTGTGTACTATCTTTGTAAGTTCCCTAAAAATCTCAAAGTATTCATGATTACAAGCGTACTAAAAAAAAAAAAAAAATGCAATTGCATGTAGGCAGTTTTGAAATGAAGGATCAATCTTTTATATATGTTTACATAGTTTCTTGTTTTACTCTTTAAGCTAAAACTGAATTATAAACAACACAACAAAACCTACAGCTAAAGTAACTGTCGGAAAGGCTACCTAGGAACTACTGGACTGAGATGATTCCTATTAATTTTCAGGGAAAGCTGGGAGGGATGCTCTCCAAGCAGCATCTGATGAAGAAGGAGCAGACATCGGAGGCTAAACGATCTCTATCGTAAAAGGACAGCAGCACATACTGTTGTGAAATGGCCATCAGGACACTTATCCCTAAGACTTGAGATCAACCACACTTAGGTCAGAGGCACTTACACTGCAGCACAGCGGGGAGTTGAGCACGACTGAGCTCCTGGGACGGTCCAAATATCGAGAAAAAAGGACAACCGGGAAACGAATGAGTAAGCGTGAGAAAGAACTAGGTTCACTTCTATGTCCACAAACAAAGGTGGGGGCAGGGGGGACACTTTCTCTCATTTTTGACTCTGACATTATGTTATCCTTGCTGCCAGGAATAAAATTTTAGCTGGCCTTGTTAGTTCAGTTACTTAGATTTTCCTAAGTTTTATTTGAAGGCCTGGAACTCATTTGTGGCAGTTTATCTGAATAATTCTTTTCGAGATTGAAAGAACTGTCTTAAAAACTGAACTTCAGATATGAACTCATTTGTTAACCAGAGACTGCATATGTAATTAGAAACATGTCCTGAGAAAATGAATTTATGGAACTGGGGAGCTACAGGGGCTTCCCAGGTGGCTCAGCGATAAAGAATCTGTCTGACAATGCAGGAGATGCGAGAGATGCGGGTTCTATCTCTGGGTGAGGAAGGGCCCCTGGGGTAGGAAACGGCAACCCACCCCAGTATTCTTGCCTGGGAAATCCCGTGGACAGAGGGGTCTGGTGGGCCACAGTTCCTGGGATCACAAAAGAGTCAGCAGGACTGAGCAACTGAGCCCCAACAGCACCACAACAGGGAGCTGCAATGTTACTTGATTTTTAACAAACCATTAAGGATATGTATGATATCCGTATTAAAACAATTTGCAAATAGATTTTTTTAGTATCACTAGTTACATTTTTTAAACTTCAGGGTACTTAAGTATGTTTCTTTTTAGGGAAAGCTGTTTTATAAATAAAGCATGTTTACAAGCCAATGAGAATTAAATATTAGATGCTATTTACAAACACAAGTTGCAAGTAACTTAATGAGAAATAAAAATACAGTCATATATGAGAACAATCAAATATCATAATTCTTCTTTTCTACAAAATCCTCCAGCTGTATTCATTGCTATTATCACATACGCCATAGAAACTGTGCAGAACAGAAGCAATATAGTGGGCGCAGTCTGCAGCACAAGTCGGGCAAGATGTTTCTAACAATTAGGAATGAAAGTAGAACTGTCCTCAAACCTGAAAGGTTATCCATTGCTTAAAACGTATGCCCTTAAAAATGTACGATTATTTGAAAGAGATTAAAAGCTAATATTAAAAGACGCTTACTGCTTGGAAGGAAAGTTATGACCAACCTAGACAGCATATTAAAAAGCAAAGACATTACTTTGTCAACAAAGGTCTGTCTAGTCAAGGCTATGGTTTTTCCAGTGGTCATGTATGGATGTGAGAGTTAGACTGTGAAGAAAGCTGAGCGCCAAAGAATTGATGCTTTTGAACTGTGGTGTTGGAGAAGACTCTTGAGAGTCCCTTGGACTGCAAGGAGATCCAATCAGTCCATCCTAAAGGAGATCAGTCCTTGGTGTTCATTGGAAGGACTGATGCTGAAGCTGAAACTCCAATACTTTGGCCACCTGATGGGAAGAAGTGACTCATTTGAAAAGACCCTGATGCTGGGAAAGATTGAGGGCAGGAGAAGAAGGGGATGACAGAGGATGAGATGGGTCGATGGCATCACTGACTTGATGGATGTGAGTTCTAGTGAACTCCGGGACTTGGTAATGGACAGGGAGGCCTGGCGTGCGGCAGTTCATGGGTTTGCAAGAATGGGACACGACTAAGCAACTGAACTGACCTGAACTGAAAAGCTAAAAATACACTTAAAAAGTAAAAATATAGACTTGTCTAGCCCCTACTAGCATACAGTCAGCTTCAAGGGGGAAAAATGTTAACAAAACTTCTAAAAAACATAGTTTATATTTAATTTCTATAGCATTTTACTATTTACACAAATATCTTTTAAAGCCTCACAACAACCCTGTGAGGTAGGAAAGTATTATTATATCCATTGTACAGATGTAAAGATTTGGGATCAGGAAGATTAAGTCATTTACAAAGTTGTGTAGTGAGAAAGCGTTGCATCAAGAAACGGAATCCAGTTATTTGATTTTAAAACTGTGGCTGTTTCCCAGACATACTTAGTAAAAAACCTAAAACCCAGAAGGGGAGTGTACATATTCATATATATATATATATATATATATATACACACACACACACACATACACATAAATGTGCACTTCCTTTATGGAAATTATGTCCCTGAAATAGGAATA
This sequence comes from Oryx dammah, assembly GCF_014754425.2. Taxonomy (NCBI): domain Eukaryota; kingdom Metazoa; phylum Chordata; class Mammalia; order Artiodactyla; family Bovidae; genus Oryx; species Oryx dammah. Next base: position 83,409,013 of record NW_024070188.1, on the reverse strand, counting down.
AAAATAAAGTTTTACTTTCCCATTGAGTTAACTATCATTTTGGAGACTTATCTTTTATCAGTTTGGATTAATCTCCAACACAGAATTTTAGTTCTTGGTTATTTCTTCTTTCATTATTTAATAGACACAACTGATTAAACCAAAATTTAAAACAAGAGGTGTTTCTGTACTTCATTTCTTTTTGAAAAGCAAACAATCCCAAATAATTGTAATAAACTAAAATCTTTATTTAATAGACTTTGAATTTGTATGTATCTCTTTTCTATAATAAAGAACCTTTTTATTCAGTTAAATCTCAACTGGTCACACCAAAGGCATACAACTTAGAATTCAAAACTATGAGCTACCTACTACTGTCTTTTTTCAGTAAGTGTTCTAACAGAAAATGCACTCATTCACAATCTTTTTCTTATTCCAACGCATCTAAGTGACACAAAGCTGTGCCAGAAGCAGCAGGGATTTGATACCACACAGCTTCCAGGGCAGGGAGGAAGTCAGTCTGCAGGAGGGAACGCAGAGCAGTTTTAAGAAGCCCCAACATGAACCCTTCTCTCCTATGAGAGCTAACGAATCAAAGGTGAGGTAACAATGCCAGGACTTTTTCACTGGTATCACTTCAAAAATAGTGCTTCATGGAAAAAAGATTAACCGGGCTTCCCTGGTGGCCCAGTGGCAAGGAGACCGCTTGCCAACGCAGAAGACACGGGTTTGATCCTTGGTCTGGGAAGCTCACAGAGGCTGCAGGGTGACTAACCCATGTGCCAGTTTCTGAGCCTGTGCTCTAGAGCCCGGGAGCTACAACTCACTGAGCCAGCGAGCTGCAACTCCCGAAGCCCGCAGGCCCCAGAGTCTGTGCTCGGCAACGGGAGGAGCCACCGTGATGAGAAACCCGCTCACCACAACCAGAGTGGACCTTACCTGCCGCAGCTAAAGAAAAGCCCACAGAGCAAAAAAAAAAAAAAAGAGAGAACAAATTAATCAGCCCCATCATCCTATAGGTGTCCTCGCTGGAACTGAACTCCAGCCAAACACCCAAACCAAAATAAGTTGCTCACTAGTTGAAGCATATGCCAAATCTTTATTCAGTTCAGTTCAGTTCAGTCGCTCAGTCGTGTCCGACTCTTTGCGACCCCATGAACTGCAGCACACCAGGCCTCCCTGTCCATCACCATCTCCCGGAGTTCACTCAGACTCACGTCCATCGAGTCAGTGATGCCATCCAGCCATCTCATCCTCTGTCGTCCCCTTCTCTTCCTGCCCCCAATCCCTCCCAGCATCACAGTCTTTTCCAATGAGTCAACTCTTCGCATGAGGTGGCCAGAGTACTGGAGTTTCAGCTTTAGCATCAGTCCTTCCAAAGAAATCCCAGGGTTGATCTCCTTCAGAATGGACTGGTTGGATCTCCTTGCAGTCCAAGGGACTCCCAAGAGTCTTTTCCAACACCACAGTTCAAAAGCATCAATTCTTCATTATGGATCTAGTTTTGCTCTACCGGCTTTGAAACTTCTACTATAATAAATTATTATTATAAAACAGTTATTCATGGACTAAAAAGGAAAAACATCATTTGCCCTAATAAAAAGATATACATAAAAACTCATTCACAGAGTCAAAATACTGCTCAAAGAAAATTCATTTTTGAGGTTTCTAATCAAAATAATCCCTGGAGAAGGAAATGGCAACCCACTCCAGTATTCTTGCCTGGGAAATCCCATGGATGGAGGATTCTGACAGACTACAGTCCATGGGGTGGCAAAGAGTCAGACACGACTGAGCGACTTCACTTAATCAAAGTAATACTCAAAAGAAACTGACCTCTTATAGCTACAGAATTGATTCATTCTGCCAACATCTTGCTATATTATGTGACTGCCTGAGCCCTTCTCCTAAGGGCTCATAATTTGGCCATCAGATTAAAACTTAGAATTCTGCAAATTGGACTTCTCTTCCGATACTTCCCATCTTAACGAATAAAGGATATCTTCTGTTTTATCATCTCTGACTCCAAAGCAAGCCAGATGGTGTAATTAGGCTTTTTTAAAAAGTAGATGTATATACACACACACACACACATATATATATGTATATAGCTATTAAAATTTAGAATCACAGCCTAACTGGTAATTAGGGATCTCAAAGAGCTGGGTGCTTTTGCTTTTAGCCAGACGAACATGCAAACTCACCACAACAGAAGAACTGCTTATACTCTTTTACTCCCAAGAACAATATCCAACAATATACCTCCTGCTAGCTTTGCCACTTTTTAACTGTAAAGAATTTCTAAGATATCAAGCTAATAAAACCAAATCTGTACCATTTTCAAGCCACTTCCTCTAGTAGACATTTTCCGCTCACAAAAATCTTCGCATGCCGAAACATACATTTGGTAATACCTTCATTAAACTTCTACCATCTATGCTGACCATCTATGCTTAAGCTTACCCAACAGTGTATACTGTTTCCCTATGATCATTCTTAGCCTTCTCTATAATTCATCTCTCTCTAAAATCCAGTGATCAAAATGGGACATGCGACTCAAAAGGAAGTAAGCTATTGCAAAGAACAGAGAAGGAACTGCATCTGTGACCCTGGATGCCACGCTCATTTAAAAATAGTTCAACATCATGTTGACTGCTTTACTGACTCATATTCAGCCTGTGGTCACCCATGATTGTGGCTTTCTTCCCTCTTTATTTATACCCAGTCTGTCCTTCTCCATCCTATATTTAAATTGTTGGATTTTTTTTTCCCTTCCACACACTTAATTTCACCCAGTTTCATACAGTTTTCATAGACCCATTTTCCGATTTATCACAACACTTTATAGAAATGTTTACATCTGCAGTTTATAATAACTACCATTTTATGCCTTAAAAATATCAAGACTGTGAACACAATACTGTAAATCCACTATACTTCAATTAACAACAACAAAAAATCCAGGCTATGAAAGTACATATATAATACAACATACACTGTAATTTACAAGTAACAGCGGAACGAAGGCTAAGCTCATTGCCTTCTGAAAACCTACCTCCACTGGACCGTCGCTCTTTACTAGTGCTATACGTGCCCGCTGCAAGGAACCGTCCATCAGCTTGTGAAGCCTTAAAATCAACTTCCTTAACCCCATTTGCTTCAGTGCTTTGTCTACAAAGGGTCTATAAATAGAAGTCAGACAGTGTCTACTAAAGCCTGCCTCAGTGCTGCAGTCTGGGGCTCCCCAGCCTGCAGACTCATCCTCGGACTCCAGCCTCTCGAGCTTCTTCGGGACGCGATCCGGGGGCGACTGGATGTGGATGCTGTGGTCGGCGGGCGGCCTGGGCTCCGGTGCCCGCGGGCCGCAGCTCTGCTCCTCCTCACTCTCCTCTGTGCTGCTGTCCAGCTCCTTCAGTTCTCCTTCTGTGTCCTCGGCCTCATCCTCGGGCTCGGTGCCCCTGGATGATCGTGGGGAGGGGATTTCAAACACCGGCCAGCCAATGTCTGATAAGTTCTTGATGCCCAACACAGTGCCCATAATCCTTAATTTCTGATTTAAGTCTTTTGTGATGTTTAACCACAAACAGAGTGCCTGCACCCTGTCCTGGAAGTCCTTTGCAGCATACTTCTCATAATCCTTCTGAAGAGCCTGCAGCGATGGATAAAGTGCCTCTATGTACTCCAGCAGCTCCATTATCCGTTTGACCTGCTCGAAGGACACCCTCTGGCGGTGGAGGTGCTCGTGATAGGTTGAGTAACCCGCAGGCTGCGTCCCGTGAGGGACTCCGAACTGCCCTTCTACTGAAGTACCGTTAAGACTAGCTCGGTTTCTAACAAAAGCGAAGCTCCCATAGTTAACTTTGAAGGTAAGGATTTCACTGATGATGTCTGGGATGGCCTGGCGTGCTGTGTATAAAAAGAGGTCCTGGTCGTTAATGGTCCGGCCAGCGTGCCAGGCTTGCAGCTCTAACCAGATCAGCTCGTTAGATCGGTTAAACCAGAACGCGGACGTGCTTTCCTGCCCTCTTTGCTCCCTGTCCTTCTTCTTTGAGACTGAGGTAAGCTTTAGCAGAAGTCGGAGAGTTTCAAAAAATTTTAAGCGATCTGCTGGACAGTCAGTCCTGGAAGTCTGGCGGGCGGTTCTGGCTATCGGCATGGGCACAGAGACCGGAAGCTTAGCATTGCTGCAGCCGAGACTGAGGTAAGGCTTATTGAGATCCACATCCGGGATGGACTTTTTGGGCAGAGAGCCCCCCACTGAGTCCAGCATGAACGAGCACTGCACGTTCTTCTTATGATCCCGCTCTGTGGACCTGAGAGCCGCTCGGATCTTTTTCTCCTGCTTATAGCTGTATTCTTCCACGTTCTCCACAGTTTTTCCAGTGTCTTTGTGTGGAGGTTGGTTTGATGCATTCATTTTTTCTATTAAAAAAAAGAAGAACATTAACGTTACTCTGAAAGATCAAGCTGTTCTCAATATTTTCAATAAGACTGATATCCACATGTATTTATAGTTGCAGACTGCCACTGGAGAAAATAATCGTACCATGTGCTGAAAATTAAGAGAATACAACACCAACACATTTAACTTCTAAAAGGTTTTACCCATTTTTCCTGTTACATAATACTTGCTATATTCTCTAACGTCCTCCACTACTAACCTAAAAGCAGCTGTTTACTTGTCTACCACAGAGTGCAGTCATCCAGGTAAATCAAATCTTCACAAGTTATCACCTTGGACTTAGAACAGAGAAACAGCACCCAACTGAGAACACATCCGTTTCCTGCCTTGGCCACGAACCGAAGCATCAACTTAGAGCAAGTTGGTTAAGTTTTCTGGGTTACTCCTGTCATTTGTAAAATCAAGCAGATGGAGGAAAGAACCCTTAAGGCACCTTAAGATTACTCTCATGAAACACTGAAAGACACGTAAGCAAAAATGCTCACCTTAATTTCTGCTCCTTCATTTCTTCTTTGCCACGAATAAGTGAGCAGTAACATTTCTTAATTTAACATTAAGGAAACTGAAGACATACAGCCTAATTTAGTAAAATTTGCCTAGTCTATAAAAATCATTCAGAATTAATGCAAAGAAAGCAAACATCACACTTCGCCTTCAAAGAACTGTGAATAGTTCTATTAACGGAGTTGCCAAGCTTTGAAACGAACACATGTCTTCTCTCCTGTTGGGCTCTCTGACCCTCTGAACCATCTCTACCTAACAGAAACCCCTCCATTCTCTCATTTTCTAGACGCAGCAGTCTCAGGGCAGTCTTCTGCTTCTGAAGTCACCCCCTTCCAAAGTCTCCCCTGGGACCTCGGCTCACTCCATGAAAAGTGCATGTTTCTCAAAGTCCTCCTCTCTTGGGTCTCTCCTGCCTCACCTGCCTTCTCCTTGGGTGACCTTCACATGCCCTTCACACACTGACAACACCCAGCCTACAGCACCATCCCCATTTCCCCTCTACACTCAAGGTACAGTTTGTCTCCTTGAATCTAGGACACACATTTTGTATTTCAACTTCTCTGAAATTAGAATATGCTTTATAATTAATGGTAATAAAAACAACTTTTAGGAAAATATTCACTAATATATTTCATTTATATTTTCCTTTACATACATATGCACAAAAGTAATAAATGACTTTTAAAAATTTATACCTAAATATCAGAAAGTATAAAAGAGTTCTTTAGATAATTAAAAATTCTAAGTGTAAGAATATATTGGGAATCAATTATAAGCATTTTTTCTTAGTACATAATAGCACAGTATGCCTTTAGATTTTATGAAATAGAGTGTATTTATATGATTACAGACTAAAATACCCAAAATCAATTTACCAACTAATATACCCAGACTAATATAACTTTGTTAAAGTTAATTTAACAAAGAAAATTTGTTCAAAACCAATATATCTCCAAATCAATTTAACTTAGTTTTAAAGTAAGGATTTTTCAAACAAGTATTTCTAAAAGCACTTCCAATTTGATTTACTTATATTCAATTTATTTTACAATCCATCAAAAAGGATTTTATCTGTCTATAAGGACTTGCGTTATATTTTAACATAAAACTATTATTACTATATTTTAAATTAGCAATACTTTTAAACAATGGAAAATTTATCTGTTATTTTAATCTACTTTACTCTACATGTCTTAGAACTTTTTATACAGTCCATTCAAGAAATTTCTTCACTCAGAATGGCTATCATCAAAAACAACACAAATAACAAATGCTGGCAAAGACATGGAGAAAAAGGAATCCTCATACAGTGCTGGTGGGAATCTAAACTGGTGCAGTCACTGTAGAAGTTTTCTCAAAAAACTAAAATCAGAACTACCACTTGACTCAGTAATTCCACAGAAATTATAAATGTTCTTTTAATCCATGATTTAAAGATTCTAAGGGAAACAACTGCACTCATCTCACACGCTAGAAGTAATGCTCAAAATTCTCCAAGCCAGGCTTCAGCAATACGTGAACCATGAACTTCCAGATGTTCAAGCTGGTTTTAGAAAAGGCAGAGGAACCAGAGATCAAATTACCAACATCCGCTGGATCATGGAAAAAGCAAGAGAGTTCCAGAAAAACATCTATTTCTGCTTTATTGACTATGCCAAAGCCTTCGACTGTGTGGATCACAATCAACTGTGGAAAATTCTGAAAGAGATGGGCATACCAGACCACCTGACCTGCCTCTTGAGAAACCTATATGCAGGTCAGGAAGCAACAGTTAGAACTGGACTTGGAACAACAGACTGGTTCCAAATAGGAAAAGGAGTACGTCAAGGAGCAGAATGTATATTGTCACCCTGCTTATTTAACTTATATGCAGAGTACATCATGAGAAACGCTGGACTGGAAGAAGCACAAGCTGGAATTCAGATTGCTGGGAGAAATATCAATCACCTCAGATATGCAGATGACACCACCCTTATGGCAGAAAGTGAAGAGGAGCTAAAAAGCCTCTTGATGAAAGTGAAAGAGGAGAGTGAAAAAGTTGGCTTAAAACTACTCAACATTCAGAAAACGAAGATCATGGCATCCGGTCCCATCACTTCATGGGAAATAGATGGGGAAACAGTAGAAACAGTGTCAGAGTTCATTTTGGGGGGCTCCAAAATCACTGCAGATGGTAACTGCAGCCATGAAATTAAAAGACACTTACTCCTTGGAAGGAAAGTTATGACCAACCTAGACAGCATATTAAAAAGCAGAGACATTACTTTGCCAACAAAGGTCTGTCTAGTCAAGGCTATGGTTTTTCCTGTGGTCATGTATGGATGTGAGAGTTGGACTGTGAAGAAGGCTGAGCGCTGAAGAATTGATGCTTTTGAACTGTGGTGTTGGAGAAGACTCTTGAGAGTCCCTTGGACTGCAAGGAGATCCAACCAGTCCATTCTGAAGGAGATCAGCCCTGTGTTCTTTGGAAGGAATGATGCTAAAGCTGAAACTCCAGTACTCTGGCCACCTCATGAGAAGAGTTGTCTCACTGGAAAAGACTGTGATGCTGGGAGGGATTGGGGGCAGGAGGAGAAGGGGACGACAGAGGATGAGATGGCTGGATGGCATCACTGACTTGATGGATGTGAGTTCGAGTGAACTCCGGGACTTGGTGATGGACAGGGAGGCCTGGCGTGCTGCGATTCATGGGGTCGCAAAGAGTCGGACACGACTGAGCGATTGAACTGAACTGAACTGAAGAGAAACAAAGAGTTAACTGGGAGTTGCTGCTGTTTAGTTGCTAAGTCTTCTGTCCATGAGATTCCCCAGGTAAGAATCCTGGGGCAGGTTGCCATTTCCTTCTCAAAGGGACCTTCCCAACCCAGGGGCTGGAGCCACGGCTCCTGCATTGCAGGTGGATTTACCACTGAGCCACCTGGTAGCTGCGATAACCTAACAACAGAAGACTGCATTATGAACTTTTAGCCCAAATCTCTGCTAAACTTACACAGAGCTAACAATCAAAGCATGAAAATATCAAGAGATGAAGCTTCTCAGCCTTGATCTTTATTCTAACAATTGAAAGGACTTAAGAAAGGAAATGCTATAATCCCACTTTTCTGTAAATACAGAATCAAATTTTAGCAAGCCTAGAGACCTAAGTTTTGCAGATCATATACACATCTTGTGAAGTCTATCTTATAGCATACAACTGGTATATTAAATTTTTTTTTTGAAATTTTGTACTTACAAAAAGCAAGGAATGGTTCAGTTTTTGGATCTACAACGTGTATAAAGGAAAGTAAATTGGGAAAAGAGGAAGATAAGACAAAGAAGCTATATATTTTTCCAAAATAAAAAGCTAAATTTGTTTTAAAAAAAACACAAATGGAAACTGATATACCATTAAAATGACTTAATTTAAACTGAAAATATATTGAAGCTCTAGTCTAGCTACTGTGCAAAAAGAAAATACCAATCTTTGCTCGTTCAGTTTTCTGCCCATGCTAAATCCCTCTGTAATGAATAGAAAGTCAAACAGAGTTTCTGGAAAGGAGAATGGATCAAAAGTATACAGAATGCTTTATACAAGTTCTAATTACAGTACTACAGAACTAATTCATAATGACTTAAATAAGACTAATGAATAGCGATCTCCCAAGTGGCTATAAATTGAGTGGTGTAATTCTGCAGTACCGTTAAAACAAACCTTCCAAGAAGTTACTGCTTCCTTTGGCCAATTACCAATAACTCCTGCCAAATCAGAAAAACATGAAAGGAAAAGAACAACAACAAAAAATTGTGTGATAAAACCGAACGCAAACAAATGACAAGCAATATGAATCACTGGTTTCAACAGATCTAAGACAATCAACTGAATTCCTTGCAATTCACACCTAGAAATGACTCTTTAGAATATGTGTAAAATATAAGTATTATCAAGCCCCTGCAATTCTTATGTTCTTTCATCTATATATGTCAAATTCAACACACCGGCCCTCTGCAATGTCTCAAATGAGAACGCAGAAACAGATACCTGCTCTTTACCTGAGAGATGACATTTATGGCAGTGATGTGCTAGACTGTCGATATCAGCAATCTGAAGGGACTTAAGAGACCCCTTAATCCAAGGTTCTCAAACTTTTCAGTCAACATTAAAGAATCACTCAGATTCTTGCTACAAGGCAGATCCCCGGGCCCATTCCCAGAGCCTCTGATTCAGCCTAGCTAGAACGACACCACATTTGGGAAAACACTGCTTTATTCAATCTCCCCATTTCCAAGGTAAGGGCTTTATAGGAATTGTCATCATCTTCACAGCAACACATGACGGAGAGGACCGCATCACACAGATGTTCAGACGATGCAAATGTCCCGACGGGGACCCTCCTGTAACTCACGTCTGTGCCGTCAGCCACCTTTACACCTGTCAGAGCTGCTCCCAGGACAGGACCATGCGACCAAGGAAAGGCTAAGATGCTGAGTGCCATGAAAGACAGACACAGAGGGAGGGCCACGGGACTCATCTGCAGAAGAGCTAAGCAAGGCCAGGCACTCACCCAGCCGACGGCCTCGAAGAACGGGGTCACCTTAAAGAAGGGCAGAAAGGAAGGCAAGAGCATATTTTAAGCCAGACAATAAACATGCAAAATGACATGAAGGCAGAGAAGAAGAGAGTGTGGCTACAACAGTGAGCCTCCAAGTACACTGGTAGACTGTAAAACCGAACCAGAACTTTGAAAGTTGGGCTAGATTTGGATTAAAGAGCTGAAATATAGATGCAAATCCGCTCTGGACCATTCCTCTAACTACAGTGATTGACTCTCATTTATAACCATTTTAGCAGATCAATTTTAGAGCAGCATGACTTTTTTTAAAAAACTTGCTAATCTCACCATGTTAGCAAAAAATCACACGAACACAGACACACACACCCTGAGACAGCTGCTAATGGAAAGGAGATGAATGTGTGTACATGTATGTGCACACATGTGTACAGTATGTACAAATTCTGATACACGGATCTCTGTAACCTGGCTCTCACAGTGTTACATTACTGCTGCAAACGGAGCCCATGATGGTCACAGGGCAGGCTCGCCCTGCAAAGCACTCTGACCTGGTGTCTTCATTCTCATGTAGCCCGCTTACACTACGGGACCAACTCGACTTACTTCCTTTGCTATCCTGAGAGACGTAGTAAACAGTGGTATGATTCAGGTCTGGGACGGAATTTCTAGTTATAAAAAAAAATCAGTCTGTAACAGCAGTAGTTATTCTGAGCAGACGATAAGAATATTTAAACAATCAAATCCATATAATCAGCGCGTGACAACGGTCATTGTCTAAAGAAAGCGGTGTCAGTGGCTCCTCGCGCCTGCTCCCAGCACACAGGACCCTCAGTCACCTCTGGGCGACCTTACGCTCCTCCGAGGGCGCTCCTCAGAGCACTTCCATTTACAAGGGAGGGGCCGGAAGGTGCAAAGACAGCGGGACTGAGCCGGCAGTGAGGCCCAAAGCCTCACATGCAGGGAGGAGCGGGCCTCTCAGGCAGCCACGGAACCTCAGCTCCGGGCACCGCCCCGCCCACTCTGGGTGCTGGCTGGCCCCATGGGGCAAAAGAAGGCAGCAGCCCTGATGCTCTGGGGCTCCCAGGCCTTTCAGATTCACCTAGACCTCTTGAACTAGCTGAAGGAAGCTAGCTGTCACTTAAGAAGTCCAATTGTCTGGGACCAGGGTGCTGTGAAGACGACCAGGCCAGCCACATGGAAGTTCACGTGGAAAAAAGGACAGTGCCAACCAGCTCTCCGTCCAGGTGGCAGGGTCAGAGAAGGAGTCATCCCGGACATCAGAGACCCTGCAGGCACCACGTGGAGGAGACGCAGGGGCCCAGCCGGGCTACTACGGCCCCTCCATCCATCTGCGCTGGGCCAGCTAAGGCCCGAGACATCAGCCGGTAGAGGAGCTACACACTGCCCGGACACCTGCCCACAGGGCCGTAGGCACAAGAAAACGGGGCTTCTTCGGAACACCACGCTTTGGCGGGTCTGTCACATGGCAACAGATGATGGGAAACATGAAAGGACCATTGGTGACGTTCTTTAAAGAGATGAGCTCCACTTTCATGCAGTTCCAAAGTGAAGAGTATGATTCAGGCAGCCTTTGCTTGTCTCAGAGAGAAAGAAAATGCATTCATTCCTATTTCCTTGGGAAGCTTTGAAAATAAGTCTGGCCAATCTAATTAACTCTAAAAAGCCCCTGAAAACACTGAGAGGCCAATATACTCTGATGAATGACAAATGGGTCTGAAATCCTGGTCTCCCGAGCTCAGCCTTCGGGTCACAGCACGAAAGGCACTTGTTCCTGAAGCCTTCCCAGGCCCAGGTCTGCTCAGGCCCTCCTGTGGGCGCCTGCAGCAGCCCCTCACTCGCCTCCACCCCAGCTCGACCACACAGGGTGGGGCAGCCTGCTCGTCTCCGTGGCTGCGACTGGAGACCAACAAGGGCTTATCCATCGTCCAGCACAGCACCTGCCTACGCAGTCACCGAAGTTCTGGGTCAAAGAAAGGAGGAGGGAGAAATAAGGGGGGACGGAAGCGGGGCGGGGGAGGGGAAGAGAAGAGGGGCTGGAAGAATGGAGAGAGAGGCAAAGGCACAAAGAAAGCAGTGGGGAGGAGAGAGGGACCCAGTGAAAAGGCACCCATGGCGGCAACACTCGCAGTAAGAGAAGGAAAGCGACTGGGAGGAGCTATGGGAAGCGGGCAGTCCAGACAGAAGCCCAGCTCCACGCCGCGGCAGCGGTGACTCAGACTCTGGCTTGCAAGTGGGAGCACCGACTAACGAGGAAATGCTCAACGTTACAGTTATTCAATTCTACTTCAAAATTTTAAGGCAAACAGTGCGAAGGAAATCTTCAGCTCCCAATAATAATGACAGCCAGTGCTTACTGAACATACAATCTTCACCACACTGGAAGGCATTTATTTCTCAGATGAGACATGGAGGTTGGAAGCTGAGAGAACTAGGATGAGAATTCAGGCAATCCAGGAACTAAGTCTGTACTCCTGTCCACCACACTCTGCTGCTGCAAGCTCACGAAGCAGGCGAGGTCTCGAAGCAGGCGAGGTCTCGAAGCAGGCGAGGTCTCAAGCTGTTCTGCTGCTCAACACTGCTGAACACCTCATCACCATAAGGTGACACGGCCCGCCCGCCCGACATGGGTGCTTCCTATCCATTTTTTTTTTTTTGGTTTTCATGGCCAAAACAGTTCACCAGATGGCAAACTAGCTACTTTCTAACATATGCATGACGGGGCCAGTTAAAACTACACACCCTAGAAACTGTGTCATTTCCTCAACCGTAAGCTGAATAGTAATATAGAGAACCTACATCTCGTTGGGTTATTATGATATTTAAAAAGCAACTCTGCTGAGAGGCCAAGCACAGTACTGAGAACTGTCAGTGGTAACTGGGCAGATGCTTCCACAAATGATTCAGCAGCCATTTAAATGGGTTACTCAGCATGGGTTACTCTATGACACAGAAAGTTCACAACATAGGAAATGAAAACACAAGCCAGCTATAAACCAATACAGTACAGCAACACAGACGTGAGCAAAGAGCCTGTGTTATGATGGAGACAGTGGACATAGCGGCAGACTTTATTTTTCTGGGCTCCAAAATCACTGAAGATGGTGATTGCAGCCATGAAATTAAAAGACGCTTGCTCCTTGGAAGAAAAGCTATGACCAACCTAGACAGCATATTAAAAAGCAGAGACACTGCTTCACTGACAAAGGTCCGTCTAGTCAAAGCTATGGTTTTTCCAGTGGTCATGGATAGATGTGAGAGCTGGACCATAAAGAGAGCTGAGCGTCAAAGAATTGATGCTTTTGAACTGTGGTGTTGGAGAAGACTCTTGAGAGTCCCTTGGACTGCAAGGAGATCCAACCAGTCAATCCTAAAGGAAATCAGTCCTGAATATTCATTGGAAGGACTAATGCTGAAGCTCAAACTCCAATCCTCTGGCCACCTGATGGGAAGAACTGACTCCGGAGAAAAGACCCTGATGCTGGGAAAGATTGAAGGCAGGAGAAGGGGATGATAGAGGATGAGATGGTTGGATGGCATCACTGATTCAATGGACATGAGTCTGAACAAGCTCTGGGAGTTGCTGATGGACAGGGAAGCCTGGCGTGCTGCAGTTCATGAGGTTGCAGAGTCAGACACAACTGAGCGACTGAACTGAACTGAAGCAAAGAGACTACAGGGCGAAGATGGCAAAAGTTATTTTTGCATGTTGGGTTTATGGGTGTTTTTATTATTTTTTTTTTTTGTCAGTATTTTCTAAACTCCCTAAACATGTCATCTTTCGAAACAAGAAAAAACATTAAGTGAATAAGAATGCTGATGCCCGAGGTCTGCTCTCAGGTAGCTGCAAAGCAAAGGTTCACGAGCATCCCTCTTCACCTGCAAAACGGCAGGAATTAAAGTGGTCTCTGATGTCTTCCCGGAGAAGGCAATGGCACCCCACTCCAGTACTCTTGCCTAGAAAATCCCATGGATAGAGGAGACTGGAAGGCTGCAGTCCATGGGGTTGCTGAGGGTCAGACACGACTGAGCGACTTCACTTTCACTTTGCACTTTCATGCATTGGAGAAGGAAACGGCAACCCAATCCAGTGTTCTTGCCTGGAGAATCCCAGGGACGGGGGAACCTGGTGGGCTGCCGTCTATTGGGTCACACAGAGTCGGACACAACTGAAGTGATGTCTTCCAGACCTAAAATTCTGTCATTTCATGAAATAAACAGTTGAAAGAAGTTGAGGAGGAAGACAGACAATCTCTCCTCCACCTTCTATCTCTGGCACAGCCCAGGACAACACCAGGAGCTCAACAAGTATCCAGTGACTGGTTTTCTGACTGATAAGTGACCATGCACAGTCATCTCAACGGGCTTCCCAGGTGACTCCGTGGTCAAGAATCTGCCTGCCCAGGCAAGAGATGCAAAAGACGTGGGTTCAATCCCTGGGTCGGGAAGCGCCCCTGGAAGAGCAAATGGCAACCCGCTCTGATATTGTTGCCTGGAGAATCGCGTGGACAGAGGAGCCTGGTGGGCTACAGTCCACGGGGTGGCAAAGAGCTGGACACGACTAAGTGACTGAGCACAGAGAGTCGTCTCAGGCTCCACAGTCAGAGCTTAACCCCTGCTGCTCGAACTGGGGATGAAGTCCAAACCGAGGCCCAGGAGAGCTAGCACTGAAGTCAGTCCTGGAGACTCCTTGGTGCCAGTGGGTTCTCACTGCCGAGGGCTTGGGTTCAATACCTCGTCAGGGAACGAAGATCCCACAAGCTACACAGCGTGGTCAAAAAAAAAAGTACCTAAAATTAGTCCTGCCGTTACCTCAAGCCTTCTGGCCGCTAATAAGTTGCTTTAAAACCCTGGGCCCCACTTTCTCAATCTGTAAAGGGGGGAACTGTGTTCTCAACTCCTGTTCCAAAACTGTTGCTGTTGTTTAGTCACTTAGTCATGTCCAACTCTTTTGCGACCCTACGGATCCGTGGGATTCTCCAGGCAAGAACACTGGAGCGGGTTGCCATTTCCTCTTCCAGGGGAATCGTCCCCGCTCAGAGATAGAACTCGTGTCTCCTGCACTGCAGGCAGATTCTTTACTGCTGAGCGACCAGGGCGACGCCTCCAGAACTGCATGAACCAACCAGTGAAGAAAAAGCAGATGTCCTTTTGGCCTCGTCACGTTTCAGCACCACAAGGCAAGTAAGTCATTAACAATACTGACTCAGGAGACGCTGCTTCACTGATACTACTTTAGATAAGGCGCTTCTGTAGGCATCTGAGAAATTCTTTTGAGAAAATGGATAAGGACTGATTTTAAAGATACTCTACTGCAATAGAAAGCTATTACTTTCCAAACAGGGTAAATACAGGCCATAGGTTAATATTCTACTACAAATAAAGTTTTAAAACAAAGTAAAAAAAAAAAACTTCTTCCTCATAGGAAAGAAAGGCTATTTACCACCTAGGAATTCCTCCTTAGATAAGAAGTCATTCAAGCAAACAAATACAATAAAGCCCACCTCTCCCGCCTCTCTTCTTTCTGGGAGAAGTTACATATGACAGGGACCCAGGATGGACTTGCCGACATCAATCGTGAGAGATCAGTGTACGGAAGAAAGGTGTGGGAAAGGGAAGCTGACCAAAAAGAGCAGAAGGACGCAGGCTACAGAAAGGGAGAACCGGGGATGAGGCTTTCCAGTAAGGAGAACATGTGACAAGGGGAAATTTCTCAGAGGAGACAAGGAATGAAATCTCGACCTTGCAAGTAACAGGTGGATGAATTCTAGGAAGCTAAGAGATCAGCTTTAGGACAAGTGGTTTGCTGAAATCAAGACAGTTTCTAAAACCGTAAGGCCTCGGTGACCCGAGGTTCCGCATTAGAAAGTATGTACAAGGAAGCCAGGTCTGCACGCTTCAATTCTGCCAGCTCAGAAATGAACAGCGGTGACATGCTCCGAGAAATGAAAGCAGAGAACAGTCTCCATCTCCAGGAGCAGGACACTATCTGGGCTTTGGGATTGCAAACACAGAGAAAGGCGAGACAGAGGTTCTGAGCCTGGTGGCAAGGCGCCATCTGGCACTGTGCTTAGGGCGCAGGAGGGCCCCCCACACGAGGATAGAGCACACGGGGCTCAGGCCACCCAGAGGACCCTGGAGGAGACGGCCGGGCCCGGGACGCCATGCCCGGGAGACAGGATCTAGGCGGTCCCCCCCAGGAGATATGTCCGGGACGTGCACGCCGACAGCACCCCCACGGCCTCCTCCACATCCCAGAAGGAACGCAAATGCCTCACACACTGACCTGAACGAACACTCAGGACAATCCTTTCCACCTCTGCAGAGTCAGTTTCTCCTTTACTAACAATGTTGCTAATGATAACAACTCAGAAGTGTCAAAATAAAACTTTCAGGCAGCATAAAATCAAACTTAAAGGAAGGGGAGTGAACACTGTTATTGTAGAAGGTGGGCATCACAGCGCCCTGCAGCACAGAGATGCTGAACCGCACCACGCCCTCCCACGTGTATCTTCTCCAGTGCAAGACTGACCTTTCAGATTCGCGCGGCCAGCGGGCCTCCCGACACTATTCCTCTGGTGCTTGGAGGACATGCGTTTCATCTGCCGAGGCGTGCTGGGAGGAGAGGTGCCATAAAGGTTCTCTGTGTTGGCTTCATCTGAAAAGTCCTCAGGATCAGATTCGGAATTCTTGCAAGCTAAGTCTCCCAATGCGCACTCTTGCCTGATAAAGACACAAGTGGAGAAAATACTCAGTGACAGGGGAAGTGAATTCAAACTTAAACCACTCCAAGCTCCTTTTAAGAACTCTCTGTAACACTTTTCCATGGCTCTGTCATCTCCTTAGCCTGGTGTCTCTTGCTCTTCTATTGTAGCTGTGGAAACTCACAAGGAGAACAAAGCCACTGTGTTCCTGAACGCAGCCACTGTGTTCCTGCTCTCAGCATGCACAGAGAGAACTGATGTGCAGTTTCTGTGGTTTGGAGAATTTTTTACAACATAAATGAAGTTTAAAACTAAATACTTGAGGATTGGGGGTGGAAAAAGCAAAGAACTGAAAGATACAAATCCGACTGAGCTGAGCATCGCTCACGTGCGAGGCAGGGACAAGCTAACCCTAAGTGGGCAAGTCCTGCCCTGACTTCAGAGGCCCGCTCCTTCCTTTATGAGGCACACACAGAACAGAGAGCAGGAGCCGAGCAGAGAGCACTGGTGACGTGTGGCAAGGGACCTCAGTGCAGCGCCGGGGAGGGCGTGCGGGGAAGACGCTGTGCAGGAGACAAGGGAACGACTTTCTCCTGACCTCCAAATAGTAGTTCCTCCTTAACCTGGTCTCTGGAAACTTCCTGCCAATTCTCTGTTCCCAGGAGACTTCAACAATACCACTACTTGGACAAAGTTCTGTTTTTTGCAATGCTAATGAAAATAAAATTTAATATATGAACTGAGAACAGATACAGTTCCCAAACAGCATAGTGGAAAGACGCAATCATGAAGTTCCTTTCAAATAAGGACCCTTACAATCTAACCTATTCTGAACCTTCTTTATAAAATATACTTTATACTTCAAAAATAGAACTCTAAACTAAATTCAAGATACAACCAGTTTTCTCCCTGGAGATTTACACATCCTGTTATAAAATCAAAGCTATTTCAAAGTCATGAGGGGAAAAAAAATATCCCACCCTAAAATGTATGATAACATTATTATTGAACGGACTGACAAAAGATCCTTATCTTTCAAAAATAAAAATGCTGCAGAATTATTCAAATTTACAGCACTGAAATATTTAAAGAATCCCTGAGACAGGTCAAAAACTGATTTTTAAACCAGACAAGACCATTCTAGATACTGTGAGTGCACACGCCCTCCACACATACGGGCCCACACAATCAGACACACAAGCAGAATATTCAAAAAGCCAACTGAATCCAATTAAACCCATAAGCAAATTTAGACGTAAGTTTTAAATGTACCTATTCCCTCAGGCGAGCCACCTTTATTACTTAAGACTCACAAAGTCACACAGCAAATAACAATGTGGGCTTCCCAGGTGGCACTAGGGGTAAAGAATCTGCCTCCCGGTGCAGGAGACATAAGAGACGCTAGTGCCATCCCTGGGTCAGGAAGATCCCTTGGAGGAGGGCATGGCAACCCACCCCAGGATTCACGCCCGGAGAATTCCATGGACAGAAGAGCCTGGCGGGCTAGTTCACAGGGTCGCAAAGAGTCCGATACGACTGAAGGGATTAACACGGACATAAATTATTCTGAAATTTCCTATATTCATTTCTTCTACACTCACTGCAAAATAGTTGATTCAACTGATAAAAAAAAAACACATGGCTATCAAGGACAAGGTTGCTGATTTCATTCCCATCTGGTTTTGTGGTTACTAGCACAAGCTTTCGAATGAATAACACAGGCTTTCTCACACAAGGGACTTAGGTTCAAATCCTGACCCTGCCAGTTACTAGCTGTGTGGGCCTCAGACAAATTATTTAAAATCTCCGCAATGCACATATATAAAATAAGGATAATCGGTATTTAAACTCCATACCTGTAAGGCCTAAACCCCATAAAGCACGCTCAACAGGAACAGTATGAGAAGCGTCACTAAATGACGGACATCACTCAGCATACATCTGCTCCACTTGGAAAGAGAATCTGCCTTTGACTTCAGCATGAACACCACCAGAAACAGCTTTAACATTTTAACATCTTCTGAAAGCAAAAGTGAATTCACTCAGCCATGTCCAACTCTTTGCAACTCCATGGACTGTGGCTCTCCAGGCTCCTCTGTCCATGGGACTCTCCAGGCAAGAGTACTGGAGCAAGTTGCCATTTCCTTCTCCAGGGGATATTCCTGACCCAGGGATCGAACCCAGGCCTCCCACATTATAGGCAGACGCTTTAAACTCTGAGCCATCCAGGAAGCCCCTTTAACATCTTCTAACTTCTTTCAAATTCAATATTACAGCTCTGTTTTTCCTCCATTAAGATAAAGAGGGAAATGGCAATCCACTCCAGTGCTATTGCCTGGAAAATCCCACGGACAGAGGAGCCTGGTAGGCTACAGTCCATGGCGTCACAAAGAGTCGGACACGACTGAGCAACTTTACTTAAGATAAAGTCAGTGGTAAGTTACGAAGGACTTTGTATTTTAGTACTTTTGTATCTCCAGTAGTTTTCAGCACAATGTTCAAAACCATTCATTGTTTTTCCACGATAATAAATCTCATATATTACTGAACAGAGTCAGTTATGAAAGAGCAAATCAGACCAGGCTCAGAACACCCCCTCTGCGGTGGACAGCACGAACCTGGGAGGCAGAAGACCAAGGCTGAGTCCCAGCCTTACTGGAGGGGAGACTGCACACAACTTAATCTCAGACTAAGAAGAAACAGAGTAATTCAGAATTTGTAAGGTCAATAGTCTAGAATATTTCAGGAAATTCAGTTGTGAAGACTCAAAAAACAAAACAAAATAATGGTAATAAAAGGCTATGCAAAAAATACTAAATCATCAGACAGGCATAAAATAATGAAATGTTTTACTCGTATTCAGCAGTATTATGTGGATGAATGAACTAATGCAATGTAACGCACAAGAAGAGGAATTTTTGAAGAGGGACTAAAAATGTCCATACTTCGCTAAGCCAAGTCTCCAAAGGCAAGGCCCAGCCCTGAGCAGAGTCATAAACTCAAGCCAGGAGAGTTCATTGGCTTACCTACAGGGTCCAGTGCTCTTAGCAGAGACAAACAATCTAAGAAAGCACTGCTGCTGCTGCTGCTGAGTGTCACTGCAGCCGTGTCCGACTCTGTGCGACCCCACAGACGGCAGCCCGCCAGGCTCCTCTGTCCATGGGACCCTCCAGGCAAGAACACGGGAGTGGGCTGCCATGCCCCTCTCCAATGCACGCATGCATGCTAAGCTGCTTCAGTCGTGTCTGACTCTGTGCAACCCTATGGACAGCAGCCCACCAGGCTCCTCTGTCCACAGGATTCTCTAGGCAAGGACACTGGAGTGGGTTGCCATTTCCTTCTCCACTAAGAAAGCATGTATTTTGAAAATGTTAACTTTTATGAAAAATTTAATTTGGGGAAACAGAAAAAGGTATCTGTGTTGTACTGTTCTCCAACTGTATTCCTCTACACATGGAAAAATTCATTTGGCTGCACTTTCCAAATCAGAGTGGAAGACTAAGTCCCTGAAATAATTCTACAGAAGTTGAATATCTCTTGTTTTCAAATCTACATCTATTACAAAACAAAAGGTCACAATAAACTACTACTGATTTCAAAGCACTTCCAAACTTTAATTATTCTAGCAGCAAACATACAGAATGACAAGGAAGTGAAGATGAATACTGTCATAAACACTATATTAAAATCAATCAAACATAATACAGTTTATCCCTCCTTATTCATTATGCACCATAGAAAATGAGGTAGGAAAAATGCCATGCGCTACCAGTTACTATATTCATAACTAAAATAAATCTTAGGAGAAGCATTATACAAAGATGAAGCTATGCATTTAATACTTTCTTAAGGTTTACTTAACTCTGTTAAGAAGGTGGTCACACCTGTCAGAAATGTTATTGGTTTACATTCCATTCAAGTAACTTTGTAATTTAATTAAACGTTAGAACAAAGTCCAACGTTACCTAAAAGAATTTTAAATCTAACACCCATTAAGTAAAATTCACAATATCTGCCATCCTATGCAAATTTACAAAGAAACAGGAAGATGCAACCCAAACCAGAAGAAAAATCAATAGAGACAGACCAGAAATGGCTCAGATGGATCTTGCAGAGATGAAACACACGTGAGATGAAAAATACTCTAGAAAAGATACAAGCAGATGAGCTACAACAGAAAAAAAGATCAGTAAACTTGAAGATACAGCACTAGAAACTACCCAAGGTTAACCAGAGTGAAAAAGATTGAGAGAAAAAAAGGGAAGAAAAAGAGAAAGACCAGAGCATCAGCAATCCGCAGGACAAACATCAAGCAGGGTAACATACACAGGCTTCCCTGGTGGTTCAGCTGGTAAAGAACCACCTGCAGTGCAGGAAACCCGGCTTGAATCCCTGGGTCGGGAAGATCCCCTGGAGAAGGAAACCCACTCCAGTATTCTTGCCTGGAGAATCCCATGGACAGGGGAGCCTGGTGGGCTATACAGTCCATGGGGCTGCAGAGTCAGACATGACTGAGTGACCCTTTCACTTTCACTTTAAAATTGATACAAGTACAGTAAAATTAATACTCTAAAACTAGCTAATGTGGTTACTAATCAGAAAAAAAAAATTCAATTTCTAAAAATTCTATTCCATTTAGTAAGTCGGACACAACTTAGTGACGAAACCACCACCAGTGTAACATGTGTTACTGGAGCTCAAAACAAGAAAAGTGAGAAACAGAAAACGTTCTCTGAAGAAATAAGGCCTGAAATTTTTCCAAATCTGAGGGGAAAAAAAAACAACAACAAACGCAGCAGCTCAAAGATATAAGAATCTCAGCAAACTCCAAGCAGAAGAATTATAAGAAAACTACCAGGTTTTGATTATGAGTATAATCAAATTGGTTAAAAAAAAAAAAAAAAACAGTGATGAAGAGAAAAATCTGAAGAGCAGCCAGAGAAAAACAACTTAGTTTGGAAGTTTTAGCTAAGAATACAATGCGGGGTGGGGTAGGAGGGGAAACTGAGCAAAAGTTCATTCTTTTTTCCTTTAAAAAAAATCATGTAGACACAAAATCTAGGAAAATAAATACTAGTGGTAAGTTCACAAAGAACTTGCATCACTTCAAGTAACTGACCAAAAACACCCAAAACCTCACTTGGTATTAGCTCATGTGAGATGAGCTCATGTGGCCAGCTGACTGGTTTAGAATGTTTCCATGGATACCAATTATTTTGGATAAGGAAAGTAGCACAAGGTCTACATCAGCTGCCCTGAAACATTTTTCTTCCTTGTGTTTAAAACATACAAATGTGAAATGTCTTTCTGGTACTAAACCTCTGACAGTCACATAAAACAATGTTGCATTCTTTTAACATGAAACCTTGCTCAAGTACCATTCAGGTTGACCTGGAATCCGGTCTAAGAAAGGTCCGCTTAAACTCAACCCAAAGGTTGTAGTTTTTAAGTGAAGTATGTGAAAGACAAAAATTCAAATAACTTGGGGTTAAATAGTTCTGCTCTGACATCATAGGTAAAACCACATGGTGCCTGAAATAGCTCATCTATAAAATGATGGAGCTGGATTAGATGAGCTTGAAAACATCTGTGGTTTTCCAAAAGCCCTTTAAAAAAAAAATTAACTTCATTGAAAGTTCTTTAGGAAAGTCCTTAAACATAAAATATTTTATTCCATATTAGTACAGTTCTCACCTGTGTGAGTTTCTCTCCACATCTTCACTGACCTATTCTCTATGAAATAATAATTAAAGGAGGGCTTTTACTACTGTTGGCAAAGGGGCTAGATTTTCTAGATTTCTTTTTTAGATACCTTACATAGTTTGCTTGGCCTGTACTATAAATTAAAAGGAGATAAGTTTGAGGTGGCATGGTTGGCATGTACTGTAAGCGCCAATTAAAAGTTAGCTGACCAATCAATCGGCTTGTGGTTGAATGTCTATCAGGTTACCTACAGGTAAGCTGTTAGCAAATCTCAAGTTTGTCCAACATTCATGACTTTACTTTTGAACTGACTCAAGAGTGTAGCTCTGTGCAAAACCAGCAAGCCTTCATTATTTTTCAGTATAGATATTCAAACTCTTTTAACTATAATTCACTTTTTAAACACAAGCAGACATTTTAAAACAAGATTTCCTATGGAAATGAGTAAGAAACTATCCCCCCAACTAGACTCAAAGCTTCATGAGGGCAGCGACCTCATCTGTCCACTGTTTGTCCAGGGTGGAGAACAGTGCCTAGAGCAGATTACATGGCCATTACTATCTGCTGAGTAAATGGATTTGCGAGGTTAATAATTTTACCTTCTGATACTTTAGACTGAATTATCTAAATTCTATTTTAATAAAATCACATTTAATAATTTGAAGAATGCAAATTTTTAAACGCTGTAAGAATTAAAGACTGTTGACTTCTGACAATGTTGTTTAAGTGATACTGTTCCCCTAGGTGCCAAGAGGACCATTTACTGACCAGCACAATGGCAGTGGAGTATGGGGTAAGGAATCACGGTTCTGGAGTCAGAATACCATGGGCTCAAATCCCTGAATCCCCACACTTATTAGTAAGAACACAAGTTTTAAATTATTATGCTTGCTTACACTTTCATTTATTTGAAGTCTTCTATTCAGTATCACTGGGTAAGTAATATTGGTGAGTCAGTTAATTTTTAAATATATACTTTTATACTTTTAAATATATACTAAAAGCATTAAAAATGAGATATGCAGGTAAAAAACACTGAAACGCCTGTGGTGGCTGTTACTCTGGTGGCCTCCCAGTATTTACATCCTTGAATAATCATCTCCTCTTGATGAAGGTTAAAGAGGAAAGTGAAAAAAGCTGGCTTAAAACTCACCATGCAAAAAACTAAGATCATGGCATCCAGTCCCATCACTTCATGGCAAATAGATGGGCAAACAATAAAAACAGTGGCAGATTTTATTTCCTTGGGCTCCAAAAATCACTGCAGACAGTGACTGCAGCCATGAAATTAAAAAACTCTTGCTCCTTGGAAGAATAGCTATGACAAACTTAGACAGCGTATTAAAAAGCAGAGATAGCACTTTGTTCACAAACAGTCAAAGCTATGGTTTTTTCCAGTAGTCATGTTTGGATGTGAGAGCCGGACTATAAAGAAGGCTGAGCACTGAAGAATTGATGTTTTTGAACTGTGGTGCTAGAGAAGACTCTTAAGAGTCCCTTGGACTGCAAGGAGATCAAACCAATCCATCCTAAAGGAAATCAACCCCGAATATTCACTGAAGGACTGATGCTGAAGCTGAAGCTCCACCACTTTGACCACTTGATATGAAGGGCCGATTCATTGGAAAAGACCCTGATGCTGGGAAAGACTGAAGGCAGGAGGAAAAAGGGGTGACAGAGGATGAGATGGTTCGATGGTATCACCAACTCTATGGACGTGAGTTTGAGCAAGCTCCAGGAGATAGTGAAGGACAGGGAAGCCTGGCGTGCTGCAGTCCATGGGGTCACAAAGAATCAGACATGACTGAGCAAACTGAACAACAACCACTTGAATGTGGGCTGACCCTGTGATTTTTTTAGTCATCGGAATGTAGTGGAAGTGACTCTGGGCCAGTTCTGGGCCTCAGCCTTACGAACACCACCCTTGTATCCAGGGCACACTGCTGCTGCTGCTGCTAAGTCGCTTCAGTCGTGTTCGACTCTGTGCGACCCCACAGATGGCAACCCACTAGGCTCCTCTGTCCCTGGGATTCTCCAGGCAAGAATACTGGAGTGGGTTGCCATTTCCTTCTCCAATGCATGAAAGTGAAAAGTGAAAGTGAAGTTGCTCAGTCGTGCCCTACTCTTAGCGACCCCATGGACTGCAGCCTACCAGGCTCCTCCATCCATGGGATTTTCCAAGCAAGAGTACTGGAGTGGGTTGCCATTGCCTTCTCTGAGGGCACGCTAGCCACCAGGTAAGAAGCCCAGCTACCCTGAGACTGCCAGGGTCTTCAAAGCCTCATAAGCCAGATGGAAAGGCTGCATGATGGAGAAGCCAGCTAGGCCAGAGGCCTCTGAGGTCCCACCCCAGCTGACGGCCAGTGCCAACTTACCAGCCTGTTTGTGAGGCTATTTCAGACCTTCCAGCTGTCCTTGAGACCAAGCCAACACCATGAAAAGCAGAAGAAACATTCAATACCACAACAGATAATAAATGGTTTTTAAGTCATTGAGCTTTGGTATGGTTTGTTAAATTACAATAGAGAACTGACACACATACAGTACTTAAACACTTTATTTTTGCTTGAAGCCCAGTAATGGGTTTAAATTAGTTAAGGCTTTGATGAAGCCTCAGCCTTGTCTTTTAGTGTGGGCCCCTGAGAGAAGCCAGGAGTCCACTTCATCAAATACACCACAACCAAAGGACAGCATCTGCCATCTCCACTCTCTGGTTCTTTAAAATGCAACAAAAATTTAAAGGTTTTCATAGGGTAATTTTTCTGGATTAACTGAACCTCAACAGTGCTTTCCTCTCCCTAACTTAATGCTAATTTTCTTTTGGTGACCTATCTTCAGACTTTCCCAGGCAGTCCAAATTAGTTTATACAGAAACTGCAATTCCCTTTTGCAATCACATCTCATATATTTATATAATTGTTTACTAAATTCTGCAATTACAATTAAAACGTACAAGAGACCTAAAAAGATTTAGGGACAGATGAGGAACTCTTGATAAATATACAGGTACAATTGGTGGGAACAGAAAATCACAGGCATTTTAGAGAGCAGTCTATTAGTCACAACCATTCATGATGCTGTGAGCATCAGCTGATACGTTTTACAGAAGAAACGGGGAGGGGGAGGTCTTGGGAAGGGTTAGGCGGATGAGTGTGCAGGTCTAGCTGGCTTAGATCTTCTAGAAGTCTTATTTCACTCATGAAAAAAGTGAAGCGTTAGTTTGCTCAGTTGTGTCTGACTCGTTGCAACTCCAGGGACTGTCCCCCTCCAGGCTCCTCTGTCCATGAAATTCTCCAGGCAAGAATGGTGGAGTGGGTAGTCATTCCCTTTTCCAGGGGATCTTCCCAACCCATGGATTAAACCCAGGTCTCTTGCACTGCAAGCAGATTCTTCACCGTGTGAGCCACCAGGGAATTAGATTTGTGCAAAGTAAACTTTATCAGTCCTGAAGTACACAGAATAAAAAAGGACACAAAGACAGAAAACAAATATATGAAGAAAAATTACCCCATATGGATAAAGTTTACTCATCATTAGAAATAAACATAATTATAAGCTATTTTAAAAATACTGTCATATGAAGACTTTCAGAAAAAAATCATACAATCATACAACAAAATGCTTTAAATAGTTCATGTTATTATTCTTCACTTCTGGTTAACCAGAAGACTAACCAAAAAGAACTAGAACCAAAAAAAAAAAGACAAGTTTTAGGTAGTTAAAAACATATGAGTCATGATACAGATAAAAGATAAATGTGATTATTTCTATAATTTCAGCAATTTTACTGCAAACAGTTGAGTACTTTAAAACAATGGGACAAAGAAAAAGACATTTTCAAGTGTGCCTTCTTATTTTTGCCAGTTCTAACATCGCCAAAAAAAAAAAATGTGAGCATATCTATATCTTTATCCAAAGTTTTGCAAATCAATCCCTGACTGTATGTGTACAGATTAACAAGCAAACAATCAAAAGGGAAGAAAACCTTTTCTGAGGTGCACCCGCTTGTGCCGGGGTGGTGGTATCAGTAGGAAGCATGTCTCTAAACACAAGAGGTAAAAATAAGCAGCTGTCCTTCTCCTTACAGGTGCAATTTACAATGCCAACCACAAATGTATCTAAAGAAAAGCAACATAAAACCAATGATTCCTGCAAAGGCTGCTTCAGGCCTAAGTAAAGAGAATTCTGGGGCTAAGGCAGGAAAATTGGAAAGAAGAAAGCTGTGCCAAAGCTGGGAGGAAAAGCCAAGGGGCCCACACCACACCAAGAGCACACAAGACATTGAAGAGCTTAAAGAGAAACAAGACCAATGTTTAAAACTGTAAAGACAGCAACAAAGAACTGTGACCTTCTTCTACTTACTCTCTTCCTTATAAGTGAGGACATTTTCAAAATCCCCTTATTCTAATCCGAATTTATATGTGGAAAAAGTGTTGTGAATCATGAATTACTTCCCATGTAATTCTCAGAAGTCAAGTAACTACAGAGCTGCTTTCTGTAGCAAACAGATGAGCTGTCTCAATCGCCTTAACTCAAGTTAGCATTTTTCTAAGTTAAATTTTAAAAACTGTTAACTATAAATATGCTCTATGACACACATATACTTTCTTTTTTTTCACATCCTTCTTTATTTTTTATTTTTATTTTTTTTAATTTATTTATTTTTTATTTTACTTTACAATTCTGTATTGGTTTTGCCATACATTGACATGAATCCACCACGGGTATACTTCAAAAGATGAACTCCAACTGTTGAGGGGATGAACTGAGGAAATACAAACAAATGAGATGCTCTCCCAGGGTTTTCAGTGAAGAAAAATGGAAAGACAAGTGAGAAATGGAATAAGGACAATTTGGACATTAAACCTCTGACCTCGGCTTTGACATTAGCACAGAGAGAGCTCATTTACTTGGAGACCAGATCTTGGTTTCCAACACCATGCTCCAACAAAAGAACCAGGACTTCTTGGCGAAACGGCCAATTCCTGGATTGACTGGAGTGAGGAAGACATAATACGAGCTGGGCGTATCTTGTACGTGCATCACACTGAGGAAGTGTTGAAAAAACAAAAAACCAACAGGAGCGTCTTAAAATGACCACAGGAGCAACTGAAAGAATCCCCACTGGCCAAAGCTGGAACAATCTGAGCAACAAAATAAATGACAAAGCACTGGATTTTACCATGAATCCATGAGCCCATACTGATACAAGTAATTACTATATAAATAAACAAGAGAAGAGACAAACCTTTAAGGAAAAAAATCCAAGTAATTAACATAGACAAATGATCAAACAAATCAGCATTATCAGTAATGAGCCAGGTTGAGAACACGAGCTTTCAAATGACAAGGGCACTTCCCCTCTGGGGTCGCAGTCCCAAACTCCAGTCAAACCATGAAAAACAGTCAAACCCAAACTGAGGGACGTATACACAGTACCTGACTGGCCCTCCTTAAAACTGTGACAGTCATCAAAAACAGAGTCTGAGGAACAGTAACAGCCAAGACACGGACGAGGAGACGTGATAACTAAATATAAAGGGGTGTCCTGGCTGGGATCTGGGACATGACGTGCCATGCCATGGGGTTCCATGACAACGCTTAAGAAATTTACTATACAGATATAAAAGACTACAAGCCAGGATGAAATGAAAAATGTTAACATAATTATAAAATTAAGACATTCTGTATCACTTTAACTGATGACTATAGTTATAAAGCAATTTTTAAACGGTAGGCAAGGAAATTCCACTTAAAGCAGTGACTTCCAAAACTGGGACATCCATCAGATTTCTATGTTTTGCATCAGCTACAGAAAGCATCGCACAGTGATAAACAACTTGCCCTGTAACAGTTTAACTGCTGCCTTACATACTGAACACCAAGCATCTGTCAGGCACTATGCTAAACACCCCACAGGAGCTCATTTAATCCTCCACAGAGCTTTCTGGCGCCATTTTCGGAAAGGATACCTTGCCCACAAGGCCCATTCTTGTTGATTATGGAAATTATCATACTCTCGTTATCAAATACCTATCACATAGCAGGTAACTCAGTTGGGCAATTGACAGATGCTATGCCACCTCGTCCTCCCAACAGCCCTCTCCCAATCCCTGCGCTGCCAAAGAGGAAAAGCAGATGCAAAGGTAACTCGCCTGCTCCCTGGAACGTGTCTGGGCAGAACTGGAGCCCTGGTCCGACCTCAAAGCCGAGGACTCTCCAACCTTGGGCCCACCTCTCTGTCCCAGGTCTCTGGGGTGTCCACCTCCTCCGAAAGGCAGACAGAGCCCTGTACCCCTGGGGAAGGAGGTCCCTGTTGCTGGAGAGAGTGCTTACGGAGAGAGTTCAGGGACCAAGCGGTCTGGCCAGCACCGGGGTTCCCTCCTTTGGTGAAGCCTCTTAGCTATTCTACATCTACATTCCTCACTTACTGGCGTGGGTAAGACATTGAGTCTGAACTCCGCCCTGGGGAGACAAAGTGTGGCTATGATATAGATGGGGGGGGGGGAACATGAGAATTTCGTCCTATTTCTGCATGTCAAAAATAAGGTGTAACTCAACTCCGCTCTCCTTCAGGTAGCTGCCTACCTCCTTGAGTATTATTAACTCCACCTTGGGTAGACACTGCATGGCTACAATATAAACAGAAGGCGGAAGGAGTCACGGGGAGATGAGAATTTCATCTTATTTCTGCATGTCAAATATAAGGTATAACTCAACTCCGCTCTGCTTCAGGTAGCTGCCTACCTCCCCTACCAAGTACAGGAGTCACACCCCGTCTTCTCTGAACACCAAAAAACCAGTTCCCCTATCCGAGAGCACACAACAGATCAGGCTGGGGTTTCACTTTCATGTAAATCTGTGTGTTTATGTCTAAAAAAGAGCGTAAAACCACCCCCTGGAGGGACAGGAAATACAAGCCTTTTAAATTAGAGACCAGTTATTTGAAATCAACAATTAACTTTGAGAATGGGATTCTCTGTAAGAGCTGAGATAGAAGAAGAAATAAAATTTTAAATGTATGTTATTTCATTCCCTTTAGGCTTTTTGTTTCTTAGGGTCTCTATTCCAATGATTTCTTTATTTACAGTTGAAAATTGCACATAAACTGTTTCATACTGTAGTGTGTTAACTACACCATCAGACCCTCAGTTCACTCAACATTGGCTCAACTGGACAAGGGCTGTGCTAGCAGTTGAGGAAACACACATTACTGAACAAGAGACTCACCATGCCTGCCCTCCTAAACTTTTCAATCTACACACAGAACTAGGTATTTAGCAGGTCAGTTCAGTTGCTCAGTCGTGTCCAACTCTTTGCAACCCCATGGACTGTAGCACGCCAGGCTTCTCTGCTTCACCAACTTCCAGAGCTGGCTCAAACTCATGTTCATCAAATCGGTGATGCCATCCAACCATCCATCTCATCCTCTGTTGTCCCCTTCTCCTGCCTTCAATCTTTCCCAGTGTCAGGGTCTTTTCCAAAGAGTCAGTTCTTCGTATCAGGCGGCCAAAGTATTGGAGCTTCAGCTTCAGCATCAGTCCTTCCAATGAATTTTCAGGACTGATTTCCTTTAGGATTGACTGGATTGATCTCCTTGCAGTCCAAGCGACTCTCAAAAGACTCTTCAGCACCACAGTTGAAAAGCATCAATTCTTCAGCACTCAGCTTTCTTTATAGTCCAACTCTCACATCCATACATGACTACTGGAAAAACCATAGCTTTGACTAGACAGACCTTTGTTGGCAAAGTAATGTCTCTGCTTTTGAATATGCTATATAGGTTGGTCATAACTTTTCTTCCAAGGAGCAAGCATCTTTCAATTCCATCGCTGCAGTTACCATCCGCAGTGATTTTGGAACCCAAGAAAGTAGTCTCTCACTGGTTCCATCATTTCCCCATCTATTTGCCACGAAGTGATGGGACCAGATGCCATGATCTTCGTTTTTGGCACGTTGACTTTTAAGGCAGTTTTTTTCATTCTCCTTTTTCACTTTCATCAAGGGGCTCTTTAGTTCCTCTTTGCTTTCTGCCATAAGAGTGGTGTCATCTGCATATCTGAGGTTATTGATATTTTTCTTGGCAATCCTGATTGCAGCTTGTGCTTCATACAGCCCAGCGTTTCTCATGATGTACTCTGCATATAAGTTAAATAAGCAGGGTGACAATACACAGCCTTGACGTACTCCTTTCCCAATTTGGAACCAGTCTGCTGTTCCATGTCCAGTTCTAACTATTGCTTCCTGACCTGCCTACAGATTTCTCAGGAGGCAGGTAAGGTAATCTGATATTCTCATCTCTTTAAGAATTTTCCAGTTTGTTGTGATCCACACAATCAAAGGCTTTGGCATAGTCAATAAAGCAAAAATAGATGTTTTTCTGGAACTCTCCTGCTTTTCCGATGATCCAATGGATGTTGGCAATTTGATCTCTGGTTCCTCTGCCTTTTCTAAATCCAGCTTAAACATGTGGAAGTTCTCAGTTCATGTACTGTTGAAGCCTTATTTGGAGAATTTTGAGCATTACTTTGCTAGCGTGTGAGATGAGTGCAATTGTGCAGCAGTTTGAATATTCTTTGGTATTACCTTTCTTTGGGATTGGAATGAAAACTGATCTTTTCCAGTCCTGTGGCCACTGCTGAGTTTTCCAAATTTCCTGGCATATTAAGTGCAACACTTTCACAGCATCATCTTTTAGGATTTGAAATAGCTCAACTGGGATTCCATCACCTCCACTAGCTTTGTTTGTAGTGATGCTTCCTAAGGCCCACTTTATTTCACATTCCAGGATGTCTGGTTCTAGGTGAGTGATCACACCATCGTGGTTATCTGGGTCATTATATCTTTTTTGTATAGCTCTGTGTATTCTTGCCACCTCTTCTTAATATCTTCTGCTTCTGTTAGGTCCATACCATTTCTGTCCTTTACTGTACTCATCTCTGCATGAAATGTTCCCTTGGATTCTCTAATTTCTTGAAGAGATCTCTAGTCTTTCCCATTCTACTGTTTTCCTCTATTTCTTTGCATTGATCACTGAAGAAGGCTTTTTTATCTCTCCATGCTATTCTTTGGAACTCTGCATTCAGATAGGTGTATCTTTCCTTTTCTTCTTTGCCTTTAGCTTAACTACACACAAAGTGCTTCAAGAACAGTTCCTCATTATGTTGTGAAGGAAAACTACAAAGCATACCGCAGACAGGATCTAGCCTGGAGATCCCTTAGGGTGATAACAAGGAAGACATCTCCAAAGAAGGATGGCTGAAGGCACTGACCAGGAGAGGGACGGGGAAAGCGGCCAAGACAGAAGAGCCCACAGCTCCTCCGAGAAAGCCACAGGCCATGGGAGCCTGGGCTGAGGGCAAAGCAAAGCAGAGCACACAAAGGAGCCGACAGGCATCAGACCTAACAGAAAGGTGCAGCTGCAGAGGGCGCTAAGCAGGGGCAAAGCAGGAGTGAAGCTACCTTTTTCTTCAAAATATTTCCCACATCTCCTTACACAAGCAGACAGGCACCAAGATACACCCATTTTTTCTAACACTACTTTGACTTTTCCACACATAAAGCTCAACTATTCAATCTTAAAGTCAACCTAAACAGCTATTCTGTCTACACTAGTCGAACAAACAAGACCAGTTCACCTGCAAGGAGTCAACAGAGAAAAAAACAACTGTTCACCTGAGAGGCACGATGCCTGTAGGAGTTGTGAAATTCTTAAAAATGGCAAGTTAACAGCTAAGAAATAAAACACTATGCAACATCAAAGATGCACTCAGAGATAAACAAAAAGTCTGTCTTGTGAAAAAATATAACTATCTTCTAATTAAGAACGATGTACACTGGGAGAAAACTTTTATTGGATCTAAAAACTTAGAAAAAAGCTATTTCTAATTTTATAGCTCCCTTCAGTAAGGAGAACATAATTGGTAACTGTGGTTGAATATGTAGGCTAATGTGAAATTTGCTGGAAATGTGAGGCCTGAAGTCCAGTGTATTCCAAAGATAAACACCACTCACAGTTTCAGAAAGGAAACCGATCTCACAGTGCGTAATTACATGCAACATGTACAAAATATAGGGAATGTAAAAAATAAAGTATCAGAACTATGTTATTACACTTTGTGTCTCAATTGTGGGGACTACAAGTCCCCTGAAACTGAATGTAGATTTTAATTTACATGCATTTTTGGAGTCAAGAGTCCATAGTTTTATCAGATTGTCAGATGGAGTCTCTCACCCAAAAGGGTTAAGATGCACTGACCTAGACAATATTTACCAAACGTTTAGCAGGGTTCTTCTTTCAAAATGTCTCATTCTGACATATATTAGACAGACACTCAAAGGATAAAGGTATCAGATGCATTAACGAATTCAAATCAGTATTTGAGCTACAAGGGTGCTTCCACATTAGGTAAGAACAATGCCTTCCCGACCATACAAGCCGGCTTTGCACAAAGCTGACTTTTAAATCACATACATGTCAAGAAGTTAACCAAATAAGGCAGCGGTTTTCAGTCTTTTGTGATGCTCTGTTGTTTTGTTTAGAAAGACACTATTCTCCATACTCCTTGTAAAAGTGGTCAATTAAAATAAATTCACATTTAACTGAATAGCACAGTTAATTTAGGAATAATTAGAGAAATCCTTAAACGGTTCATAATCAAGGTTACAACTGAATACAATAAAGCCAAAGCCTTTGCAGGGTAAAATTAAGCAAATATGGAACACAATGATTTGGTGAAAGAGATAAATGGAGAATGTTCCACATAATACAGTAACAGAAATGTGAAAGCAGAAGAAAAAAATATTACAAGAATAGTTATTTATAAGACTGACACAGAAGAGTAGAGACCATGGAAGAACAAGGGATTTAATGAGTGGTTTTCCAGTGATAACTTTGTGTTTACCTTTCTTGGGGTTCAATGAACTGTTTGAATCTATAGGCTTACAGTATCTGTTCATTTTAAGCCATACTTCTTAAAATCTTTTTTCTGGTTTTCCTCTTCCAAGAGCTCCACTCACAGATCTGCTGAGTGCTGGACAGGATCGCCTGTCGCTGCTGTTCTACATGGTTTTTCTGGCCTGTGTACTCCCTGGACTGAACCGTGCGTGCTTTCTATTGCTATGCTCACAAGTCCATTTTTTTCCCCTACAGTGCCTGTGTGTAAGTTGATCAGTTGCTCAGTCCAGCAGCCTGTCAGGCTCCTCTGTCCATGGTATTTTCCAGGCAAGAAAACTGGAGTGCGTTGTCATTTCCTTCTCCAGGAGATCTTCCCAACCCAGGGACTGCACGCGCACCTCTGGCATCCTTTGCACTGGCAGGCTGTTTCTTTACGGCCACGTTTTTCTTGTGTCTACTCTGTTGATAATCCCACCCAATATATTTGTCATTTCAGATATTGTATTTTTTCATCTTCAGACGGTCAATTTGAGGGTTTTTTTTTAATGTTTTCTATTTTTTCTTCAATGTTCATGTTCTCATTTAAATACCTGAACATAATTCAATAATAAAAAGACAAGCCAATTAAAAATGGAGAAAGGATCTGAATACACAGTTCTCCAAAGAAGATATACAAAGGGCCAACAAGCATCTGAAAAGATGCTTACCATCACTAGGAAAATGCAAATCCAAACCATGAGACAGGACTTTACATCCATAAGGATGGCTATCCTCAAAAACGCAGATAATAAGCATGAACAAGGATGTGAAGAAATCAGAACTCTCATACACGGCTGGTGGGAATGTCAAACGGTACAGCCAAGTTGAAAAATCTATGATCCAGCAATTAGACTCTTAAGTATATATGCAAGAAAAATGAAAACATATGTCCAGACAAACACCTCTATACATATTTGAACACTTACAGCATCACTACTTATAACAGTCAGAAGGTGGAAACAAGCCGATGTCTATCAAGTAACAAGTGGATAAGCAGAGCACAGAATTACACATGCATTCAGTGGACCACTATTCAGCCAAAGAAAGGAACGAAGGACTGATACATCGGACTGATACATCATACGAGAGGAATGAAACTTGCTAACATTAGGTTAAATGAAAGAAGTCAGTCCTAACAGACCACATACCACATGACTCGATTTGTATAACATGCTCAGAACAGAGACCAAAGTAGACTAATGGTCACTTAGGACTGGGAGGCATGAGGCCTGCAGACCGCAGCAGCTAACGGGCACAGGGGATCTTCCCGAGGTGATCACTGCTGCTGCTGCTGCTAAGTCGCTTCAGTCGTGTCCGACTCTGTGCAACCCCACAGACGGCAGCCCACCAGGCTCCCCCGTCCCTGGGATTCTCCAGGCAAGAACACTGGAGCGGGTTGCCATTTCCTTTTCCAATGCATGAAAGTGAAAAGTGAAAGTGAAGTAGCTCAGTCGTGTCTGACTCTTCTTGACCCCATGGGCTGCAGCCCACCAGGCTCCTCCATCCATGGGATTTTTCAGGCAAGAGTACTGGAGTAGGGTGCCACTGCCTTCTCCCAAGGTGATCACAGTGTTCTAAAATTGACCTGGTGATGGCTACACATATCTTTGAGCACACTAAAACAATTGATTTCTACTTTAAATGGGTGAATCTTTGATACATGAATTGTATCTCAATAAGGGGAAAAATGGGCTTCCCTGGTGGCTCAGCTGGTAAAGAATCTGCCTGCAATGTGGGAGACCTGGGTTCGATCCCTGAGTTGGGAAGATCCCCTGGAGAAGGGAAAGGCTACCCACTCCAGTATTCTGGCCTGGAGAATTCCATGGGCTGTATAGTCTGTGGGGTCGCAAAGAGTCGAACATAACTGAGCGACTTTCACTTTCAAGGGGAGAAATATCAATAACCTCAGATATGCAGGTGATACCACACTAGTGGCAGAGAGAAACTAAAGAACCTCTTGATGAAGGTGAAAGAGGAGAGTGAAAAAGCTGGCTTAAAACTCAACATGCAAAAAAGGAAGATCATGGCATCCAGTCCCATCACTTCATGGCAAAAAATGGGGAAACAATGGAAACAGTGACAGACTTTATTTTCTTGGGCTCCAAAATCACTGCAGATGGTGACTGCAGCCATGAAATTAAGAGACGCTTGCTCCTTCGAAGAAAATCTATGACAATCCTAGACATCATACTAAAAAGCAGAGACATCACTTTGCCGACAAAGGTCCACAGAATGAAAGCTATGCTTTTTCCAGTAGTCATGTACAATTGTGAGAGATGGACCATAAAGAAGGCAGAGCACCTAAGAAGTGATGCTTTCAAACTGTGGTGCTAGAGAAGACTCTTGACAGTCCCCTGGACTAACAGGAGATCAAACCAGTCAATCCTAAAGGAAATCAGTCCTGAACATTCATTGGAAGGACTGATGCTGAAGCTGAAGCTCCACTAGTTTGACCACCTGATGTGAAGGGCCAACTCCCTGGAAAAGACCCTGATGCTGGGAAAGATCTGATGGCAGGAGGTGAAGGTGGCAACAGAGGATGAGATGGCTGGATGGCACCACCGATTCGATGGACATGAGTTTGAGCAAACTCAGGGAGATGGTGAAGCACAGGAAAGTCTGATGTGCTGCAGTCTATGGGTGTTGCAAAGAGTCAGATACGACTGAGCGACCGAACCACAAAGGTTGTTTTACTTTTTTTCCCAAAGGGACACCTCAATATGAACCAGGGACAAGCAGGATTTGAACAGAATGCAACCTTACTTTTACTAAAACAAGGGAATGGGGATCTTATGATAGGTTCTAGGTCAGCTCTCACTCAAAGAGCAATTCCAAGAGGAGACCTCTTACCAGGTATGTAAGATGCAGAACCTAGAGATGCAGAAAGGAGTTGACATCCTGCATAAGGAGTCTAAAAGAAAGGACACGCCTTTGTCTTTTATTCACAAGTTCTCAGGAAACCAGAACACAGAGTGCAAAGGAAGAGGTGCCAAGAATCAGTAAAATTATTAAAGTCTTGCCAGTGATAATTCATTGAATTAACTCTTATTCCATCAACAGATACTTATTCAGTATATACTAGGTACATGGCTATTAGAACAAGATTTACAGTGATGTAAAAATACAGAAACCAGTATTATAAGCTCTTTTATAGCTTATGATATTTTTTCCCCACAAAATATCATAGAAAATGGTACTTATTGCATTTTTCCAGAAAAATGGGTCTGAAATTATTTTCCCTTAATTAAATGTGTTGGTCTTCCTAGCTTTAAAGAAATGGAAGGAAACTTAAAAGAAAATATTTAACTATGTGAACATTTAAAAATGTAAAAAATAATAACAGTCATTTAAAAAGTTAAACTGGAGAAAAAAAAACACTGTCCTTAATTTATAAAAGATTCATTAAAACTAGAAAGAAAAATCCTGATACCAACAGGAAAATAACGAAAAAATACAAAAAAAGATAATTCACAAAATAAACTTAATTACCAAGAAAACATGAAAGTAGCTCCACCTATTATTAGTTACCAGACACTCTAAACAAGATAGCTCTTTCTGGGCTATATAGATTAGCAAAGGCTTTAAAAAATCCTCAAAACTAGAAAGCTCATAAGTCAAGCACTATTTGTGGCCTGTACATTTTTATAATCTTTCAGAAGAAAATATTTAACGATAGATATTACAACTTTTAAATGTGTTCAAACTCCTTTCTAATTCTGCATTCAGAAAATGATTTCACAAAAGCCCCCAGAAGAGCCAACAGAGCTATGTTATCAGGAGGTTCACTATAGTGCTATTTGGAACAGAAAGAAACTGGTAATAACTTAAACGGTTTATGGCAGAACCACAAAATGGAATGAGAGAGCCAGTTTTAAATGATGGTTAAATATTGTTACTAAGATGGCAAATGCTCACAGTATGTTCAGACAATATATCATGTCAAGAGGGACCTCCTATCACCCCTGTATAATTTACTTGGGAATTATTCATTTTTGTGAGATCTCTTATAGCTACAGCAAACCATTATTTAAATCATTCATCACATCCTTTCACATTTATGACTAAAGAGACAGTACATAAAACAGAGGACCACAAACTCTGAAGTATAACGAAGCTGAATGAGCCCGGAGTGCAGGTATTCTGAACTAACATTGATACGTCTCTTAAAGACTCACTTTCTCATCTGAAAAATATGATCTAGTTTGCAGACTCATTACAGAAAACATGTGATACTATTCGAATGATGGCACACAGGCAGATGACAGATGCAAATTTATTACCATTTCCACAGCACATCATGAATTATAAAGTTTCCATTTACCTTATCTCTCTCAACTAGATTATAAATTCCCTGAAGACAGGGCATGTTTTATGTTACACTCCTACACAATACAAGTATTACCGGCCTAAGGGAGTGAGAGGAGAAGGCAATGGCACCCCACTCCAGGACTCTTGCCTGGAAAATCCCATGGACGGAGGAGCCTGGTAGGCTACAGTCCATGGGGTCGTGAAGAGTCGGACACGCCTGAGCGACTTCACTTTCCCTTTTCACTTTCATGCACTGGAGAAGGCAATGGCACCCCATTCCAGTATTCCTGCCTGGAGAATCCCAGGGACGGCAGAGCCTGGTGGGCTGCCGTCCATGGGGTCGCACAGAGTCAGACACGACTGAAGCGACTCAGCAGCAGGGGAGTGAGAGAACACTGCAGGAGAAAAGAAACAAAAAGGGCAGCTGATGCCCAGGAACCAATCCACTCACAGGCGAGAGGCTCCCAGGAACCAATCCACTCACAGGCGAGAAGCTGAGAAAGACGTCATGTTCGGGAATGGGAAAATGTTCATCGTGAGTGGAGACTAAATTCTAAGATGCAAGTGTCTCCTGGGGTCTATTCGGCCCGGTAGTAGTTGTTTAGTCACTAAGTCATCTCTGACTCTTTGCGACCCCAAGAACGGTAACCCACCAGGCTCCTCTGACCATGGGATTCTCCAGGCAAGAATACTGGAATGGGTTGCCATTTCCTTCTCCAGGGGATCTTCCTGACCCAGGGATCGAACTCCAGTCTCCTCCATTAGCAGAGAGGTTCTTTACCACTGACCCACCAGGGAAGCCTGCACCTCAGGCTAAAAGGAGTCTCAAATTTAGCTACCCCTGAGTGGCAACTTTGTGCAGGGATATATTGACAGGTCTTCTCACAAAGTGACTTGAATTGAAATTCAGGGCCTCCCTCATTCTAGCCAAATCTGAGTCTGGGGAGTTGTCCACCTCAGAAAGCTTCCTGCATCAGGGCTTGGGGCAGAGGAGATGGGAGTTGTTAATTACTGGGCACAGAGTCTCCTTTCAAAGACAAGAGTTCTAGAGACTTGCCACACAACAGCCTGAATGAATATACTTAAACACTACTGAGCTGAACACTTAAAAATGATTACAATGGTGGAAAAAAAAAAAGGCAAAAACAAAAACAACCCTCCTCAAAACCCTGAGTGAATAAAATACACTGTGACACATTTACACAATGAAATACTTTAAAGCAACAAAAATACAGTAGCTCAGAATCCACCTGCAACGCAGGAGACCCCAGTTCCATTCCTGTGTCGGGAAGATCCCCTGGGGAAGGGGTAGGCTGCCCAATCCAGGATTCTTGGGCTTCTCTGATGGCTCAGACCGTAAAGCATCTGTCTGCAATGTGGGAGACCTGGGTTCAATCCCTGGGTTGGAAAGATCCCCTGGAGAAGGAAATGGCAACCCACTCAGGTATTCTTGCCTAGAGGATCCCATGGACAGAGGAGTTGGCCGGCTACAGTCAGACACAATGTCACAGTCAGACATGACTAAGTGACTAAGCACAGCATAGCACCCAGAAAACACAGATGACTCTCACGAACATCACGTCTCATGAAAGATGTAGAACGTTGCTAGGTGTCAGGGCGATGAGGAGAGGAGGGGCAGCAGCCGGGCGGAAGGGATCTGTAGGCGCTGCTCTCTTCACAGAGCTCATCTCCACAAGCATACTCACTTCTAGATGCCAAATCCTGCTACACGTGTTGTATGTATCAAACGTCTGCCTTACACAATATAAAAACAAACACTGCCCAAAAATCTAAAATTTAAAAAAAAACCTGAAGGAACCTTAATTGGTCACTAGCCTCTCTTTCTCTTTTATCCTTGCATTATCAAATTCTGCCAACAGCCTATATAGTTGCCCCTATTTTATATATAATTCAATATGTAAAATTATGTACTTAGGAACAGATTATACCTAACAGAAAAATATGTATACTCTTTAGTAATGCGATTCCATTTCCAGGATTTTATTCTAATAAAGTATATTGGGTATAGACAAAGACTGAGCCCAAAAGAGCATTCATAATATTGATGCTTCTAACAGCAAAAGAAACAGAAACACCTCAAAAAGCCGGACAAGAGACTGGTTAGATTAACTGAGGTCCCAAGCACTTCTAGGAACAGAACCGTGCCGGAACCCTCGAGGGGAGTCAGGCGGCAGCAACAGGGGGTTGCCCCTGGCAGACCAAGACCACGCCAAGCTCCCTGTAGTAAGGATTGCCGCGTCCTTCTCTTAAGTTTTCCATCACCCACAGAGAGGGGTTTCTTTCACTGAGCTGCTTCCTCGAGAGCAGGGCATCAGCTCCAGGCAAGGGTGCCTGTCTCTTGCCAAGAAGGGCCACCTCTGGGCCTGAGGAGAAGGACTCTCCCATGCACTTTCAGGGACAGGCTCCCGATGGCCTGTTTAAACCACCCTGAGATCATACCAGTAGGTTGAGTCAGGACTGACAGAACTGTTGAGAAAGTAATTCAAAAGCAATTAAATTAGAGCATACTGATAAATGAGGAATAGTGTTTGTCATTTAATAGTTTACAACATGGGAAAGTGTTCATGATATGCTAGCTACTAATGGTGGCTCAGATGGTAAAGAATCTACCTGTCATCCAGGAGACCTGGGTTTGATCCCTGGGTTGGGAAGATCCCCTGGAAAAGGGAAGGGCAACCCACTCCAGTATTCTTGCCTGGAGAATCCCATGGACAGAGGAGCCTGGCGGGCTACATACAGTCCACAGGGTCGCAGAGAATCAGACACACCTAAGCAACTAAGCAGGCCAATATAAACTGTATGGAGGAGGAACCTACACAAATAAACTTATCTATGTAAATCTCCCACATACACACACACAGATAAGAGAGAAAGCCCAGGGAAGAAATACGCCAAAATGTTAATGGTGACTATTTTTAGACAGTAGGATTATGACTGTTTTCTTCTTTGTACTTCTCAGACTTTTCTACAACTGACATGTGTTGCTTTTATAATCAGATTTCTAACTGATTAAGAAAAGTAATCTCACTCACTTTTCTAAGGCAATAATAGCTAGATCAATCTGGAAAGCAATACTTTTAAACATAATGCACAACATTTTAAAAAATGAAAACAGTACTAACCTAAGTCGTAAAGACATGTCAAGTTAAACCAAAAAACTAAAAAGAAGTTCTAGAGAAAAAAGACTGAGCTATACCTAACGACCTAAAGGAGTCATTCAACCTACAGTATTACACTTCTGATTTTAGTAGCGTGATTTATGATCCTTGGGCCAGAATTCTAAATACCTTTGGGAATGAGATGCAAAATAATTACAGCTGAAGCAAAAGAGGGAATTTGGAAAAGCCGGGTCCCCAAATCCTCGTTTATGACTTCCACAGACACAGAAAAACAAATGTTTCTTGGATAAAGATTATTGCAACGGTTTTAAAATGTATGTAGACTCAAAGCATACTTGATGGCCTTTTATGAAAATTACTTACAATGGACTTCCCCCCCTTATCACTTTAAAAGAAAAAAATTAAAAGAAAAGAAATGTAATAATGATAGCTAAAAATTACTGGGTACTTTTTGTAAAAGGTGATTGGCTCATCTAATTTAGTAACAACCTAGGAAGTAGGTGCTATTATTATCTGCTTTTCAAATAAGGAAACTGAGTCAGAAAGAAGTTAAATAACTGCCCAGTATTTAACAGGCTGGTACTCAGGAGGTAAGGTTCAAAGCCTGTCTGTCTAGACTAAGACGCGCGCACTCCAGTACCAACACCCACGTGCTCTCCTCACTATAGCCACAGCCTCCTCCACCCAAAAAGTGGGGCTACTGATCATTACAACACTGCGCCAGGAACCGGGACCCAGAGTGAGCCAGACAACCACGCCTCTGCCCTTCTGGAGTCTGATGTCTACTGAGGCCGACAGACAAGAAAAAAACATTCACACAGATGGATCATCACCAATGCGGAGACACTAGAACGTGGCGGAAAACCATGGAGACCAGGAAGACTTTTAACAGAAGGACTTAATCTGACCAGTGCCTCAAGAGGTCAAGAATCCTGTCTGCAATGCAGGAGACACAAGAGACCTGGGTTCGATCCCTGGGTTGGGAAGATCCCCTGGAGAAAGAAATGGCAACCCACTCCAGTTTTCTTGCCTGGAAAATCTCAAAGAGACAGAGGAGTCCGGCAGGCTATACTTCAAAGGGTCGCAAAGAGTCGGACAGGCCTGGGCAGGCACACAGGCACTGGTCAAAGGGTACAAGGTCAAGGAAAGGCTGACCCTGAGGTGAGCAATGCCTCAGAGAAGACCAGGAACAGGAGGAAGAATTAACTGGGTAGAGATAACACCCCAGGTCATCATTTTCTTAAAGATATACTTCACTGCAGTGAAAACTGCTACACACACACAGACACACACAGACACACACACACACACACACACACACACAGACACACACAGACACACACACACAGACACACACAGACACACACACACACAGACACACACACACACACAGACACACACACACACAGACACACACACACACACACAGACACACAGACACACACACACACACACACACACACACACCCCCACCACCACCCCCACCCCCACCCCCAGGAGAGAATGAGTTTCTTTTTTACCTTTTCTTGAAGACTACTCCATTGGAAAATAAATAAATAAATATTACTGTTTCAGAGAAAAATGAAAAAATTATCTAAAGTATTCATATACTCTAATACCAATATTACTCCAAAATTTATACTAAATTTTAAACTCATCTTTACAAGTCTTATGTTTAAGGATAAGCAACCAAGAGAACGACCTTGGGAGACAAAAATTAAGATGCATTCTTATTCTTGCCCGTGGGAAACAACACTGTTTTCAAGGAAGAAAACAGCCAGATCCTAATCATGCCTGGCTTCTTCAAAATGCCTTCAGATCATTTAGTGGGCAAACACTGTGCTGTTCTCCTGACTCAATCTCAAGGGACAAGGTATAACAGCATCTTCCCTTAATTTCGGTGGAGCCATGCTTTTCAAAGTGAGGGTCACAACCCACTTGTGGATGATAAAATCAATTTAATGAGTCATGATGAACAGTCTTTTTTAACAGAAGAGAACAAAAACAAGAGTTACTGGAGTATATTGTATAA
Source organism: Oryx dammah (assembly GCF_014754425.2). Lineage (NCBI taxonomy): Eukaryota > Metazoa > Chordata > Mammalia > Artiodactyla > Bovidae > Oryx > Oryx dammah. Next base: position 83,366,677 of record NW_024070188.1, on the reverse strand, counting down.
GGTCAAGCGCTGTTCCATAAATTTTTATTTCAGTTACACAGCATCCACACGCTGTTGTAAAACATATTTCCTCCTACAGGTCACAACTGCAGCCAGAATTTCAGTATCACCACCCCAAGACAGAAATTACGATCTTACTGCCGCCTTGGCCTAAAGACAAGTACTGGAAAGAAGAACGAGATCTCTAAAAAGGTCTGAGCACTGGCTCCTCTTTATTCTGGGAGCCTGAAAGACTGAAGGAAAGTTTCATGGGGTAAAAAAAGTTGTGTACAGTGAGTCTGGGTGAGATTTCAGGGTCGGGTTTGTTTCTTTTTTTTCTTTTTGCTTTTTTTTCCCTAAAAATCCTTCATCACCTTTCCATCCTGTGAAGTCCAGTTAATCCAGAAAACACGGTATTCCACTGTGTTTGGTGCGGGGGTCTGAGCTGAACAGCACCTTGAGCTTTGGACCTGGAAGCGAGCACAGTCTGACAGAAGGAAAGGGGAGCACGAGCCGGAGACCTCGGGGAAGCCGCAGCCTCTCCAGGCTGGCTTTCTCGCCTCTAAAACAGAGGGCGCCGCCCAGCTGGTCCCCAAGCTCCCTTCCAGCTCTAACCTCCTAAAAGTCTACCAGCAATGCAAAGCGAGACTAAACGCACACTTGAGTCCCACCATCTGTAAGACTTGCAATAAAACAGTGAGTGCTCAATTCCACACTGGAATAAGAACTAAACACTTAAACATTCAAAACACTAACTCTAACCACTTAGTGAGAAAACCAAGTTATACCTACATTTTTATGTTCCCACATAAAAAGATTTCAGAATGTTTAATGGTACGATAAAAATAATGCATGTATTCAATTTTCTTCCAAAATATTTCTGAAAGACTAAAAAGGTTGACAATTTGTTAATTTTACATCTCTAAACTAGCTGTCCTCTAATAAGCCCTGTTCAGAACATTCTACAGTTCAGCAGTATCCTCAAATAGCCTGCTCATATACAAAAAGGAAAAAAAAAAAGTTCCACTGAAAACAAAGGTTAGTATCCACTTTTTTCCACAGAAGGCTTAGTTCTTCTGAAATTATGCTGAAATGAACTTCACTTATAAAATGCTCTTAAAAGAATGCCTAATATATTCTTAATAGCTTTCCCTGCTACCTTATAAACATTTGGCATCCACATGATCCATGAGACTAGTAAGTCTATCAATGTCTGCAAAATACAGCAAATGATCTTAGAGATCAAAAACAAATTTTCACACTGCCTATGCCATTAGTACTTAAAGGAAATCAACTGGATACAGTCAGCTCAGATAGTTCATAGATTCAAAATTCTTAAAAAGAAATTTTAAATTAATTTAAAATTTGGCAACAGCACTCCCTTTGTATAGCAAATAGAATCTCATCAATTTCAATTTTAGGAACAATGCAAAGTAGAGAGACTTAAAATTCTAAATGTACAATAAGTTAGGTTCTCTTTTTATTGTAAAATAAAAGCATGAAACATTCCTTATGAAAAATTTTAGAAAAAAGTAGCATGTATCCCTTCGACCTATTTTCTAAACACATATACACTTTTTTGTTTTAATAGGATCACACTAAGTATAAGGGTTTTAATTCAAATTATTAACAGTTTAAACAAAAATAAAGGGATTTATTATTTCACATGTTGAGTCGAGAAAAATGGGAATGAATGTAGCAGCAGAGGACAGTGGTCAATAACTTCCCTTGGTTACTGTCTGAAACCAAACTACTTCTCTCTCTGAGATGGTGACTCGAGTTCCAGGGAGCCACCTCTAGGCTCAGGACTGCACAGGATACGTTTCAGTTACTATAAAGCGCTTTTCTGTCCTCCAGCTCCCATCTGAAAGATCCTAAGAAAGAGCTCCAGGGGCCTCGCTCTCCTCAAGTGCCACCCCTACAGCCAGGCAAGTGGAAGACAAGGGCAGCTCCGTCTCTGCCACGGGGTCAAGAGAGGGGCGGCCACACGGGGAGGCCAGACAGGGTGGACAGGCCGAGCTGGCGGGGCAACGCGTGTGACCTGAGCAGACACCTCACGGGCTGGCTGCCACACCCCGTGCGTGAGGCTGTGTGCCCTCTCAGCGGTGGCTATGGATAAACCAGAAGTGCCCAGGGAATCTTTTTAACAACAGGTCCCATTGGTGTGTAGATTTATCTAGGAGGAATTAGATCACAAGCATTTGCCCATCTCACTGAATACACCTTAAAAGCATGGTTTTTTAGTAATAGCTACACAGAATTTTTTCATGTGGGTCTAAGTTTTTTACATTTAATTTTATGACTTAAATCCAGAAAAACCACATGCCATCATGATCTTTTCTGAACACAACACTCAGAAGAGACAAAAAGCATTTTAGGAAAGCACCAATAATCACCGACATCTTTGCCACACCTTTTCAGAAACCAGCCAAAGGACTCTTTGTCGGGGGTGCGGTGTCAGAGGAGTGGATTATGGGGAGGGTGGAGAAGGTAGGTGATCCTCTGAGACTTACCATTAGCAAAAATCTACCACTGATGGTTTTTTAAAACCCTCGTCTTTAAGGGACAAGGATACAATATACCTCAAAGTAAAGCAGGAAAAGCAAGGTTTGTCATAATCTAATTAAAGGAAGATTAAAGGTTAAAAATAAACACACTATAACTTAACCAACTAAGGGAAGTTAGTGATCAATGAGTCCCCTGGACTGCAAGGAGATCCAACCAGTCAATTCTAAAAGAAATCAACCCTGAATATTCATTGGAAGGACTGATGCTGATGCTGAATCTCCAATACTTTGGCCACCTGATGTGAAGAGCTGACTCACTGGAAAAGACCCTGATGCTGGGAAAGATTGAAGGCAGGAGGAGAAGGGGACAACAGAGGATGAGATGGTCGGATAGCATCACCGACTCAATGGACATGAGTTTAGCAAACTCCAGGAGACAGTGGAGCACAGAGGAGCCTGGCATGCTGCAGTCCATGGGGTCGCAGGGTCGGACACAACTCAGTGACTGAATAACAAGTGACCGATGGGGGAAATAAGCAAGCGTGTGAAGTCTAGGGAAACGAAAGCCTGAGAGTAAGACTGTGTCACACGCTTCTCATCCTGGGAGCAGGGGGTATGCCCAACATCAGTCTGAGATCATTCCACTAATCTCCCTTGCTGATATCATGCTGACCAATCAATCTCTTAACTCTACTTTGCAAGAGGGTACACTGACCCACCAGCCACAGACGAAGCCAAGTGGGAGCTGAAGCTCCATGCCTGGACCTTGCTTACCTTATCCTGCCCAGGGAATGCCACCTTTTAAAGACCCACGGCAGTCCCTGGCCAAACTCCCTTTCTAACATCTCCTCCACTCCTTAAAGAAATCATTTCCAATGGCCTACCCGCTGGTGGCATCAAAGTGTCTTTAGAAAGAATACAAACCACCTGGTCAAATGAGAAGGCTGAACAACAGACTGCTATGAGTGAAAAAGGGTAATCTCTGAGGAATGAGGAATTATGAAGTAACAGGAAGTTATTAAGGCAAATGCATCCAGTAAGCAACCAAGACTTTACATCCCGGCATTTCAGCAGGGCTCAGAACTAGACTTACAAGACACTCAGAGAACACAGATGAAGGGAGCAGAAGAGACTTCTGACAACATGACAATTAAAGGGAACCACACAGTCCTTCCTGAGAGACAGCCGTCCCCATTTTAGAACATGAAGGGGGAGCTTCTGCATTGCTGGAGCCCTTTGTTAACTGCTTGTGGTCACTGCTTCTCTGCCCAAAGCCACCCTGGTCAGTGGTTAGCGTCCCCTTAAGGGTCTCACGCCACGCCCACCACTGATGTGGCCAGGAGAGCCTGCAGCTAAACAAGGTGGGTTCCACCAGGGAGAATACATAGGGAGGGACATCCCATGTCAGGACTGAGACAAGCAGGCTCCAAGGGCACACTGAGGTAGAGAGACAGGGGTCAAACCACCTAGGAGTGACGGGATAGCCAAGAACTTCTTTTTTAGCAGCGAGACCTATTTTCTTCAAATAAACTTGTAAGAACTATATTACAGTAAATAATAAAGTCACTGGTTTCAAAAAGTTATTTCAAGTAACCTGTACTTTACACAGTCAGTAAACAAGAACAATGGGGCTATTTTTAACATAAACATTTTTATGAAAGCTTACAGAAGATAGGCACAGTCTCCAATCAGCTTTCAGTAGCTAAGATCAGTGCTTTTTAAAGTGCCGATTCAAGAAATCACAAAAGTAAACTGTTTCAGATCGGTTTTAATAGCTCTCCTGATAGTTTCGGGATCCTCCTACAACTGACCCAGAAGCTTAAAAAAGAAATTGTTAAGAACTACTCTATCCTTATCATGAATTATTTATCAAAAACAAGGACAAGAGGCATCCACAAATGACAACAGGCAGTGAGACTCTAAGTGCAAGATCGCCTCTCAACCTGTCTTGTGTTCCCTGGTCATTGCATAACTCTCACGTCAGCAGCCGCTGAGCAGATGTGCTGGGCTGGCACCTGCCACCCTGCAGCCCTGGCTAACGTGTGCAGGCCTGCTTTCCACCAAAGACCTGTGCATTAGATCAGCCTTCCTGATCAATGACACACCGCCATGAAGGACGTGAACAAAGATGGCAGAAGGGGAGCTTCACTCTGGTCTGTCCCCAAACCAGTTAACCTAGTAGCACAAGGCACGATACTGGTCCCCAGTGTGGCCAAGTGTGGCATCCAGCATTATTTGAAAATGCACACCAAGCTTCTCTGAAATGGTTAAAAACACAAACAGCAGAGATTCAAACACACAACTGCAGAAGCGCTGAAACATCTTCTTCTAATGATGTACAGTACACTGGTCAGAGGTCAGCTCTGCAGTGAAGAGCTGGTGGAACAGTGAGGATGCACAGAAGAGAAAATAACAGCTCTGTCAAGTAATGTTCTACAGATTTGCTACTGTAAAATGAACTGCGATGCTGCTAAGAAAAATATTTCTAAGATCTGCTTGTTCCGTGCACTGCTGCTCACTTGAAGCTGGATGAAGCCCATTATCCTGACCTGTTTCTACTATAACAGAGACAGAGACCTGGCTGAAAACGCAAGGTTTCTTTTCATCATTAGTGAAAGTCATTTTTAACAGCACATTTTCAATTCTCTCTGTTCCTTTGACTTTTACCTAAGAATGCTCATATCCATTTTTTCCCAGAGTACAGCTGTACAGACTTACAACTTCTGATCTGCTCATTTGTATCATGAAATCACACCTCCTTTTCATGGGGATCAGACACAGGGAAAGTGCAGCCAGACCTGAACTCAGCACTAGCTGTGAAAGCCTGGATAAAACAATTAACACTGTGCCTCAGTTTCCTCATCTTGAAAAGAGACAGTAATAGGACATACCTATAATGCTGTTGGTCAAGATTAAACAGTTAACATAAGCAAAATAAACGGCACGTTTTAAGGGATAAATGCTTACTATTATTATTTTTAAAGAGAACCTTACAGGGGTCAAAATAATCAAGAATGCCTCTACTAACAAATGCACAAACTTCCGGACAAAAACTCTAAAAATGTTAACTACATTCCAAAGGACCAAAACGAATTCTCATTGCATCACGTACCATGACTTAGAGAGGCTGTTTCCTAAAAGTTCACCAGAGTATCTCAGGAGTTTGGAATGAAGGAAAATGAAGAACGACTTTCTTCACAGCTTATTAAAAAACAAATCTGTTTGGGCCGACTGGGTCATAACAGGCACGAATGTGGTTCCTGTATTCGGTTCAAACTACAGCTACCAACTTTTAAAACTTCTTTAAGGAGGAAAAAGGACACTTAACTCCCTTATTCCTGCAACTACACAGCAAGACAGTTAAGATGCAGGAGCAGATGTGGAAGTTATTTTCCTTACGGGGACAGGGGGCAGCAGTCTGCAAGTTTATACGGGGCGATGCAGAGGACAGGGGGTAAGAGGGCATTTGAATAGACAAACAGGCACGCAAGAGGAGCGGAGTGCTCCAGGGTTATGGTGCGTTTCCGTCTCCCAGTCACTAAAACGGCATAATCGTTGCGGAACAGTCTCTAGGGGAACCGAACGCCACATGCACCAAAGTTCCATCTTAGAGCTTTCCCGCGGGGGTGGGGGGGGGCGGTGAGGGAGCCAAGTTGTGCACAAATCGGTCCTTTACTTGATATGCACGTGCGAGCAACCGTCTGCACTGGGCTCCTACCGACGGCCGGGAAAGGCGGGGGGGTACCCTCGGAAAAAGAAAGCAACCTGTTTGCAGAGCTTAAATGCAGTTTCTCAGCAGGCACCCTCGGGGATGGTGGGGGGGTGGACAAAAACGGACGGCAGGAGGAGAACGGACACGAGCAGCGTGTATATGCTTCGCGTCCACCCTGCCTCGGAGCGGGGCGCAGGGGAGGCAGCGTTTTCGCTGGAGGCGAGGGTCGCGGCTGCAGCGCGAGGCAGGGGGTGGGGGTCTCCCAGGGCGCCCCCCGCGAGCATGAGAAGCCGCAGCGAGGCCGGCGGGCTGGGCGCTCCCGCGGACCCCGCGGCGCCCCGGCCGCGCGACTCGGCCGCCCCGGGTACCGCCCCGGGCTGCGCCCCGGCGGCTCCCTGGATGCTCCTGCAGCACCTGGCGGGAAGCGGAGGGCCCCCCCAAAAACACCCCGACACCCCACGCCCCCTCGGGCCAGGGCGCGCCCCGCTCTGGGCGCCGGGCCCGCCGCGCTCACCTCGCCGCCCGGCAGCGCTCGGGCTCGGGCTCTGGCGGCGGAGGCGGCGGCGGCTCCTCCATGGCGGCTGAGGTGACGGCGCAGGCGGGCGGCGGCACCGGCGCGGCGGCGGCTTCTCTCATCCGTGCGCGGGGCCCCGCATGGCCGCGGCGGGCAGCG
>NW_024070188.1:83319943-83354806 GCF_014754425.2 Oryx dammah | reverse complement strand
AGCGGCGGGCAGCGAGCGGCAGGCGGGCGCGGGGGGCCCGGGGCGCCCCGGGGGTGCGGGAGGGGCTCGGCTCCGCCCCCGCCGCGCTAGCCCGCCGCGGGAGCCGCTCGCGCCGCGGCCATCTTGGAGACGGCGGCCGGCCAGCGCCGGGCTACGGCGGTCGGCGAGGGACACGCTTCCCCGGGCGGCGGGCGGCGCGGGACAAGCTTCCCCCGGCGGCGGGCGCGGCGGCGGCGCTGGAGGGCGGGAAGGCGGGAGCCCGGGGCAGGGCTGCGGGCGCGGGTGGGCCGGTCGGGGTCTCGGCACCACCGTCTGGCTTCGCGCAGCTGGGCAGTGTGCGGCGGGCGGTGATTGCCGGTGCGCCCAGGTGGTCGGTCAGCGTTGGGCGTGCACCTCGCGGAGGGCGGCGCTGCCTCGGCGAGGCGGCGGTTCTAGACCTTCCAGCGCTTTGTAATCTTCAGCAAGGCGATCGTAGCCAAACGGACAGGCCGTCGTCCAGAGACAGGGATGGATGGATGCAACTCTGGTCATTCATGCGCGGGCGCCCGTCCTTTGGGGGTCCTGGGAGCGGTCTAGGGGAGCGTTATGCTTTTGAAAGCGCCGTCTTCAGCACAAGTAAGACTCTGGAAACGCAGAACCTTCAAGTCGCCCCGCTCTCTACAGGGCGGGAAAGAACGCTTATCTAACCTCCTGACCGCAGGATCACAAGAAGGGAGTATGGATCTTGCAGAGACACTCGAGTTGCAGTGCTCCAACACCGAGGGAGAAAGAGATGTTCCAAAGATTATTTCAGAGTCAAAGAAACAACTGTTGAAATTCCACCGCATCTTTTACTCACAGAGCATGCCAGGGTTCACAGTTTTAAGTTGCAAGGCTTGACAAAATAAATGTCCCTAAAGGTGAAGTTCAGACTTAAAAAAAGCATCATTGAAATTTAAGTACACGTCTATTCATTCAAATGCGCTGGTGTTCAGAAGCTCATTGGAGGAGCTTGACTATGTAAGATACACTTATTGATTAAATGTTGGTGAGAAGAGTGGCGAAGATGAAAATTTTTAGATATAATTAAAGGCCAGTTAGCTGTATCACACTCAAAAGTTCATTATATTGTATATACATATTCATGAATTTCACATGTATATGTCAAATTAGCTATTGTGCACAGTACAGAAATTTCTCTGTAGTTTAACAACTTTTTCAGTCTATATCCTCTGTTTTGTGGTTGTTCAGTCACTAAGTCGCGTCTGACTTTGTGACCCCAAGGGCTGCAGCACGCCAGGCTCCTCTGTCCTTCACCATCTCCCAGAGTTTGCTCAAACCTATGTCCATTGAGTCGGTGATGCCATCCAACCATCTCATCCTCTGTCGTCCCCTTCTCCTGCCCTCAGTCTTTCCCAGCATCAGGGTCTTTTCCAGTGAGCTGGCTCTTTGCATCCGGTGACCAAAGTATTGGAGCTTCAGCTTCAGCCTCAGGCCTTACAATGAATATTCAGGGTTGATTTCCTTAGGACTGACTGGTTTGATCTCGCAGTCCAAGGGATTCTCAAGAGTCTTCTCTAAACCACAGTTCAAAAGCATCAGTTCTTGGGCACTCAGCTTTCTTTATGGTCCAACTCTCACATTCATGAGAGTTGGACCATAGCTTTGGAAAAACCGTAGCTTTGACTATACGGACTTATGTCAGCAAAGTGATGTCTCTGCTTTTTAATAATTTTAATTTTAAAATTATTAATGTTCTCTATTAAGATAGTCTATTATTCTATGACCTGATAGTGCTGAATTTCCAAATTGAAATTCATTGTATTTATTCAACACCATTCATTCAACAAGTACTTATTAAATGCATGTGTGCCAGGAACTAAGCTAGATGCTGGGGGTATAGTGGTAAGCAAAACAAAAGTCTTCCTGGTAGAGTTCACTTCCTAGTTGAGTAAGGGGATGGGAACAAGAGACAGAAAAAAAAAAACAAATAAATACTTTGCATATCGGTGATAATTGGCATAGAGAAAAGTAAACTGGGAGGAGCTTGAAGGGGACAATGTTGTTTTACACAGATGGGTCTGAAGACAATGACTTGGTATTACAAGCTGGGAGACCCGAGGACAGGCCTCAGGCTGACTGTCTTCAGGAATTATTTGTGAACCATGAGTGATGCAAAATATTAAAATACCTTTTAAGAAATATTTATTGTTTGGCTGCACCAAATAAACAGTTGTAGCTTGCAGCACGCAGGATCTTTAGTTGCAGCCCGTGGGCTCTGTGATACATGCTTACTTACTGAATTTCAGATTTTCTTTTGAAATAGTGATATGACCGAATCACTGCACTCTCACTAATGAACCTTTGAAGTATTTTAATATTTTGATGGGCTTCCCTGTTGGTCCAGTGGTTAAGACTCTGTGCTCCCAATGCAGGGGATTCAGGTTCGATCCCTGGTCAAACAGCCCACGTGCTGCAACTAAAGATCCTGCGTGCTGCAGGCTACAACTGTTTATTTGGTGCAGCCAAACAATAAATATTTCTTAAAAGGTATTTTAATGTTTTGCCTCACTCATGGTTCACAAATAATTCCTGAAGACAGTCAGCGTGAGGCCTGTCCTCGGGTCTCCCAGCTTGTAAATCTATAATATTCGATATAGTTTCCACTTGAGGGTACTCTTTTAGAAGATATCAAACAAATTTACACTTATCATGGGAGGTATGTAGAAATCAAAGTGAACTGATATACTGCGTGTTCAATTTAAGTGCTGTGTATTTTTTCTTCAAGTTCATTTTGTATCCTGTATCAGCCCTTGAGATGGTTGGATGGCAATCACCGACTCCATTGACCCGAGTTTGAGTGAACTCTGGGAGTTGGTGATGGACAGGGAGGCCTGGCGTGCTGCAGTCCATGGGGTTGCAAAGAGTCGGACACGACTGAACTGATCAGGCCTTGGTGTTACTTGTGTTCTTTTCCCATCCTGTGTCACTTCATTTCTGCCACTCAGGGTTCCAGATTTCAGGATCTGAGTTCATCTCCTCCTTCCTCACCGCAGCCTCACCCCCGCTCCTTGCCTGGGCTCTCTGCCTTGATGATCCGCAGCACCCTTCTCCTGGTCAGCATCTGAACTCATGGGTCCGGTCCCATCACACTCTCCCCTCCTCCCTCTGGAATCCATTCACTTCTCTCCAGCCTCACTAGCTCAGACCACGGCGGCATCTCCCTTAGATAACCTCCCCTAGATAACCACGACAGCCCTCCCAGTGTTGGCGTGCTCACTCCCCAACCCATCTGTTCTCACACTGCAGCCACCAAAACCTTTCTGAATCTCAATCTAAGCACATCACTCTTTGTCATTGTTTAATCACTAAGTCGCATCTGACTCTTTGCAACCCCATGAACTGTGGCCCGCCAGGCTCCTCTGTCCATGGGATTTCCTAGGCAAGGATACAGAGGCAGGCTGCCATTTCCTTCTCCAGGGGATCTTCCCAACCAGGGGTTGAACCCGAGTCTCTTGCATTTGCAGGCAAGTTCTTTGCCATCTGAGCCACCAGGGAAACCCTATCACTCTTATCAGAGTCATTTTATTGACATCTCATTGCTGTCACAATAAAGTCCTTGCTGGACCTTTTTGAGTTCTTCAAATGCTCGAGACATGGTCCTTCTACTCAGATTGTGCAAACAGAGATCCCGTTCCATCACCCTTTCACCTGCCCAGCCCTTTCCAGTCGTCCCCTTCCAGCATTTCTTCTTAGGAGGCCACCTCTGCCCTGGTGACATGCTCTCCCTAGGGCAGGAATGAGACGAGGGCCTTCCTACAGGCTGAGAATCAGCATCCATCCAAATGGTGATTTAAAAATATTTGTTCCAAGGGAGTAAACTGACTTTATCTTCATAAAAGCTAGTATTTTCACACTAATTCAAGGCCAGTGTGTAGAAGGAAGCTTGGAAAAGTATTGCCCAGCATTCTGTAACTCTAGTTTTCCTAATTTTCCTTTACAATCTTCCAAGCCAGAATCTTTCTTGGAAGACAAAAGTTTTACATATTATATAGTCAAACAGACCCTCTCCTTTTCTCTATTGATTTCTTTTTTTTTTTCCTTTGCCACTGCAGCCTGAGGGTACTATTTCAGCAGGAACCAAACAAATTTACATTGAGCTGATTAGGTTAAGGCTTCACTTGTGTGAGCCTTACTTAATTTGTACTACACGTTCAATTAAAGCGCATGATTTTCTGTCCATACCCAGACCCTCACAGCCCTCAGCCCTCCTTCCCTGCTGGGGTGTCCACTCCTTCAGGACAGACCCCTTTTGTCATCCACCACTGACCTCTGACCCCCACTGGAACAGTCCTGGAGGGAGGGCACCAAGGCTTTCTTTGGTGCCCCAAACATTGGAGAAACTCAGGAAATATTGTTGCCTTCAGGAAGTAGGCTTTCTTTAACATTAATGAACTTTGATCATCGTTAGATTTTTGTTTCTGAATTGTTTAGCACATAGCTGATCTCATGCCTTTAACCATGTTCTTAAAAACAATGACAATAAAATCTTCAGAGAATTGTGTCTCACTCTGTCCTCAAGACTAAATTCACAGAACCCTTATTAAGGTTCTTTACTTTAAACTGAGCTGCAAAAGCCCAGATTAAAGCTCTACCAAAGGTCCAATTTAAGTTAAGCTACAGAACTGTGAACTTTGCTCACCACTAGTTTCAGGCCCCATTCTGACACTATGATGAAGTCTAAACCGACATAAGTTCAGTTCAGTCGCTCAGTCTCGTCCCACTCTTTGGTATCCCATGGACTGCAGCACACCAGGCTTCCCTGTCCATCACCAACTCCCAGAGGTTGCCCAAACTCACGTCCATCAAGTCAGTGATGCCATCCAACCATCTCATCCTCTGTCGTCCCCACCAACATAGGGATAGGTATCTATCTGTCTGTGTATCTAGTATGTATCAGTGTTGAGAGCATCATTATAATGCCTTAGCATCTTATCCGGAGAAGACAATGCCACCCCACTCCAGGACTCTTGCCTGGAAAATCCCATGGATGGAGGAGCCTGGTGGGCTACAGTCCATAGAGTCACTAACAGTCGGACACGACTGAGTGACTTGCCTTTCCCTTTTCACTTTCATACATTGGAGAAGGAAATGGCAACCCACTCCAGTGTTCTTGCCTGGAGAATCCCAGGGACGGGGGAGCCTGGTGGGCTGCCGTCTATGGGGTCACACAGAGTCGGACACAACTGAAGCAACTTAGCAGCAGCAGCATCTTATCAAGGCTGATGTATTAGCAGAAAGTAAATTTTATGGTTTTGTGGCAAGACAATAAAAAATAATGTTTTTTATTATCTATACTGTAAATGTACAGATGTGGAAGTTAGACCATAAAGAAGGCTGAGCGCCAAAGAACTGTTGCTTTTGAATTATAGTGCTGGAGAAGACTCGAGAGTCCCTTGGACTGCAAGGAAATCAAACTAGTCAATCCTAAAGGAAATCAACCCTGAATACTCATTGGAAGGACTGATGCTAAAGCTGAAGCTCCAATAGTTTGACCACCTGATGCAAAGAACTGACTCATTCAAAAAGATCCTGATGCTGGGAAAGATGGAAGGCAGGAGGAGAAGGGGAGGACAGAGGATGAGATGGTTGGATGGCATCACCGATTCAATGGACATGAGTTTGCACAAACTCTGGGAGATAGTGAAGGACAGGGAGGCCTGTCATGCTGCAGCCCATGGGTAGCAAAGAATCAGACACAACTGAGCAACTGAACAACAACAACAAATGCTATAACAGGGTTACATCTTTCTTTTAAAAACAACAGCAGCAAAATCTCTAAGACTATTGTTTTTTAATTATTATGAGCATGGGACCACATTTTACTTGGAGTAAGCTTCTCCTGTCCCTATGGTTTCCGTGAGCTTTCCACTTGAATTCTTCACCACCCCTGCCCTCACGTCTCCAGTGGCTCATTGGTAGCTCTGCAGAGGCAGGAAGACAAGAGTACAAGCCTCCTGATCTTCTCATGACCAGAGGGGTAGATTCACTCTGGCACACAGGGACAAAGGCTGACTCAGTGACAGGGTGAAAAGAACCTCATGCCTAGCAAGGAAAAACTAAACTATGCCCTTCATACATGGATTTTTTTTCCCCCAAAGATACTCTGACCTCTGTTTCTACTGACTAGTAAAGCACTGCTGCTGCTGCTAAGTCACTTCAGTCGTGTCTGACTCTGTGTGACCCCATAGACGGAAGCCCACCAGGCTCCCCCGTCCCTGGGATTCTCCAGGCAAGAATATTGGAGTGGGTTGCCATTTCCTTCTCCAATGCATGAAAGTGAAAAGTGGAAGGGAAGTCGTTCAGTCGTGTCCGACTTTTCGAGACCCCGTGGACTGCAGCCCACCAGGCTCCTCCATCCATGGGATTTTCCAGGCAAGAGTCCTGGAGTGGGGTGCCATCGCCTTCTCTGAGTAAAGCAATAATAAAGCACTAGTAAATGCTGAAGCTGAAGCTCCAGTACCTTGGCCACCTGATGTGAAGAGCTGACTCACTGCAAAAGACCCTGATGCTGGGAAGGGTTGAAGGCGGGAGGAGAAGGGGGAGACAGAGGGTGAGATGGTTGGATGGCATCACCGATGCCATGGGCGTGAGCCTGAGAAAACTCAGGGAGATGACGATGGACAGGGAAGCCTGGCGTGCTGCAGTCCATGGGGTCGCAAAGAGTTGGACAGAACAACTGAACCGCCACAGTAAAGCACGCAAAAATTGAACGCGCACAAAAGATAATTAGTTGCCACTCCTTTTAAGCAGTCCTTGTAACATTTACCTTTGGTCTTTCTCTTTTGAATACTGACAAGTTAGGTAAAATCTCCCTCGTTTTTTTTTTTTTTTTTTCCCCTGAGAGGTAATTTGACTGTTTTTCTTATTTCTCCACCAGGATCCAAATCATCCCTTATTTCAGAGATGCTGCTTTGAGCAAACAACAGATATAAAGAGAGTCCCCCGTCCCCGCCCCCAGGCTCTGAATCATTAAACAAAGGACAAAAATTTACTCTCGCTCTTCTTTTCAATGGTTGGATTGTTATGAGTGAAACTCATAAAGGAAGAGGAAGAGGGCGCAACCTAGAAGAAGCTGGCCTCTGGAGGTGGGAGACTTGTTAGTGGAAACCCGCAGTGAAGAGCCTCCTGTAGAAGAAACACAAGCAGCGAACGTCGGCGGAGCCCACGCCCCGTCTCTGACTTCTCCACCCCCTTCTTCAGGATCCTGTCCATGCGAGGAATGGGGGTGCGTGGCAGGGGGAACTCTGAAAAATGAAATCTCTGAGACAGCTTGCTTTTTCTTGCTGGCCAAAAATTTCAGTCATTTCCCCACCAAAAGGGCCACAGAACTTGCGTGATCCTCATCCTTTCGCTTCTCTTTCAGACATCCAGGTGGGACTTTTAGAGAACTGTGAAACTGCAGTTTCTAAATCAGTTTCAGGTCCCTTCAAACCAAAAAGCATAGACTGCACACAGCCCAGAGCCGGGCACGGAGAACCAGTGAGGAGCCGACGCCGGGCCCCTCCGCCCTCCGCCCTCCGCCGGGGGCTTCTGCCCCTCTTTCCCATGTGACACTGTCACCCCTCCTTCCACATGCGGTTTCAGGGGCTCCCACCTCCTCTGGGAAGACTTCATATGCCTGCCCAACCCTGACAGTGAGATGCTCCCCATAAAGCCCCCACAACATCTCAGCCAAACTCTTCAGTTCAATTAAGTTTGGTCGCTCAGTCGTGTCTGACTCTTTGGGACCCCATGAACTGCAGCACACCAGGCCTCCCTGTCCATCACCAACTCCCAGAGTCCACCCAAACCCATGTCCATTGAGTTGGTGATGCCATCCAACCATCTCATCCTCTGTTGTCCCCTTCTCCTCCTGCCCTCAGTCTTTCTCAGCATCAGGGTCTTTTCCAATGAGTTGGCTCTTCACATCAGGTGGCCAAAGTACTGGCAGCTTCAGCATCAGTCCTTCCAGTGAATATTCAGGTCTGATTTCCTTTATCATTGACTGGTTGGATCTCCTTGCAGTCCAAGGGACTCTCAAGAGTCTTCTCCAACACCACAGTTCCAAAGCATCAGTTCTTCAGCGCTCAGCAAACTCTTAGTTTAGCACTATTTACATCTCTTATCTGGTTGATGATGGGCATATTTCTTACCCTGTGACCTTCTCAAGAGCAGGCAATATTTTTTGCTATCACTATCTTTAGCACCTAGGATAAGATCCTATATGTAACACATGTTCAGTAAAATGTCTTGAAAAAATAAACTCATGGATGAATGAATGGATCTAATTGCGGAAATAACCCTAAGGTAACAATTGTTTATTGTTGTTGGTTAGGTGCTAAGATGTATCTGACTCTCTTGAGACCCATGGACTGCAACTCGCCAGGCTCCTCTGTCCAGGGGATTTCTCAGGCAAGAATACTGGAGTGGGTTGCCATTTCCTCCTCCAGGGGAATCTTTCCTGGATCAGTGATTGAACCCACACCTCCCGCATTGGCAGGAGGATTCTTCACCACTGAGCCACCTGGGAAGCTATAAGGTAATAATCACCATGGTATAAGTAGACCCTCAAAAAGCATCAAAAGGCAGATTTTCTAAAAGATGTTCTAAAGAGAGATGACCAAAGTGGATACAAGTAAGGAAAAAAAAAAAACTATATAAAATAGACATTCACTATGAGGCATAAGGACTTCCCTAGTGGTTCAGTGGTAAAGAATCCGCCTGCAATGCTGGAGCTGCAGAAGTCACGGGTTCAGTCCCTCCATCTATAAGACGCCCTGGAGGAGGGCATGGCAACCCACTCCAGTACTCTTGCCTGGAGAATCCCAGGGACAGAGGAGCCTGACGGGCTACAGTACGTAAGGTTGCAGAGAGTCAGATACCACTGAAGTGACCTGGCACGCACACGCACATGAGGCATAAAAGCAGATGCTAACATGTTAACATCATGTGAGGCTAGAAGGGACAAAAAGTATTAGACAGAAAAGAAATAACCTGGATTCTAATACTGACAGTAGAGAATCCTAATGGCTCTTTGGGCTGTCTGTGTTTATGTACTTCAGTTCAGTTGCTCAGTTGTGTCCAACTCTTTGCGACCCCATGAATCGCAGAACACCAAGCCTCCCTGTCCATCACCATCTCCCGGAGTTCACTCAAACTCATGTCCATCGAATTGGTGATGCCATCCAGCCATCTCATCCTTTGTCATCCTCTTTTCCTCCTGTCCCCAATCTCTCCCAGCATCAGAGTCTTTTCCAATGAGTCAACTCTTCGCATGAGGTGGCCAAAGTACTGGAGTTTCAGCTTTAGCATCAGTCCTTCCAAAGAACACCCAAGACTGATCTCCTTTAGGATGGACTGGTTGGATCTCCTTGCAGTCCAAGGGACTCTCTAGACTCTTTTCCAACACCACAGTTCAAAAGTATCAATTCTTTGGCGCTCAGCTTTCTTCACAGTCCAACTCTCACATCCATACATGACCACAGGAAAAACCATAGCCTTGACTAGACGGAACTTTGTTGGCAAAGCAATGTCTCTGCTTTTTAATATGCTATCTAGGTTAGTCATAACTTTTCTTCCAAGGAGTAAGCATCTTTTAATTTCATGGCTGCAGTCACCATCTGCAGTGATTTTGGAGCCCCCCCAAAATAAAGTCTGACACTGTTCCCCCATCTATTTCCCATGCAGTGATGGGACCGGATGCCATGATCTTCGTTTTCTGAATGATGAGCTTTAAGCCAACTTTTTCACTCTCCTCTTTCACTCTCATCAAGAAGCTTTTTAGTTCCTCTTCACTTTCTGCCATAAGGGTGGTGTCATCTGCATATCTGAGGTTATTGATATTTCTCCCAGCAATCTTGATTCCAGCTTGTGCTTCTTCCAGTCCAGCGTTTCTCATGATGTACTCTGCATATAAGTTAAATAAGCAGGGTGACAATATACAGCCTATACTCCTTTTCCTATTTGGAACCAGTCTGTTGTTCCATGTCCAGTTCTAACTGTTGCATCCTGACCTGCATATAGGTTTCTCAAGAGGCAGGTCAGGTGGTAGCAAATAAAAGGCTCTTTATTTGCAGCGCAGCCAAGTTAACACATAAAATTAACCATCATACAGGGTGTCCAGCGCTGAGAGAGAGCTAAATAAGAGGGGAACGGGAGAAAGGAGGGAAGTCACAGTAGCTCAGCCCGCCTAGGTTTGTATTCCTCCAAACAGGATCCTCAGACCACAGGCATTGCAAGCTCTCTATGGAAATGCAGATCACTAGGGCCCACCCAGGAATCAGTGAATCAGAACCCCTGGGTTAAGACTCAGGCATGTTTCAGACAAATTCCTGAGTTATATTTGTTAATAAGTATAAGTACTAGAAGTATATTATAAATCTTATAAAATATACTGTATATCTATTATACATCATAGAATTAACATTTACATATAAATGTAATATAAACCTATTATGTAAATATCATATAACATTTTTATTAGGAATCATATATATCTGTGTGAGACCCAGAGCCAGTTGTCACATTAGATGTTTGCTTCTCTTTGTATCTTTGCTCTAATTCTGCACCTGGTGCAGCAGAGGAAGTTGAAAACGTTGTTATTGACCAACTGATCCCAGAGCTAGAATCGTCAAAGTGTCCAAAACATGACTGTCATAAAGCGACACATATGGGCCCTTCTGAAAGGAGCCTGATGAGAGACAACTCAGGCAGAAGGTGGCCTAGCTCGGTTGGTAACGAATCCGCCTGCAATGCAGGAGACCCCGGTTCGATTCCCGGGTTTGAAAGATCCCCTGGAGAAGAGATAGGCTACCCACACCAGTATTCTTGGGCTTCCTGGTGGCTCAGCTGGTAAAGAATCTGCCTGCAATTCGAGAGACCTGTTTTCAATCCCTAGGTTGGAAAGATCCCCTAGAGAAGGGAAAGGCTACCCACTCCAGTATTCTGGCCTGGAGAATTCCATGGGCTGTATAGTCCGTGGGGTTGCAAAGGGTCAGACACGCCTGAGCAACTCTCACTTGAGAGACCAGTGGGATATTGCAGCAGGGGGGTCGCTGCGGGAGAGAGGAGGAGAAGAAAGACACACAAAGATCGTGGGGACAGATGGACAGACGGAACTCACTGTGGTGTGGTGACGAGGGTGGGACGACCTCGGGGATCAGGAAGAGAGGCTTTTCAAATGTCATTCTCTCTGTGTGCAAACCACAGAGGCTCCTAGATGGCTAAGTTATTTGTCTCAGTTTAGAGCCTTTTTTTTTTCCCCTTACTGTGATTTTTTTTATTGATTTTGGAATGTTTCACTTTTTGATGTATTACATTTTATATTTTGTATGTGCTTATTGTTAACTTCCCTGGTGGCTCAGACGGTAAAGCATCTGTCTACAATGCGGGAGACCTGGGTTCGATCCCTGGGTCAGGAAGATCCGCTGGAGAAGCAAATGGCAATCCACTCCAGTGCTATTGCCTGGAAAATCCCATGGAGAGAGGAGCCTGATAGGTTACAGTCCATGGGGTTGCAAAGAGTCAGACACGACTGAGTGACTTCACTCACTTATTGTTAACATGGGCTCCCCAAGTGGCAGTAGTGGCAAAGAACCTGCCTGCAATGAAGAAGACGTTAAGAGACACAAGTTCGATCCCTGGACTGGGAAGATCCCCTGGAGGAAGGCATGGCAACCCACTCCAGTATTCTTGCCTGGAGACTCCCACAGACAGAAGAGCCTGGCGGGTCACAAAGAGTCAGACACAACTGAAGCAACTGAGCACACACACACATATCAGCTTAGAGTCTCCATTTTTGATTCTTTCTAGAATACCAGCTGTCACAACAAGAGGGCGAATTAAAATGCATGTCAGAGTGGCCGTGGTTCCCCAGCAGCGGCACCTTGGCCTGAGCACAAGGTGCTTGGGCCAGGTTCCAAGAGTTTTAGCCCCAGTCCGTGTGTAAACCCACAGAGGACTGAGACCCAGGGACTGGAACGCTTCCTCTCAGTTGACAGCCTGGTGTGGCTCATCCATCCCGGATCCCTGGGCTGTGAGAGCCTCCCCAGGACCCATCTCGCTGGGCGCTGGGGGGCAGTGTGAAAGCGGAAGCCCTGCAGGTGGCTGGGACGCATCAGAAGCCAAACTTCTGCACCCGCGGGCAGCCAGCCAGCCCTCCCCTTCCGCTAGGATGAGGCCATCAGGGGCGTGTGCAAAGGGGGCGCACACCTCGGCCACACAATGGCAGGTGTGTGGGAGGGCACCCTGCTTACTTCATCTGGGTTCTGGGTGTGCTCCCTTTTCCTCTTTGAACGTGGAAAAGCAGCCATCACGCCTGCACATGGAGACAGCCCTTGTCCTCCCTCTGGACACAGGCAGGTCCTCGCCCTCGTCTGTCCCCGCACACTCCTCGCTTGAATGGACACCACGTGCCCAGTGCAACCCCATCCCGGGGGGGCTTCCTTACATCTGGGGTCTGTAGTCCACTGCCCACAGCTCTCAGATTTCCAAATTCAATGATCTCATCTCCTGATTATTAGGGCCTCCTAGGTGTCGCCATGGTAAAGAATCCGCCTGCTGATGCTGGAGACTTGGGAGACTCGAGTTCAATCCCTGGATGGGGAAGATCCCCAGGAGGAGGAAATGGCAACCCACTCCAGTACTCTTGCCTGGAGAATCTCATGGACACAGGAGCCTGGCGGGCTACAGCCCATGGGGTCGCAGAGTCGGACATAACTGAGCCACTGAGCACACCAAATTATTAGCATTTAAAAAAGAAAGATTCTTCCTCAGCCGGTTTCTCTTGCAAATCAGCCTCCCTTTCTTAGAAGTGGCTCTTAGGCATTTTAGATTGAGATAAAGGTTGTTTTTTAAAACTCACGCGTGCTGAGTTTAAGAAAGAACACTGTCAATAGTAGAGTGAAAAACAAGTAATCTAAGCCAAGCATGCACGACCTCTGCTCTTTCATGATCACAGGCATTGAAATGAGAAAAACAAGAGATCTTAAAAGATGTTTCATTATCAACATTAACAGTTTCAATAATTGCAAATTAAGCCCTCCCTCCCCTTATTTTTCAGCACTTGAAGGACACCCTCATTCCAGGGGAGCTGCTTATTCACCAACTGTGTGCAGGCTCTGGGCTGGCCACGGAGGAAAAGGTCAGTTTCACCCGGGCATGTGGGATCTGGTTGGGAGATTAGATAACACTGAAGTAACCATGTCAAGCCATGTCTGCCCTGCTCTCTGCCCATCCTTCTGGATCCAGCCCATCACCTCCTCTGTGACAAAGTCCTCAGCCCCTCCAGGTCTCTCCCTGCCTGGGCCTGGCATTCTCAGCACCCCTGGCCACTTTGGGGAGCCCAAGCCTTCACTTGACGATTGCTTGCCCTGTGTGGGCTGTGTCTGTCCCCGAGCTGGGTGGCAATCTCTGGGGGTGAGGGGGGACAGGGATCTATGTCTCTTCCGTGTTCTCCTCAGCAACGAGCACATGGAAAAAGCTCACTAAACAGCCAAGGGATAAAGCAACAGTGCTCAGACTTCACGAGGCGCCACTCCCAGCGTCTCAGAGAGGACGACGACCAGGAAGTCATCAAAGCCAATAATTGTCATCAGTTATGAGCTGGAGGTTCCAAAGACCAAGATCAGTAGATTATCTGTTTTCACATCAAAACCAAACATAACCAGCCTTGCATGTGTGCTGAACTAATTTCCGATAAACAAATAAAAAAAGCATCCCGATGACTCATCTCAGGGCACCCAGACTATCCTGGGGAGCGATGCAGGAAGGGGACGTGAGGGGCGTTTGAAATCTTTGTGATTCTCCATGAAACTGTCCAGTGAATATAATTATGACAAGGTCAGGTCTCTAATGCTTACCGTTTTAAAGATGTTATCTTTTAAATTTAAGTAATCTGTTTTATTTTTGGCTATGCTGTGTCCTTTGTTGCTGCGTGGGCTGTTCTCTAGGGGGGTGGGCTTCTCGCTTCGGTGGCTTCCCTTGTGGAAGAGCACAGGCTTTGGTAGTTGTGGCTGCCGGGCTCCAGAGAACAGGCTCAGGAGTTGTGGCACAAGGGCTTAGCTGCTTCCCAGCACGTGGGATCTTCCCTGACGGGGATGAAACCTGCGTCTCCTGCACTGGCAGGTGGATTCTGCACCACTGAGCCACCACGAAGTCCTCTAAGGCTTATCTTTAATCGTTATTTGTTCTATGCTCTGATGTTGACAACATTCTTTCCTTAAGTCAACACGTGTGTTTGTTTTTTTTTTAAATCAACTTTTATCTCAATTTAAAGCACCAGAGAGCCATGCCTACATTCATGAGTTAAAGTGAGTCATGGACATGAGGTGTTAGTAGTAGCTCATGATATCTGCTGGAAATGGATTTCAGATTCTACCAGTCTTTCGCGTAAGCAGCTGTTAAACTCCACCAATGTCTGAGTGGCAAATGCTTCAATTCCTTATCATTTAAAAATTGTGAGCAGTAGTGGCTTCACTGAGATATGGGTAGTGGAATAAGATATTTTAGTTTGCTGAAATGAATCAATTATGGAGATTTTTTTCCTACCTACTAGTAAAGCAGTGGTAAATGTTACTGCTGCTGCTGCTGCTGCTAAGTCGCATCAGTCGTGTCTGACTCTGTGCGACCCCATAGACGGCAGCCCACCAGGCTCCCCCATCCCTGGGATTCTCCAGGCAAGAACACTGGAGTGGGTTGTCATTTCCTTCTCCAATGCATTAAAGTGAAAAGTGAAAGTGAAGTCACTCAGTTGTGTCCGACTCTTTGCAACCCCATAGACGGTAGCCTACCAGGCTCCTTTGTCCATGAGATTCTCCACGCAAGAGTACTGGAGTGGGGTGCCATTGCCTTCTCTGATGAGCAAGTCCAGGACACCCCAAACTATCACAGGTAGCCAAGAGATCGGCCTGCTGAGGGACTTCCAGATCGATTCTTTCCCTTCCCCGTTAGCCAGGCCATTGGCTCGCAGACCTGCTTGTGAAGAGACGCCGGCTTTGAACTGAAATCCGCACCCGTGCCCGTGCTGAGGCATCTGGGATCCTGCCGTGAACCGGTGCCCGTGCAATGCTGCCCCTGGATCTTCAGTCGCTGCCAGCCTCCTCTCTAGTCCTCCGAAAAAAATACCACCACCTACTCTAGTCTTTGTTCGTCAGACCTATTTTCCAAACCTGTCATCACCTCTGAAACTCTTCCGAATGTTTTGTTTCCTGCCTCAGCAGGTTGTGAAACCATAAAGACAGTGTTTTCCTGACCCTTCTTGCAATTCTCATGAAGAATTGGGCACATTTTCTGGGTTTGACTGCAGTTACATTGTAAATCTAAATTCCAATTTACTTCTGCTGGTCTCAGTGGGGTATAAAGGGCTGGATATAAGAAATCAGATCCATTGACTCTTTTTTATTTTTTTAACACCTTTGCCTGTTGTAAAAACCATATATTCTTTGAAATACTTGTTTGGTTTTTTAACAGACTCAGATTCCAAACAAGCTGAGTAAGTTTCTCCAAAATATACAAGTATTTCAGAAAATTTAGAGATGCTTTTTACCTGCCTGCAGGGAAAAGCTAATTCTTTAGTTATTGTTACTCAGTTTATCTCCAGGCCCTGATCAGAGCACAGTTGAGTCCGGGAGTCTCTCAACAGACTCACCTCATTTCTGGTGCCAAGTTCTTCCTATAGACTTCAAGCCACAACATGATTTTGGGTGACAGTTTATTCCCAAGTTTTATAGAGTGTTAAATGTCCTGTTGTTACTGAGATTTAAAAGAACTAGAGCTCACACATGATACAGGAGAGAAGAGGCGTTTAGTTGTTTATTTACACACCAATTTGTTGAATACCATTTGTTGCCCAGCGCCTGTCTGCAGCTGTGAGCGACACCAAAGAGGAAGGAAAAATGAGAAGACAGATGTCTTTATAGTTTATACCAGTTTCTAAGGGTTCCTGATGTAACACAAGAATAATCCTACCACTTATGAATTTTTAAGTGATTGATATCTGGAAAGAAATTAGGACTGTGCCCAGCATGTAAGCAAACATTCAGGAAGCTACTGTTGATATAATTGTTATCTCTCTCCTTCATTAAGATACTTGTCAAACTCTTTTTAAAACTGTAAGTGAAGATATTACCTATTTGGCAGGGGGTGCAGGCTCGATCCCCTGTCAGGGAACTAAGATCCCACATGCCACATGGACAAAAAAATGTTTTTTAATTTTAATAAAACTTAAAAAATAATACAACAAACACACAAAAGAAGATATTACCTATTTGGACCTCGGAAGCCTATTTTATAAATAATATAAAATATATGATAATATATGAATACATAACATTATTTATATTTCTATTATATTTTATTAATAATTACAGTGTGTAATTGTATATTTATAACACCTTATTACATTTTATTTATTGTATTTGGTGTTATATCTTAATTGTATAATTACATTATATAATTATATTGATATTTTGGATATAAAATATAAATGCTATAAATTCCATTTAGCATAATGAGAGTTTTAAAGAGTCGTATCCTCCAGTAGGAATATAACCATGAGCCACGTATGGAACATTTTTTGGAGGTGGGGGCTGGACACTGTGGCATGTGGGATCTTATTTCCCACACCAGGCATTACACCTGCAATGGGAGTATGGAGTTTTAAGCACTGGACCACCAGACAGGTCCCATGGAATTTTAAATTTTCTGATAGCCACACTGAGAAAACAAAAAGAAACAGGTAGAATTAACTTTAACAGTATATTTTATTTAATCCCAATAACCAAAACACCATAATTTCGACAGGCAGGCAATACAAAACTTTTTCAAGGAGATATTTTACTTGTCCACACTGTCTCCAAAACCCAGGGCATCCTCCTCTCATAGCACATCTCAGTGCAGATGAGCGACATTTCAGAGACTCAGGAAGAGCCACGTGTAGCGAGCATACTGGACCCAGTGGCTCTAGCGGACTAACTATAACTGATAATAATAATTATACAAACCATTATGTTCTTTGTATTTATTGCCCTGGTTGCCAGGAAACCCAGAGCCAAATCTGGTGCTCAATTATAGAGATTTTCTCATCTAGAGGGCCTCTAAAATTTATTTCTCTCCCTCCTAAATGGATTTGAATCTCTCTGTTTTGTGTGTCCTTTTAGAGGAGTTAATTTAATATTAACACAACCAGACGGATAACTACCTCTTATTGTTAATAATAATGATAATTTATCACTCACGTTGTGCCAGGCAGGGGGCCATGAAATTTAGATGTGTCACAGGGTAAAACAATGCTACCACTGAGACCACAACCCAGGTCTGATTCTAAAGCCTTCATTCTTGACCATTCAACTCTTATGGTGCCTACAGCAATGACTACGGCACCCTGTGCCGTGAACTGCATATACACTTCATCTTCCAATGCTCAGAAGACACCTGTGGAGCAGTTAAGTCGCTCCCATTGTACAGGTGAGGATCCAGGCTCAAAGGTCAGGTGCCTGAATGCCAGTCCAGCTAATAAATCTCAGAACCAGCATATGACCTCAGGCTCTAAGTCCATTCACTTTCCAACTGCTCTCTATTCTACCTCAAGTATGTCAAACCATTTTTAAGGGATCCAGTCCCTTTTGGAGATCAACACATCACAAAGCGATTCACACGAAAGCTATATTCTGAGCTCCTTTCCTGAGCCACAGTCACTGTCTCCCTCCCCAACCCCAAGGCCGGGGATTCACAAACCGGAACAGATGAAATCTCTGACCTTTTGAAGTTTGTCATGGAAGAAATTCTGCGGCTGCTGCTAAGTTGCTTCAGTTGTGTCCGACTCTATGCGACCCCATAGACGGCAGCCCACCAGGCTCCCCCATCCCTGGGATTCTCCAGGCAAGAACACTGGAGTGGGTTGCCATTTCCTTCTCCAATGCATGAAAGTGACAAGTGAAAGTGAAGTCGCTCAGTCGTGTCCGACTCTTAGCGACCCCATGGACTGCAGCCTGCCAGGCTCCTCCATCCATGGGATTTTCCAGGCAAGAGTACTGGAGTGGGGTGCCATTGCCTTCTCCAGGAAGAAATTCTAAGTGAAGACAATGTTACAAAATTATAAATTCTCTACTGAATTTTGCACGGCAAACACTAAGCAAATATTTGCAAATAAACACATCTAGCTAAGGCTAAATGAGTAAAATAAATAAGAAAATACAGTTCAAAGCACTTGAAACTCTGAGTGGATGCATGCATGGGTCACCGCTGACAGCCACCAACCCAGCTCTCCTAAAATGCCCTGGACACGCTCCTTAGTCTTAAAGTGTATCCAAAAGGCAAAATGCCCATGAGAGGAGGCAGCCCACACTGTCTCAGCATAAGCGGATACTCAGCGCCATCAGCTGAATTGCTTCGGTGGCTTGTAGGGTTCACAGGATGAGAACTCACAGCTGCTTTCTTTAACATCTGGCAGGGGCTTGTAAATGCGTTTCAACAACTTGGACACATACAGGCTATTAGCAAATACACCAGCATAAGATACTCTGGTTTTGTTTGGTGCCTCTGTTTTCACTTTCTCCCCAACATTGGGCCTGACTCGACACAGGCTTCGCTAGGAAATGAGTGTGTGAGGCTTGGTGCCACTTAAAATCATTACACTTTTCTGAAGGCAGCATCTTTCAGCCCAGGTTCTTAATGTTCTCCTCCTGTGGCCACACAAGCAGGCACTCAGAGGAATGATTTACTAAAGCTCATGACTCACAAATCGATGGGGTGTTGCTGGCATGCCATTGCCCTATTCTCCGTTGTTCGGAGATTACATCTAATTCTATAAATACCCCAGACTTAAGCCTAACCTTTACATCACTGGTCCCCAACCTTTTTGGCACCAGGAACTGGTATCGTGGAAGACATTTTTCCAAAGACCAGTGGGGGGTGAGGGTGGGTGGGAGGGAACGGTGGCTTCAGGATAATTCAAGCACAGCGTATTTATTCTGCACTTTGTTCTTGCTGTTCACTCACTAAGTCGGGTCTGACTCTTTGAGACCCCTGAACTGCAGCATGCCAGGCTTCCCTGCTCTTCATTATCGCTCAGAGTTATCTCTCAAACTCATGTCCATCCAGCCAGTGATGCCATCCAACCATCTCATCCTCTATTGTCCCCTTCTCCTCCCACCTTAATCTTTCCCAGCATCAGGGTCTTTTCCAATGAGTCAGCTCTTTGCATCGGGTGGCCAAAGCATTGGAGTTTCAGCTTCAACATCAGTCCTTCCAATGAATATTCAGGACTGATTTCCTTTAGGATGGACTGGTTGGGTCTCCTTGCAGTCCAAGGGACTCTCAAGAGTTTTCTCCAGCACTACAATTTGAAAGCATCAATTCTTCAGCGCTCAGCCTTCTTTATGGTCCAATGCACTTTATTTCTAATCTAATGCCATCTCTGGTCTATCAGGAGGTACCAGTCTGCCGCCTGGAAGTTGGCGATCCCTGTTTTAAATGACGTGGCAGTTTTCATGCTAACGTGTCCTTAGGTATCCCTCCAAAGCCAATGATTTTGAAGGCATTCATCCCGTGAGACTTTGGCATGAATAAGTCATGGTTTTCACGGGATGGTTACATGCTTTCTGTTCGCCTAAGTAACAGTAGTTGCTCTTTAGGCCGTTTGGGCTGCAAGGAACAGAAGCCATCTCTAATCAATTCAGTATTATCAGGACACAAGAGACCTGCACCTGGACCCTGCCACGGAAGGCAGGTCTGCGAGCTGACACTTGGCTTCTCCCGGTGTTGCCTTCTCCTGCCCTCCCTTAGCTCATCCCTCAGCTCATCCCTCCCAGCCAGTTCTCTGAGCTGGGGTGTGAAGGTGCGGGTGGGGTTTCCACCAGGTTTTCTTTCTTTTTCTTTTTTTTTTGAGATGTAGTTGCTGTGGATCGGTTTTAAAGTCTTTATTGAATTTGTTACAGTATCGCTTCTGTTCTATGTTTTGGTTTTTTGGCCGCAAGGCACGCAGGACTCCTGCTCCCCAAGCAGGGGTCGAGCCTGCACCCCCTGCACTGCCTTAACCGCTGGATGGCCAGGGACGATCTAGGTTCTGTTTGTTGATATGAGGCCTAATCAGGCTGGGTTCTCTCTATGCAGATGAATCGAACTAAACTGTTAGGATCCTGTGCAGTGCAGTTATTTGTCTTCCAATAAACAATTTTGCATAAAGAACTCTGTATACTGCTACTGCTAAGTCACTTCAGTCGTGTCCGACTCTGTGAGACCCCCTCCAGTCATACTGCCAGGAGGCCTGGAGAACCAGGCTGGGGCCTGGGGAAGAAAGTATGCTGCAGAACAGGTTGGCCCAGGCCACTGTGGACAGAGGTCCACTGCCAGGCAGCAGACCCCATGGCTTGCCAGCCCCTTCCACCAGTCCCTGAGCCGCCCCTTGACTCCCCTAACACAGTGCTGCTCCATGAAGCTTCCCTGCCACCTTGCCCCCTGGACCTCAGGCTGGCGTGGCTGCAATTGACGAGTGCAGTAGAGGACACGGTCTTGGAGCCAGTATCTGCCATTTTCATCTTCTGTAGTGAGAAACCACGTGCGTGATGCTAAGTCACTTCAGTCGTGTCTGACTTGTGCGACTCCACGGACTGTAGCCTGCCAGGTTCCTCTGTCCCTGGGATTTCCCAGGCAAGAACACTGGAGTGGGCTGCCATTTCCTCCTCCAGGGGGTCTTCGCGTGCCAGGGAGGGAACCCACGTCTCTTCTGTCCCCTGTGTTGGCAGGCGGGTTCTTTACCACTAGTGCCACCTGGGAAGCCACACAGAGACTCAAAAGGCAGGAGTCGGACACTGGGTGGCTAACAACACCTTATCACATCGACTGTGTGTCTTCTGCCACATCTTCGAGGGACTCCATTTGGGGGCACACCCTAATTCAAACAACTCCAGGAAAATTGGTCCTGGTGACAGATACGTGGGCTTCCCAGGTGACGCTAGTCGTAAAGAACCTGCCTGCCAATGCAGGAGACGTAAGAGATGTGGGTTCAATCCCGTCGGGAAGATCCCCTGGAGGAGGGCACAGCAACGCACTTTAGTGTTCTTGCCTAGGGAATCCGATCATGGACAGAGGAGCCTGGTGGACTACAGTCCATGGGGTCGCGCAGAGTCAGACACTATTGGAGTGACTCAGCGACAGATACATGGAATGACTTAGAAGATGTTTTAGGAGATGCTTTGGTGCTAAAGGAGGTCAGATACAAGTCACCAGGCAGGGGGCTCAGAGCTTGGAAGCAGGGGTGTCCTGAAATCACGCTGCATGGCAAGATGAACACCTCTTACCAGATTTAACACTGCAAGGGAGAAATAAGTGTAAAAGACAACTTTTTGGCAGGGGGCAGGGCAGGGAAGAGGTTGGAGGGGATTATGTTACTTTCAAAAAATTTATAGGTTTGTAATGTCTGTATTTTTCCAGCTTCCAGTCTATTTGAAATCTGGGCTGTTTGCTACAGAAATCAAACAAAAATTCTAGGCAGGGGCCACTGTCATTATAAAATTCTGTTATTATTTGCACATATCTTGCATTTGAATGAAAAGGTTACTAGTTTATCGGCTTCTGAATAAATTTCAGTTTTGTTTTGTTTTACTTGAAACTATGCTTTTCTTGAAGTATGCAAGCCAGGTTCAATCAAATCATATCAAAAATATTGTATCTGGATTTTCTCGGCAATGTGTCTGAGTGACAGGAGCAAGCCTTTTAAGCCCGAGCTGCACAGCTCTGCAGAGCCCCACCAAGGAACAGGGGCCTGAGGATAGAAGGGTCGGAAATGGGAAATGCGGAACAAAGCTACAGTCATGAAGATTCTAACCTATAAGTCTGGAGGCCAAGGAAATATTATAAGAGCTAAATATTAATAGGAACTAAAACTGCAGCCAAAAGAAGGGGCTAAAAATTAAGCTCCAGTAAGGACCAAGCAACCACAGGCTAAGCCCCAAACCGAGTGGATGTGTATGGAAACTTCTTTCTCCTTTGGGCTTCACGAGCGCTCCCGGTGGCTTGACTGTGATGCCAGGGTGAAACAAATACCCTACCCTGGGGTTAAAAATGTGACTTTTTCTCTCTCAATCCCTAACCTCTAGCCATCGTGGTTAACTCTACAGATAACAGGAGGCGTCCTCTGGGCTCAACAGAATTAAGCATGAATTCTTACTTACTAGTTGGCATCCTAGACATGAGCCAATTCTTAGGAAAGACTGAAAAGAAGGTTAATACAGTCTTCTGGCCATTTTCCAGTCCTGAAGTTGTAAAATCAACACAGCTGAACACGAAAACAAGAGCTCCCATTCTTTTACACGCTACCATCTCTGGGCACTAACCTTTGATATTTCAGACTTGGCTGGAAATTAGTTAATTGTGAGGCCTACTCACATTACTTGGAACAAGAACGTGTTTTGGAAATAATGTCTGAAAATACCTTTAGGGTAGCACATGGAATCGTCAGGTTATTAAGATGTGTTTATCGTGCATTTAATGAGTGGCAGTTTGACGTGAATCTGACCCTGTGTTATTCTCACTCCAGAAAAACAGACTCCTAGTATTCAGTCAGAATAATTGAGAGAGATGGTGGTTGGGTATTTGGAAACTATCATATAAGTTAAAGGGCATGTTTAAGCTTAAGCTTTAATATACTTATGTGTTCCAATAAAAGTTTGAATCTGGACTGTTAGAAGAAAACAGCATCTCTGGGTGCAGACAAAGACTTAATATACATGTATGATTGGCTATTGGCCTCCCAGGGGGCTCAGTGGTAAAGATTCAGCCTGCCAGTGCAGAAGACGTGGGTTCAATCCCTCGGTTGAGAAGATCCCCTGGAGGAAGAAATGACAACTCACTCTAGCATTCTTGCCTGGAAAATCCCATGGACAGAGAAGCCTGATGGGCTACAGCTCATGGGGTCGTCAACAGTCAGACACAACTGAGCAACTAGGCACACACACACATGAACTAGCTATCACACACAAGCGGGGCTATCACATGCATGACTGGCCGTCACATGCACGACCAGCTCTTCCGACTTAGCATTCAAAATGGGTTCTGAACACAGATAAGGCCAGGATCGTGGGTAATACCACCGAAGTCAACTTTGCATTGCCCAGGGACAGTGTTAGTCGCTCAGTCACTCTTTTTGACCCTATGGACTGTAGCCCGCCAGGCTCCTCTGTCCATGGGGTTGTCCAGGGAAGAATACTGGAGTGGGTTGCCATTCCCTTCTCCAGGGGATCTTCCCGACCCAGGAATCGAACCCAGGTCTCCTGCATTGAAGGCAGACCCTTTACCATCTGAGCCACCAGGGAAACCCTCTATATTGCCAATGGGATTTTCAGACGGAAATGACAGGTATCCCTTCCGGACAAGGCAGATGCGATGTGGGCTGTTTATTACAGCACATGTTCTCACTGATACAGAAATCACATGGAAGCAGGTTGTAAGACCAAATGAAGCCTACACTGTTTAACAGGTTACTTACTAATTATGTTGCCTTGTTCTACAGGTGTTCAGTGAGAGGCTGCATTTAGAACGTATAATAGAAATTCTTACCTGGGTGAGTAGATTCAGTTACTTCAAGGGGAAGAAAGATTAGGGCCTTCCCTTTAACAGTACCTAAAAAGAAACGACTTTAAAACTTAGAAATCTTGAGTTACAAGTTACATACATATATTGCTTTCAGATAGCAAAGAATTTTCTCAGTTTAACATTAAAATGTATAAATCATATAATGCCATTATAAAACCAAAGCAGAAACAGCTGGGAAAAATATTAACCCCATCATGACAAAACATCAATATCTGTACTTCATGAGCGGCTTCACCAAGTATCTAAGAAAAATGTATGTTTCTAACAGATACATTGACAAATGCTCGCTCACTCAGTCATGTCTGACTCTTTGGGACCCACAGACTGTGGCCTGCCAGGTTCTTCTGTCCATGGAATTTTCCAGGCAAGAATATTGGAGTGGGTTGCCACTGCCTAACTCCAAGGGCTCTTCCTGACCCAGGGATTGAACCCGTGTCTCTTGCATCTCCAGCACTGGCAGGTATATTCTTTGCCACCTCGAAGGCACATTGACAAGAGATAGGTACAAAAGATACACAAAGCCATAAAAAGCTCACAAAAAACAGTTGCGAACATCTTTGATAAGCTATTTTCACTCTCTGGTCAGAAAATTTATAAAAACCCTGAAAACAACTGCTTTACAATGTTGGGGAAGCCACAGCAAAGTAAGCACTCCTCTTTTACAAAGCTGGTAAAAGCAAATGTTGATAAAGTCTTTCTGGATGGACATTCATAACACATACTAACTAACACAATATTCACTTTTGATCTTGTAATTCCAGTTCTAGGAATTTAAATTGAAGACACAAAAAATGTACACCATGATATGTATACAAACATTATTTATGAAACTGAAAAGTTGATACAAACATCTATCAGTCAAGAATAGTAAATTACAGGACATCATGACATGAAATACTATGGGGTCATTAAAATCCATGCATGGAAATTATATTTAATGACATAGAAAATGCTTCATGAAGTAATGTCAAAAAAAAAAGTAATGTCAAGTTAAGAAGTCATATCCTGTACAGACGTATATTTTGTGTGTGTGTGTGGTGTGCTCAGTTTTATCCGTCTCTTTGCAACTCGGTGAACTGTAGCCCGCTGGGCTCCTCTGTTCGTGGGATTTTCCAGACAAGAATACTGGAGTGGGTTGCCATGCCCTCCTCCAGGGAATCTTCTCGATCCAGGGATGGGACTGGTGTCTCCTGTCTGCTGCATTGGCAGGCGGGTTCTTTACCACTATGCTGCCTGGGAAGCCACATTTTGCATATATGTGTGTGTATGTCTATACATACACGTGTGTCTACACATGGCATCACCTGACAGAGAGGATTTCACCCTCTACTTTATTCCCCAGCTTCCTGGACCGAATCTCTTTCCTCTCCCTGTGGGTCACACCTTCCCAGCCTCCTTTGCTGGCTCCTTGGCATCCCCTAGCTGGCAAATGTTGGAGTGCTACAGGTCTGTCTTCAGATGCATCTTTGTTTACACCCACTTTCCAGACGATTCTATCCACTTGCATGGGTTTAAACAGCATCTCTGCACTGATATAGTGTCCGAATACATGTCTCCACACCTGGGCGCCTATCAGACTCACGCCTGTCAACATGTCCATAAGAGCATCTTCACTTGGCTGTTTGACAAACTTCACATGCCCAAAACGGAAGCCTTGATTTCAATGACATCCTTAAAGAAAAATTAGACACGACGAAACCAGTGAAAGCTTGCTCTACCTGTAATCTCCTCTTTCGGGGGAAACAGCAACTCTATTCTTCCAGTCTTTTGAGCCAGAAGATTGACATTCACTTTAACACTGCTGTTTTCCTCAACCCCCACTTCCAAGCTTTAAGCAAAATCTCCCAGTTCTGCCTGCAGGATAATATCCATCACTGAACTACTTCTCACCGCCTCCACTGCTACCACTCTGGTGCCAGCGCCTTGAAGCAAGATCACCTCTGCTGGGCTCCCCTTGGGTCCTTCCAACTCCACACAACAAGATCACTCCTCTCCTCAAAACCCTCAGCTCTTCCCATCTCGCTTGGAGGGAGATCCAAGTCCCACGATGGCCTGGACCGCCGGCCAGGATCTGGGCCCTGCCCACGCTCTCCGACCATGCCTCCCACACTCTCCCGCCTGCTCAGCACACTCCAGCCACTCCAGCCTCCTTGTCAGGCCTCCAACAGCCACACACGGTCCTGCCCCCGGGGCTCGGTCCTGTCTGTTCCCTCATTGCAACACTCCCCGGCATCTTCGAGGCTTGCTCCAGTCTGCCCAAATGCAACCTTCTCAGTGAGGTTTTACCTGACTTCCTGATATCTAATAGCAACACCCTATGCCTCTTACCCTGCTTCCAGTTTCTGGGCAGCAAAAATCGCTCCCTGTCATGCTGCATATTTACTTGCCGTCTGTTTACTGGCTTCTTTCATCCACTGGAGTATGCTCCATGAGGTCAGAGACACTGTATGCCCTGAAACAGTGTCTGGCGTATAAAAGGAGCAGTCCAATATTCCTTGCATACATTTTAAAAAGGTTTCAAGCAGGGGAGGGGGGGAATATAAATAAATAAATAAATAAAAAGGTTTCAAGTGGTAAAAAAAACCCTTACCTTTAAAAAAAGGGGGGGGGTTATTACAAATCAATGTAAAACAAATGAGTTTCTCATCATTGCTTGAAAGTGAAAGTGAAGTTGCTCAGTCATGTCCGACTCTTCACGACCCCATGGACTGTAGCCTACCAGGCTCCTCAGTCCATGGAATTTTCCAGGCAAGAGTACTGGAGTGGGTTGCCATTTCCTTCTCCAGGGGACCTTCCCGCCCTGGGGATCGAACCCAGGTCTCCTGAATTGCAAGCAGATGCTTTACCGTCTGAGCCACCAGGGCAGCCCCATCCTCGCTTAAAAACCAAACAAAAGTTTTGCTGTTCAGTGGCTGAGTCGCGTCTGACTCTTTGCAATCCCATGGACTGCAGCCTGCCAGGCTTCCCTGTCCTTCTCTGTCTCCCGGAGTTTGCTCAAGCTCATGTCCATTGAGTCAGTGATGCCATCCAGCCATGTTATCCTCGGTCACCCTCTTCTCCCGTCTTCCGTCTTTCCCAGCATCAGCAAGAGCAGTACATCTTTCCCTTTCAAGTTAAATTTCCAACAGTGAAAGGTCCCCAGGAAGTTGCAGTGAACAGAGCTGCGGAAAACATGTCAAAGGTTCCTGGCAGAGTTAAACACATGCAGCCACGAGGAATGGAGCTACTGTCGGCTGAATGTCTCAAAAAGTTCAAGGAATTTGCCTTCAAAGTTTTGTTTTGGACAAAGAAGCCTCTGAGCTCACATTCTTTTCTATGGGGGATAATGATGCTTTGCAAGAAGGGAAACTCATTTAGAAGCAGAATCAATGCAGGGCTTCTTGGGGACAGAAAGACATTGGCGGCAAAAGAGAGTCTGAGCACCCAGGGAGCTGCTGTGGGGAAGGGCAGGCACACAGTGAGCCCGCCGAGGATAAGGACATTGTCTCACTTAACCTGTTTCTTCTGCAGTCCATGGGGTCGCTAAGAGTTGGACACGACTGAGCAACTTCACTTTCACTTTTCACTTTCCTGCACTGGAGAAGGAAATGGCAACCCACTCCAGTGTTCTTGCCTGGAGAATCCCAGGGACGGGGGAGCCTGATGGGCTGCTGTCTATGGGGTAACACAGAGTCGGATACGACTGAAGTAACTTAGCAGCAGCAGCAGCAACCTGTTTCTTATCCTGACGGTCAACCCTTGGAACCGTCAGGCCTGAGGACAGTGGCGACACCACACAGCCCCAGGCAGCAGGTATCACTTGAGCTGATTTCTCTTTAATTTCATAAACCTATACTGTCAGGAAGATCCCCTGGAGAAGGAAATGGTGACCCACTCCAGTCTTCTCGCCTGGGAAAATCCCATGGACAGAGGAGCCTGGTGGGCTACAGTCCATGGGGTTGCAAGAGCCAGACATGACTGAAGGACTAGCTATACTATCAAAAAGGCTGGACAACATTGAAAGGCTTAATGGCAAGTATACTTAAGAGTCTGGGCTTTCTGTCTTCCTGAGGGTTTCTTTTTTCTCCTGCTTAATGGCTCAGACAGTAAACTGTCAGCCTGCAATATGGGAGACCTGGGTTCGATCCCTGGATCGGGAAGATCCCCTGAAGAAGGAAATGGCAACCCACTCCAGTACCCTTGCCTGGAAAGTCCCATGGACGGAGGAGCCTGGTAGGCTACAGTCCATGGGGTCACAAAGAGTCAGACATGACTGAGCGACTTTCCTAATAAAGTATTTAATGTATTGTTACACTATTTTTTTCCTTCTGGAAAATGTATGGCTGACTCTTCATTATGATCTGAAAACTACACTCGTCCCCTTTATACATATTTATTGCAGCCTATGATGTGCCAGGCAAACTGCTGACATGAGAATGAATAATGAGGAAGGCAAACACAGTCCTCGTTCCAAGGAGCTTACGGTTGAGTGAGGAAGACAGACCATTAAACTTGCAATTAAAACAAAGTCCAACGGTGTTCCTGTAAGGCAAGCACGGGGCTCAACGGGAGCGAGACAGAGTAACTGAAGTAGTGTGTGCAAAGAGAAGAACACAATATTGTAAACCAGCTATACCTCAACAAAAATTGGGAAAAACAATCTAGATAGATAGCATGCGTGGGGTCAACAATTGTGATGGGAGGTACCCAGACTTCGGGGGTCATCAGTGAAGACAGATGTCAAACTCTCATGCTGTATTTCTGAAACGTACATAACAGAAATGTGTATGTGTGAGAGAGGGAAAGAGAGAGCAGCGTGTGTGTGTGTGTGTGTGTGTGTAAGGGCAGCAGGCGAAGGAAAAACCTTACTCCAAACAGACACTGCTTTCCTCTGTCTGCTGTGTCTCCATCCTTCCCGTCTCCTGAGCTAGGACGTGGCCTGTCACCCTTGACCACTCCGGCTCCTTCACCTCTCATGCCCGATCATGCATCCCTTTCCGGCCCACTGATGCTTATGATCCTCGAGGCTGCCTCCTCTCCCCATTCCTAGCACCCTCCTGTCTAGCTCACCTGACTCCTAGCTCACCCCACTCCTGTCTAGCTCACCTGACTCCTAGCTCACCTGACTCCTAGCTCACCCTGACTCCTGTCTAGCTCACCCTCCCTGTCTAGCTCACAGCGCTTCTGCCTAGATTCAGTCTTGCCCTCTTCAGTTCTCTTCCTCTGCCGATTGACCTGCCTAAAAAGCAACTCTGACCATGAGAGTCCTCTGCTGAAAACCCGTGAAAGTCCATGGCTCCCCATGGGCTAAGTGAAATTGAAAGTCAATTAGTCGTGTCCGACTCTTTGCGACCCCATGGACTATACAGTCCATGCAAATCTCCAGGCCAGAATACTGGAGTGGGTAGCCTTTCCCTTCTCCAGGGGATATTCCCAACCCAGGGATCAAACCCAGGTCTCCCACATTGCAGGTGGATTCTTTCCCAGCTGAGCCACAAGGGAAGCCCCCGTGGGCTAAGGGTAAAGTTCAAGTTCACCAACAGGACCCCAAAGTCTCCATGAGTTGGCCCAGCCTGCATTTCCAATGACTTCCCTTGCCTCTGCAGTCCATGAAAAAGTGAAAGTGAAGTCGCTCCATCGTGTCTCTTTGTGACTCCATGGACTATAGCCTACCAGACTCCTCTGTCCGTAGGATTTTCCTGGCAAGAATACCGGAGTGGGTTGCCATTTTCCTCTCCAGAGGATCTTCCTGACCCAGGGATTGAACCCCCATTGTGGTCAGACGCTTTACCGTCTGAGCAACCAGGGGAGTCACAGTCCACGGGGTCACCAAGAGTCAGACATGACTGAGCAGCTGGACAGCCCTTGCCTCTGCCTCTCTCCCACTGTCCACACCCCGGCTCCTGCTTCCCGGGAGTGCAGCAGGCTCTCCAAGGCATCTTGATGTCCTGCAGGTGTCTCTGTGCCTGCCACCCCGCAGCACCGCCCTTCCCCCTTGCTGAATCGCCTTTCCTCTGACTCCCTGCAGGCATTCTCTCATAGGAAACCTTCCCCAGCGCTCCTCCGCACACCCCTTGAGTGACCGAAGCCTCTCCAAGTGCACATGGTGCCCTGAGTGTGCGCCCTCCCAGGCTACGTGGCTTCAGTCATGTCTGACTGCATGCGACCCTATAGACTGTATCCCGCCAGGCTCCTCTGTCCATGGGACTCTCCAGGCAAGAACACTGGAGTGGATTGCCATGCCCTCCTCCAGGGGGTCTTCCCGACCCATGTCTCTTACCTCTCCTGCATTGGGAGGTAGGTTCTTTATCACTAGAGCCACCTGGGAAGACCCATGGGACCTCGGGCACCTCCTAAAAGTTACATACATACTCCATGTTAAATTATAAGCATTTGCCTATGGCTGTTCCCCTTCCCAGCAGGTGACAAGGATTGCTTCACTCATCTTTGCAAGCTTAGCACCTTGCACAGTCCTAATCCATAACAAGACGTCAATGCATGCTTGTTTAATGAAAGAGCAGTCATTGCAGAACTTACATTGGGTAATTCTCAACCTAGCAATTGAAAGTGGCATTATTATATGTGGAAATAAAATAACAGGGTTCTGCTTTCCCACCAAAGTGGACTCCCCAAAAAGAATAATTGAGCTGAGCTTCCTGAAAAAAAAAAATTAAAATCCCTGGTGGCTCAGAGCTTAAAGCATCTGCCTGGAATTCGGAAGACCCGGGTTTGATTCCTGGGTCGGGAAGATCCCCTGGAGAAGGCAATGGCAACCCACTCGAGTATTCTTGCTTGGAGAATCCCATGGAGGGAGGAGCCTGGTCGGCTACAGTCCATGGGGTTGCAAAGAGTCGGACACGACTGAGCGACTTCATTTTCACTTTCCTGAAAATTACTGGTTTGGGTTTTGACAGACAACACCAATATCTAAACGTCCCTGTGTTTTTAAAATACAATGGTCCACACTGTTTGGTTCCTAAAGAAATATAAAATCATTACATCTTCTGGTGACTTATTTTAAGTGTTACAAAATACCACAGCACTAGCCCTGAGTCATAGGACTAGCTTGTTTCTAGAATAGTCTGGGGTAAACATACTGGGAGGAGACCAGCACCTGGGCAGGGTTCTGTGGATGGCATGGCCTGGTGAGGTCACCATTCAAAATAGCAGATTACCACAATGGCACGCATTTACCTTCAAATACCTATGCTCCTTTCTCCTGAAAGATTGGCCTATCTTCAAAATTAGTTACTATTTTGCAAACACAGATGGGAGATTTAAGGAGGTGTTTGGAAGGACAGAAGCCTCAGGAGTGTTGAGATAGAAAACAGAGGTGAGCCAGATTTTATCAACGATTACCACCTATGGATAATCTACCTGCCTGCAGGCAAGCTCAGTTGTGCCTGACTCTCTGCGACCCCATGGCCTATAGCCTGACAGGCTCCTCTTGTCCATGGAATTTTCCATTCAAGAATACTGGAGTGAGTGGCCATTTCCTCCTCCAGGGGGTCTTCCCAACCCAGGGATCAAATGCCATGTGTCTTACATCCTCTGCACTGGCAGGCAGATTCTTTACCACTGGCGCCACCTATAAATGAAAACGGACTGTACTTCTCTAATTGCTTATAATCCTAACTCTGAACTTCAAATTACAAACTACTGTGACAAAGTTTGTGGAGTCTTTCTTTCCTTTTTTTTTTTTTTTTTTTGAGGGTAGGGAAAGGAAAGGAAGCATTTTGTCATGAAAACCACCAGCCCATCCCTACAAATGCAAACATATATCCCACTTCTCTTAATATAGCACACGGACTTTAGTTTTAGCACAGAGAGTGTTGGGAGGATTTTCTTTCCCAGTTGTGTTTATTTATAATATGGGTGTGGAGTAAAATATCAGATCACAACAGGTTATATACTTCCATGCAAGCCTTTCCTTTCTGCCCAGAGCTATTTCTACATTCCTTCTTAACCTCAAATGTAAAAAGTGTATCTTGTCAAATTGTGATAAATTGTTGCCTGCGTGGCTAAGAACTTGCTAACTAGAAGTAACTCCAGTCTTCCCAAAGTACATCCTTTATATAACAGAGTGAATCTACTCTTTGTACATGTGCAACCTTGAAAAAAATAAAAGGGAGGGGGCTCAGCAAAAACAGCTGGATTATTCCCCCAAAGGCTTGAACATACTTTTAGAAACATTTTAAAATGAAATTTTGCTCTTAAAAAAAATGAAATGGTTTAGTTTGATGCAGAAGTCATCTAAAAATAGGCATTTGGTAAAAAAGCTTTCTGCCCGTAACACTAGGGCTGTGTGTTTCTGTGTTTGTGTATACTTGCCTCCGTGCTGTACTGCGGGCTCACTAAGCACAGGCGGCTGCGAGAGCCGACTCACTAAGCGCGGCCGAGAGGAGCTACCCACATCCGAGGTCAGGGGCAGCGGCCTAGAGTGACAGACTGCGATGGCACAGGAACAGCCGAGAGGAGCTACCCCGCGTCCGAGGTCAGGGCCGACGGCCGAGAGAGCTACCCTGCGTCCGAGGTCAGGGGTGGCCAAGAGGAGACACCTTGCTTCCGAGTCAGGGCAGCGGCCGGGAAGAGACACCCCGAGCCCAAGGCCAGGGCCCGCAGCCAGGAGGAGCAACCCCAGGAGCGGTGGCTGCGGAGGAGCAGGAGGGCCTAGAGGCGCTATCCCACGTGAAGGTCAGGAACGGTGGCGGTAAGGAGATGCCCCTCATCCAAGGTAAGGAGCAGCAGCTGTGATTTGCTGGAGCAGCTGTGAAGAGATATACCCCCACGTCCAAGGTAAGAGAAACCCAAGTAAGATGGTAGGTGTTGCAAGAGGGGCATCAGAGGGCAGACACACTGAAACCATACTCACAGAAAACTAGTCAATCGAATCACACTAGGACCACAGCCTTGTCTAACTCAATGAAACCAAGCCATGCCTTCGGGGCAACCCAAGACGGGCGGGCCATGGTGGAAAGGTCTGACAGAACGTGGTCCACTGGAGAAGGGAATGGCAAGCCACTTCAGTATTCTTGCCTTGAGAACCCCATGAACAGTATGAAAAGGCAATATGACAGGATACCAAAAGAGGAACTCCCCAGGTCATTAGGTGCCCAATATGCTACTGGAGATCAGAGGAGAAATAACTACAGAAAGAACAAAGGGATGGAGCCAAAGCAAAAACAATACCAAGTTGTGGATGTGACTGGTGATAAAAGCAAGGTCCGATGCTGTAAAGAGCAATATTGCATAGGAACCTGGAATGTCAGGTCCATGAATCAAGGCAAATTGGAAGTGGTCAAACAAGAGATGGCAAGAGTGAACATCGACATTCTAGGGATCAGCAAACTGAAATGGACTGGAATGGGTGAATTTAACTCAGATGACCATTATATCTACTACTGCGGGCAGGAATCCCTCAGAAGAAATGGAGTAGCCATCATGGTCAACAAAAGAGTCTGAAATGCAGTACTTGGATGCAGTCTCAAAAATGACAGAATGATCTCTCTTCGTCTCCAAGGCAAACCATTCAGTATCACAGTTATCCAAGTCTATGCCCCAACCAGTAACGTTGAAGAAGCTGAAGTTGAACAGTTTTATGAAGACCTACAAGACCTTTTGGAACTAACATCCAAAAAAGATGTCCTTTTCATTATAGGGGACTGGAATGCAAAAGTAGGAAGTCGAGAAACACCTGGAGTAACAGGCAAATTTGGCCTTGGAATGCGGAATGAAGCAGGGCAAAGACTAATAGAGTTTTGCCAAGAAAATGCACTGGTCATAGCAAACACCCTCTTCCAACAACACAAGAGAAGACTCTACACATGGACATCACCAGATGGTCAACACCAAAATCAGATTGATTATATTCTATGCAGCCAAAGATGGAGAAGCTCTATACAGTCAACAAAAACAAGACCAGGAGCTGACTGTGGCTCAGATCATGAACTCCTTATTACCAAATTCAGACTGAAATTGAAGAAAGTAGGGAAAACCACTAGACCATTCAGGTATGACCTAAGTCAAATCCCTTATGATTATACAGTGGAAGTGAGAAATACTTAAGGGCCTAGATCTGATAGATAGAGTGCCTGATGAACTATGGAATGAAGTTCGTGACATTGTGCAGGAGACAGGGATCAAGATCATCCCCATGGAAAAGAAATGCAAAAAAGCAAAATGGCTGTCTGGGGAGGCCTTACAAATAGCTGTGAAGAGAAGAGAGGCAAAAAGCAAAGGAGAAAAGGAAAGATATAGGCATCTAAAAGCAGAGTTCCAAAGAATAGCAAGAAAAGATAAGAAAGCCTTCTTCAGCAATCAGTGCAAAGAAATAGAGGAAAACAATAGAACAGGAAAGACTAGAGATCTCTTCAAGAAAATTAGAGATAACAAGGGAACATTTCATGCAAAGATGGGCTCGATAAAGGACAGAAATGGTATGGACCTAACAGAAGCAGAAGATATTAAGAAGAGGTGGCAAGAATACATGGAAGAACTGTACAAAAAAGATCTTCACGGCCCAGATAGTCATGATGATGTAATCACTAATCTAGAACCAGACATCTTGGAATGTGAAGTCAAGTGGGCCTTAGAAAGCATCACTACGAACAAAGCTAGTGGAGGTGATGGAATTCCAATTGAGCTATTTCAAATCCTGCAAGATAATGCTGTGAAAGTGCTGCACTCAATATGCCAGCACATTTGGAAAACTCAGCAGTGGCCACAGGACTGGAAAAGATCAGTTTTCATTCCAATCCCAAAGAAAGGCAATGCCAAAGAATGCTCAAACTACCGCACAATTGCACTCATCTCACATGCTGGTAAAGTAATGCTCAAAATTCTCCAAGGCAGGCTTCAGCAATATCTGAACCATGAACTCCCTGACGTTCAAGCTGGTTTTAGAAAAGGGAGAGGAACCAGAGATCAAATTGCCAACATCTGCTGGATCATGGAAAAAGCAAGAGAGTTCCAGAAAAACATCTATTTCTGCTTTATTGACTATGCCAAAGCCTTTGACTATGTGGATCACAATAAACTGTGGAAAATTCTGAAAGAGATAGGAATACCAGACCACCTGACCTGCCTCTTGAGAAACCTATATGCAGGTCAGGAAGCAACAGTTAGAACTGGACATGGAACAACAGACTGGTTCCAAATAGGAAAAGGAGTACGTCAAGGTTGTATATTGTCACCCTGCTTATTTAACTTATATGCAGAGTACATCATGAGAAATGCTGGGCTGGAAGAAGCACAAGCTGGAATCAAGATTGCTGG
>NW_024070188.1:83245630-83314943 GCF_014754425.2 Oryx dammah | reverse complement strand
CTCTCCTCTTTCACTTTCATCAAGAGGCTTTTTAGCTCCTCTTCACTTTCTGCCATAAGGGTGGTGTCATCTGCATATCTGAGGTTATTGATATTTCTCCCAGCAATCTTGATTCCAGCTTGTGCTTCTTCCAGCCCAGCATTTCTCATGATGTACTCTGCATATAAGTTAAATAAGCAGGGTGACAATATACAACCTTGACGTACTCCTTTTCCTATTTGGAACCAGTCTGTTGTTCCATGTCCAGTTCTAACTGTTGCTTCCTGACCTGCATATAGGTTTCTCAAGAGGCAGGTCAGGTGGTCTGGTATTCCTATCTCTTTCAGAATTTTCCACAGTTTATTGTGATCCACATAGTCAAAGGCTTTGGCATAGTCAATAAAGCAGAAATAGATGTTTTTCTGGAACTCTCTTGCTTTTTCCATGATCCAGCAGATGTTGGCAATTTGATCTCTGGTTCCTCTCCCTTTTCTAAAACCAGCTTGAACATCTGGAAGTTCATGGTTCAGATATTGCTGAAGCCTGCCTTGGAGAATTTTGAGCATTACTTTACCAGCATGTGAGATGAGTGCAATTGTGCGGTAGTTTGAGCATTCTTTGGCATTGCCTTTCTTTGGGATTGGAATGAAAACTGATCTTTTTCATTCCTCTGCCACTGCTGAGTTTTCCAAATGTGCTGGCATATTGAGTGCAGCACTTTCACAGCATTATCTTTCAGGATTTGAAATAGCTCAATTGGAATTCCATCACCTCCACTACTTTGTTCGTAGTGATGCTTTCTAAGGCCCACTTGACTTCACATTCCAGGATGTCTGGCTCTAGGTGAGTGATCACACCATCATGATTATCTGGGTCATGAAGATCTTTTTTGTACAGTTCTTCCATGTATCCTTGCCACCTCTTCTTAATATCTTCTGCTTCTGTTAGATCCATACAATTTCTGTCCTTCATTGTACCCATCTTTGCATGAAATGTTCCCTTGTTATCTCTAATTTTCTTGAAGAGATCTCTAGTCTTTCCTATTCTATTGTTTTCCTCTATTTCTTTGCACTGATCGCTGAGGAAGGCTTTCTTATCTCTCCTTGCTATTCTTTGGAACTCTG
Source organism: Oryx dammah (assembly GCF_014754425.2). NCBI lineage: Eukaryota > Metazoa > Chordata > Mammalia > Artiodactyla > Bovidae > Oryx > Oryx dammah. Next base: position 83,313,840 of record NW_024070188.1, on the reverse strand, counting down.
CATTCAGATGCTTATATCTTTCCTTTTCTCCTTTGCCTTTCGCTTCTCTTCTTTTCACAGCTATTTGTAAGGCCTCCCCAGACAGCCATTTTACTTTTTTGCATTTCTTTTCCATGGTGATGGTCTTGATCCCTGTCTCCTGTGCAATGTCATGAACCTCCATCCATAGTTCATCTAAATCTATTTCTCACTTCCACTGTACAATCATAAGGGATTTGATTTGAATATAGACCAGTCAAATAAAATTCTTCCTTTGCTTTGGGAAACGTATTTCTGAGACATCTGATAGTACATATAGTTTTAATAATTGCTCATACGCATACTTAAGGTCACAGAAAGTTCTGATATTCAAAACATACTGATAGTTATATTGACCCAAACAGGCAAAGTGGTCAATAGCAAATAGTTCATGGCAGTAATGCCTCAAATCTCTCTAATCAGGAGAACAGAAGCAGCTCCCCAGTGACAGTTTTTTATGCAACAAAGAGAATTATCTGTCTTCAATTCTCTTACCAAAATGGGGGAAGGCCAACTCATTATGAAATATATATTAAAAAGTCATTTTTATTTATGAGCAAAACCTTTCCTTTAATAACACAGGGGGAAAATGTGTCCAAATAGAGGCATTAAAACAAAAATCTACAAAGAAACAGGAGTGAGCACACATTGGGAGAAAATCTTGACAATATTACCATCAAAAAGTCACATGGAAGAGTAGTCTAGTGAAGATAAAAGCAGTACAAAATGATATCTCAATAAGCAGTCCCCGTGGGCAACAGCGCAAGGTGTGATGATAGAAGAAAGAACAATCATGCGAAGGTGTTAGGGGAGCAGAACAAAGCAGTCACTCATAAACGGCTTCAAAGAAAGCAAATGAGAGACTCTCTAAAGAAACAGGAAAAGGAAAAACAAGCTCTTATAATTTGTTACCCCTTCTAATTCTAATGAAAATGTCTTTCTGGAGATACTTCATTTAAAAAAAAGTCTTTCTGTAGAGAAGAGGTGTATCCGAAGCAGAGCTGGAAGATGAGAAGGAAGATGAGGAAATAAATTATGACTGGGGAAAAAAGACTTAGTAAAGATGGGGTGGCCTCTGACTTGACTCCTCACAAAGCCTCTTTTAAATGGCTGGGGACAACGTGATGCTAATTAATACAACACGACAAATAATTAGAGATATATCAGATTCCAAAACCAAACTAGCACGAAGGGAAACAAAAGTCAGGGTCAACACCAACCCAGCAAACTGACTGTAACTTAGGTGGATGTCCTTTCTCAACTTCAAGAGCCGATTATAAAGCAACCAGGGGCTTTCCTGGTGGTCCAGTGGTTATAAAGCTGCCTTGAAATGCAGGGGACACATGTTCAATCCACGGAGGGAAAGATCCTACATGCCGCGGACCAGCCAAGCCCAGGCGCCACAACTGCTGAAGCTGCTAAGCTCCAGAGCCCGGGCACCACAAAGAAGAGGAGCCCCCGCGGGCTGCAACTAGAGAAAGCCCGTGCACAGCAGTCAAGACCCGGCACAGCCAAAGATAAAGAAATAATGTATCTTTAAAAACTAACATATTTAAAAAATAAGGAAAGTTGGTGAATCGCTTCAGCATTGGCTCAGTCCGTTCTTTTCTACCTAGCTTACATTTCTTGAATAACGTAACGTGATGAACTACCTATGTACTCGGTGACACAGTGGAGGATGTAGAGAGCTAGATTCAGGGCAGCTTGCACACAGGACAGTTGAGCTACTAGTTTAAATTGAACGGGCTTTTAACAACCGTTTGCAGAATTAATAGAAACAGGGCCTCTTGATTAAAGGATACTCTTGATTAAGGGATTCGTAATAATGAACCAGGGCTTTGTCTTCCTTCCCTGGACCATACCTGGAGACATGGTAGGGTCTTCTCTAAGATGTCCCATTTTCTTGGGTTGCTGAGGGACTTGGGAAGTCCTGAAGCACCAGCAGATGCTGGATCTGGGAACAGGGACACTGGCTGCAGAAATCTGGAGGACTGTCATCTAGAGCAGGGAGGGAGTGCTGACCAGCCCAGCATAAGTGATTGTCATGGAAATCACTTGTTGATCACCGTTACGAGGAGGGCGCTGCGACTGATTAAATGCCCACTTTTCTAAATCCAGTTTTGTATACTTGTTTCTGGGCTTCCCCGGTGGCTCAGCGGTAAAGAATCTACCTATCAATGAAGGAGAAATGAGTTTGATCCCTGGGTCAGGAAGATTCCCTTGAGAGGGAAATGGCAACCCATGCCAGTATCCTTGCCTGGGAAATCCCATGGGTAGAGGAGCCTGGCGGGCTACCGTCCATAGGGTCGCAGAAGAGTTGGGGATGACTCAGTGACTAAACAACATACTTGTTTCTACTTTTGTAAGAAAGAGGAACAATAACTGCCAGTAATCTATTCAAAAGAGAAATCTCCAAGGTCTGACCTTCTGGGAATTCAGCTCCAGTCTTCTCCATTTATCAGCACTTAAATTGACAATCTCTGATAAGGACAACTTAATGCTTGACCAGCAGTATAAATTGTTACTTTCAGTCTTTTGTTTATATAACCACAAAACCACACAATGGTTTTGTTCTCGTTACTTCCTTCACAGATCTATATAATCCACTTTTGTAAATTAAAGGACATGTTAGTGATGGGCGGAAAAAATAAACTCAGTACAATGTGTAATTCAACTTTTTCTTATAAAGCTATCCATACACACACACTCATATGGGTCAAATTACTAAACGGGATAGAATTTTTAGAAATTGGATTTTTTTCTGATTAATAAGCACATTAGCTAGTTTTAGAGTATTAACTTTACAGTACTTATATCAATTTGAAAGTGAAAGTAAAAGGGTTATTCACTCAAGTCATGCCCAGCTCTTTGCAACACCATGGACTGTAGTCCACCACACTCCTCTGTCCATGGAATTCTCCAGGCAAGCATATTGGCATGGGTTACCATTTCCTTCTCCAGGGGATTATCTCACCTGTAGTTTTACATAACATGAAGCATATAGAGCATGTGAATACTCACAGCTAAGGGCATATAAATGCCCTTTTAACCTGCAATCAATATACCCTATGGTAAGCTACTTCTTGCCATTTAAATCAGAGTTAATAACAAAAATGTTTTTCGTGGCTTTCAAAATAGATGGGGAAAAAATAGAAACTGTGGCAGATTTTATTTTCTTGGGCTCCAAAATCACTGCAGATGGTGACCGCAGTCATGAAATTAAAAGCTGCTTGCTCCTTGGAAGTTATGGCAAAGCTATGGCAAACCTAGACAGCATATTAAAAAGCAAAGATATTGCTTTGCTGACAAAGGTCCATCTAGTCAAAGCTATGGTTTTTCCAGTAGTCATGTATGTTGGATGTGAGAGTTGGACCATAAAGAAGGCTAAGCGCTGAAGAATTGATGCTTTCAAAATGTGGTGCTAGAGAAGACTCTCAAGAGTCCCTTAGACAGCAAGGAGAGCAAACCAACCAATCCTAAAGGAAACCAACTCTGAATATTCATTGGAAGGAATTCATTGCTAAAGCTGAAGCTCCAATACTTTGGCCACCTGATGCAAAGAGCCAACTCACTCATCAGGAAAACATGCTGATGCTGGGAAAGGGCAGGAGGAGAAGGGGGCAGCAGAGGATGAGATGGTTGGATGGCATCAGTGACTCCACAGACGTTAGTTTGAGCAAACTCTGGAAGACGGTGAAGGACAGGGAAGCCTGGTGTGCTGCAGTCCATAGAGTCACAAAGACTTGGACATGATTGAGGGACAGCAATATGTCTCTCTAGGAACACAGGTTTAGCATAAAACAAGGTAAATTTGTAGCAGGAAGATGACATGCCCACAGTAGGCATGTTAAGGCAGAACTGATTATATTGGTTTTTCCTGGCTGTGAAATGTTTCTGCTCGGAAATATAGGTATTGGAGCTCTTTGTCCATCTCTTCCCATCCAGCCCATCACAGTCTCTTCACACACCCTCAGCAAAAGGATGTAAAAACAGGGAGACATAGGGGGCTGCCTTCCTCCGAAACATCGCTTACTCCGGCCAGTTTCGAAACTGGACTTAAGGGTCTGGAGCACCAGGGCCAAGCGTCAGTGCTCCTGGAAAGGGGAAAACCCACTCACTGAAAATTCCATTCCTCCGCATTCACACAGATTGTCAACCCAGCTACCCAGTTGTGTTCCGTCGCTGAGCCAGCTGCTGGGCCGAGGGACCTGACCAGCTCCCCACCTCCACCCCCGGAGGGCCGACACCGCGCCGGCAGACCCGAGCCCAGCTTGGAGGCGGAGGGGTCCCCTACCTTGGCTCCGCGCATCCTTCCCCCGGGCGGGTCCCGGCTCCCGCCGCGCGGGCACTGGCCGCGAGGCCGCCGCCGCCGCCCCGTGACTTTGCCGGAATGCAGGCAGCTGCCGACTTGGCCAGCATCTCCAGTTTTCCTATCAGAGGCATAAATCGTCCACAGCAATTGGCCAGGCGCCCGCACCAGCTCCCATCCCCGCCTTGGAATCCTCTCCCTTGCAGCCCGAGCCTGCAGCCTGAGAAGGGAATGAGCTGGGCTGGTGGAGCCACTGAGCAGAAAACTTGCGACAGGTTTGGTGGTCCTGGGGACCCCCACCTGGGGGCGCGGGCTGCAGTCCCCGCGGCTGAAAAGGCCGGGGTGTGCCGTCCCCTGCCGGCCGCTGTCGGTCGGTGTTCGCTTCTGTTTGGCTCCGAAGTGTTTTCCGGCTGAGTAGAGAGCTTCAAAGGCCCGGCTGAGAAGAAAGGTTGTTTGCGCTTCTGTGGCTTGGAGTGAAGTCTGAACTGCGTCAGAGCTATTGCCCCCGAGGCGCTGGGATCGCCCAAGGGGAGGCAGTTTCGGTGTTTCTGGAAACTCCAAGCTCTTGCAGGAAGCCAACGTTCCACATTTAAGCATGTAACATAATCTGTTTTTATCGCCTATGGCTTGCCCGTCTCTCCAGATAAGCAAGACTCTGCAGAACCGGGCTCAAAAAGGAGCTTTGAGAAGAAGAAAGCCTTTGATGGCCTGAGTCCTTGTCTGCCTAGTGTTGATTGCAACCAAAGCTGACCCCTTTAAAGGCCTTTATAGATCAATAATGAAGAGAGACCAGAAAGAGAAGCTTTCATTCAATTTCATTTATTGGAGCACCGACGCACCCTCTGCTGGTTTGGGGACACACAAGGGAAACACAGTGTGCAGTGCGTGTCCTGGAGTTTACCCTCTGCTTGGTGATGTTCATTCTAAAAACAGAAAGCAAACAGAACTCTGCACAATTAAGCAGCAAGCTCAGTACAAGAAACTGAAATGTGCACACCCAGGCAGATGGCCTCTGGGCAGCACCGCAGAGATAAGCAGCACCCTGGCCCCCCCACCTCCCACCCCACCCGGTCCAGGCAAAACATTTCTGCTCTTTCTACCAGCACTTGGCTTGGCCTCAGTGCTGGGACTTCCAGGGTGATCACAGTTCCACAAAAGCAGTAGGTGCTCAATAAATGCTCGTTCTGAGCGTTGGAGTGAATGACTGTGGCAATGATAGGAAGCTGGAGGGCTGGAGGGCTGAAGGGCTTGGCCCTGGCATTCGATACCCCATCCAGCCTCACCAGTTGTGTGACCCTGGGTCAGTGAACTGAACCTCTCCTTCTGTGTCAGTAAAATGTGAATGATAACACATTCCTCTTAGGGTCAGGAGGAGGAGTAAATGAAATAATCCATGTACAGTGCTAGGGGCCCCCCGGGGGTTCAGTGGTAAAGAATCTGCCTGCCAATGCAGGAGATGCTGGTTCGAACCCTGGGCCAGGAAGATCCCCTGAGAAGGAAATGGCAACCCGCTCCAGTATCCTTGCCTGGGAAATCCCATGGACAGAGGAGCCTGGTGGGCTATAGTGTGTGGGGTTGCAAAGAATTTGACACATTGAGCAACTGAGCCTGCACAGGGCTTCCCATGCAACCATTTCTCAATCCAGTGTAGCTAATATCACTGTTGCTGCCACTGCTATTGCTTCTTCCAGAAGAAGGCTGCAAGGCAGTGGTTCAAAGCAGTCACTTGGGACCCAGATACTTAGGATTCTTTCCGTTGGCATAACTTTGGGCAGGTGAGTTTCAATGTCCTGACCTGTAAGATGGTAATAATAATAATAATAATAATAATAAAGGAAAAGCTGCTAATCACAGCCTGATTTACTGTACTTCATTCATCGTGGTGTTTGTGCTCAGCAGAGAGCGGACAAGTCTACAGTAAATGGTAGTTGGAAGTAAAACATTGCTCCTAAGGTAATAACGTCTGTCTCTTATTTCACTTGTCCACTCCTTTGCTCATCAGCGGCTCAGTGCTTAGTGAACTGCCCACCCATGTCTGAACCCGGTGCTTCCTTCCCAAGGAAGGCGTGACTGACGGCAGCCCTTGGTTTCAGACAGAGTGGGTCTCCTGCAATGTCTGATGTGCAGTAATTTCCACAGAAGAGCCCCCAGGACTTCTCATGGGATTACTGCTAATAATTTGGCCTGGGCAGGTGGAAAGGTGTCTTGAGGATCCAAATGCCTTTAGCTCCCATAGTTATTCAGATGGTGGGACTTGGTTTTGTATAGTAGGTCAAATAAAGCTGAATGATGTTTGCAGTAATCCCTCACTCCACCGGCAAAAGGGAAGGACTCTGGAAGGAACTGGGGTACAGAACCCTGCAGGGGGCTTGCAGTGACATATAGGGTAGCTGTCCCTTACCCATGGAGCCTTTCCGAACTATCAACTGTCATTTAGTTGCTAAGTCATCTTCGACTCTTTTGCGACCCCATGGACAGTAGCTTGATATCCTCCTCTGTCCATGAGATTTCCCAGGCAAGAATATTGGAGTGGGTTGAAGAAGCCATTTCCTTCTTCAGGGAGTCTTCTGAACCCAAGGATCAAACCCTCATCTCCCGCTTGGCAGGTGGATTCTTTACTATCGAGTCCCCAGGGAAGCCCATGCAAATAAGTTCATTTAAAAAAAGAAAGAAAGAAAGAAAAAACTGATCACCAAAGAGTTCACAGTGTGTTTTGTGTCATCTTCTCAGAAATCCCACGCGAAACATAAGAATAAAATGTCACCAACCCCACGGGGCTCAGGAGGGAGCCGTCCTGCATGGTCATTACCTGAGTCTTGTCCCTTTACTACTCTGACACTTAGTCAGGACATAATTCACACATTTCCAGGCAAAGTTTATATACTTGTCTCCCATCTTCTGCCTAAACTTGCCAGACATCAAACAAACAACTTCTTTATGAGACTTGAACCCCAAATCAATATATCCATCCCACTCATTGAACTAGGAGGCTTGCCAGATGGTTTCAGATGGTAAAGAGTCCACCGAGTCTCAACCTAGCAGATTTCTTTTTCTCTTGCTAATGTGATACAATACATGGATTTGAAAGGCATCAAGCTAGAAGAAAGTCCTGGGAAGTATTCCAATCTTACAGCTCATACATAAAAGTAATTTGATGGTGGCCTCCCTAAATTTTACAACAATCCTTAAAAGCTGTCTTTCATTACCAATAATAAGTTATGAACTTGAAAGTTTTTAAATCTACCGACAAAAAAATGCTCGAGAAAGAATGAATGACTTTTCTATTCTCTCATAAAATGTGATGTTACAAAACCATTGTTAAATGGAGATTCAGTCAAAGAACAAACATGTTGGGGCAAAAGTATTACAGAGGTGGGTCAGGAATTTGTTAAATAAAATACGATATTTTCCTGTGTGCTGTGCTCAGTCACCCAGTCGTGTCCAACTCTTTGCAACCCCATGGACTGTAGCCCACCAGGCTCCTCTGTCTGTGGAATTTTTCAGGCAAGAATACTGGGGTGGGTTGCCATTTCCTCCTCCAGGGGATCTTCCTGACCCAGGGATTGAACCTGTGTCCTCTGCACCTCCTGGATTGGCAGGCAGATTATCAGTGTGCCACTTGGGGTTTGTATATATTTAGTGAGAGTGGTGGGCAGAGCGGATTTTGTTTGGAGCCTTGGCCACTGAGATTTGGCTGCATAAGGTGTTGTGACCCATATGTTCTTACCTGCTGGGACACACAAGTACATCTCACTTGAATTCTCAGAAGCATCCGTCACTGCTGACCACTCCCACCGTCAACAGAGTCTCACTCTCCTTGGTTTCTCAGCACCCCACGATTAGTGTTCTCCAGCTGACTGTTCATCCCCTCAAAAGACTTCCCTTGAGCGCTCCCTCGCATCATACACAAAAATAAACTCAAAATGGCTTAACAACTTAAACATAAGACCCAACACTGTAAAACTCCTAGAAGAGAACACGGGGCAAACTTTCTCTGACATAGGTCACAGCAATGTTTTCTTAGGTCAGCCTCCCAAGGCAAAGGAAGCAAAAGCCAAAGTAAACAAATGGGACCTAATTAAACTTAACAGCTTTTGCACAGCAAAGTAAACCATAAACAAAATGAAAAGATAACCTACAGATTGGGAGAAAATACTTGCAATTTCCAAAATATACAAGCAGCTCATACAGTTCAATATCAACAACAGCAACAAAGAGAAACAAAAAAACAAACGACCCAATCAAAAAATGGGCAGAAGACCTAAATAGACAGTTTCTCCAAAGAAGACATACAGATGGCCAATAGGCATATGAAAAGATGCTCAACATCACTAATTATTAGAGAAATACAGGTCAAAACTACAAAGAGGAACCACCTTACATGGGTCAAAATAGCCTTTCTCAAAAAAATCTACAAACAATAAATGCTGGAGAGGGTATGGAGAAAACGGAACCCTACTACACTGTTGAGGAAATGTAAATTCTCCAGCCACAGTGGAGAAGAGTATTTTATTCCTATTTTTTTCCTTAAAAATAAATTTTAAAGAAGGGTTTCCTTAAAAAAAATAGGAATAAAATTGCTATATGACCCAGCAATCCCACTATTGTGCATATACCAGGATAAAACTCTAATTCAAAAAGATACTTGCATCTCTATGTTCGTAGCAGCACTGTTTACAATAGCCGGGATATGGAAGCAACCCAGATGTCTACCAACAGCTGAATGGATAAAGAAGATGTGGAAAATACCTTGTTCCATCCCAGGTCCTCTTTTCTTCTCCTGGGGTGACCTAATCCACTTTCCTTGTTTCAGTGTTATATACTCGATTCTGTATCTCTAGCCCACACCGCTTCCCTGGGCAAACATTTCCTGCAAAAAGCCAGGCAGTAAATATTTTATGGGCCTCTGGCCAACATACAGCTTCAGTCGCATCTACTCATTGTCATGCACATGCAGCCAGGGCCGGTAGTAAATGAACAGGCTGGGCTGTGTGCCTGTAAAACTTTATTTAGAAAACCAGGAGGCTGCCCCATGGCCTACGGTTTGCCAAAGCTTGCCCTAGACCCAAATATCCAACTGCCTTCTGGGCGACAGCAACGGAGACTTTCATAAGCTCCCAGAGGTAATGTGTTTCCAAGCAAGCTCATCTCATTCTTCGCTGGGTTCCTTCTCAATGAAGACATCCCTCTCTACCAAGATAGACACCCTGGCACCAGCCTTGATTTCAGCCCCCAGATCCAATCAGTCACAAAACCTTGTCCATTCTACTCTCTAGCCACCTCCCTGATCCCATGCCCTTTCTGTTTCACCAGTGTCTGCTTTCAGACTTTGCTGGTCTGTCACCTCCTTCCTTTCCGGGCTTCCCTTGAGACTGAGCTGGTGAAGAATCTGCCTGCAGTGCCGGAGACCTGGGTTTGATTCCTGGGTCGGGAAGATGCGCTGGAGAATGGATAGGCTACCCACTCCAGTGTTCTTGGGCTCCCTTGTGGCTCAGATGGTAAAGAATTAGCCTGCAAGGCAGGAGACCTGGTTCGATCCCTGGGTTGGGACGATCCCCTGGAGAAAGGAAGGGCTACCCACTTCAGTATTCTGGCCTGGAGAATTCCATGGACTGTAAAGTCTATGGGGTGGCCAAGAGTCAGACACAACTGAGCGACTTTCACTTTCAGTTTCCTTCCTTCTCTGCTCACCACACTTGAGGCAGGAGGATGAGGCCACTCCTCCATTTTAAGACCCTTCAAGGGTCCCTGTCGTTCTTGCTGGGGTGTAGATGCGGTTCCGGCTCATCGCCATCGTTTCTGATTTCCAGCCTGAAGGACTCTGGATCTCCTGGATGGGGCCCTCGCCTCTGAGACTTTGCCCGTTCATTTTCTCTGCTCAGAACGGGCCTCTCCTGTTTCTCACCCCTCCTACTCATCCTCTAGAGGCGGGGTCGCTTCCCCGGGAAGCAGGGTCCTTCCCGCTGCGGGCCCGCCTAGCAGTCCGAGCCGCGGACGCGCACCGCCCCCTCCCGGTCAGGTGGGGAATCGCGGGGGGCCGGGAGGGTTTCCCCGTGTTCCGGGCGCTTCGCACCGCGCCGGCCGCCCTGCAGACCCTGCAGCGGCGAGGACTGAAGGCCGCGGCCCAGATCAGGGCTCACTTTCCTCGAAACTCTGCCCCCCCACTTCCTACCCCCCCGCCTCCCAGCTCCACGCGTCCCTCGGGGACCTTTCGGGGCGCCTCCACCGCAGGGTGGGTCTGGCGGGGATGCGCAGATGAGGAGGGGGTGGTTTCTGGGGTCCAGGCGAGCTGCTGGGGCCTCCGTTGGCGGATGGTTCCCCCGCATGCAGAGATGATGGTCTCCCTGAGCCCCGGGAGGCCCGAGCCGGCCTGAGCGCCGGCGGCTCTGGATTGCAGGGCGACGTGCGTCGGGGGGCCGACTGTTGAGCCAGAGGCATCAATGAGGCTTGACTAATGTCTGGGCTGGAGGCGGGGCGCGTGGAGGCGGGGCGCGTGGAGGCAGGGGGAGGGCCTGTCATCTCACTCACCCTTCTTGTGAGCCCACAGAAATCAGTCAAAGGTGGGGTTAGGCGCCCCAGTTTAGAAACCCTATAAGTTGAGATTCTCCCCTGGGCAAGGTTCTGTACTCTGCGAGTTCTCTAATGTTACGGAAGCATCTACATCATCCTGGGTCCTCTTAAGTATATATCCAAATATGTACTGACATGTTCAAATGTGTACAGATATATACAGATACATACACATATGTCCAAATATATACACACATACCCAAATATGTCCAGATATGCCCCAGTACATAACACATATCCAAATATGTACACACATATCCAAATATGTACACACATATCCAAATATGAGAGATTTCCCAGATGGCTCAGAGGGTAAAGAATCTGCCTGCAATGCAGAAGGCACAGGAGACACAGGTTCAATTCCTGGGTGGGAAGATCCCCTGGAGAAGAAGGTAACAATCCTCTCCAGTACTTCTTGTCTGAAAAATCCCATGGACAGGGGAGCCCGGAGGCTACAGTCTATGCAGTCGCAAAGAGTTGGACATGACTGAGTGACTAAGCACATGATAGCCAAATATATACATATATATCCAAATACATACACATATCCAGATAACGTGCAATGTGTCCAAATGTATACACATATGCCAAATACAAACACATATATCTAAACATATAGATGTATCTCTAAGTATACCGAAATATATACATATATTTAAATATATAAAATATAGACATAAACTTTTTTATCTTTTGCTTTGAAATAATTATAAACACACAAGAAGTTACAAAAATATTACTGAGAGATCCAGCATAACCATCACCAGCCACCCAGTCTCCCCCAGAGGTAACATCTTCTTAACTCTAGTTTATTATCAATACCAGGAATTACCTGGTATTGATAGTCCACAGAAGTTGCTCAGATTTCACCAGCTTTTATGCACACTCATTTTTTCTTTTCTTAAAAGATTTTAATGTTTTCAGCATGTCTTGTCTCTTCAAATACTGTGAAAAGGGACTTTTGTCATAATTATCTTAGAGAATGATGAGTTTTAGAGATGGAGAGGATGACCTGTTTTTTCTCTGCTTGCTTTTATCTTTGGGTGCCTCTCCTGCTGACTCAGAGTGGGTTGGTTAATTATCTGGGAGTTACTATCTTCTCTGTTGATATTTTTCGCAAGCACATAACAAGTCTAATGAGGAGATGTCCAGTGAAGACACTTAAAAAAAAACAAAACAGATAAACATGTTGGTTTCCGTAAGGACATTCAATTAAGAAATACCACCTTGCTGACCATTGAATTTGTCACTCAGGTCTTGCTTAGAAAGTGCTCCTAGGCAGGTTACATTTTAACTCCCGTGCTTGCTGAGCAGCCCTGCTATCTCTTCACCAGGGCTCAAGGCTGATAAGCATCTCATTTCATGGTCCCAGCCAACAGGAGAAAAAGGTTGAATAAAGAAAGGACCCCCACCTTCAGATGAATGATAATATGATTCCTAGGTGATATAGCCTAATAAACTCACACTGTGAAAGCATTCTGCAAATTGGCCTCAGATGCAAAAATAAACTTGCTATGAACCCTTGCAAGACCATCCCCAAGAAAAAGAAATGCAAAAAGGCAAACTGGTTGTCTGAGGAAGCCTTACAAATAGCTGTGAATGGAAGAGAAGCAAAAGGCAAAGGAGAAAAGGAAAGATATACCCATTTGAATGCACAGTTTCAAAGAATAGCAAGGAGAGGAAAGCTCAGATCTTAGCATGATCTTAGTTTTCTGAATGTTGAGTAGTTTTAAGCCAACTTTTTTACTTTCCTTTTTCACTTTCATTAAGAGGCTCTTAATGCAGTAGAAATAGAGGAAAAGAACAGAATGGGAAAGCCTAGAGATCTCTTCCAGAAAATGAGAGATACCAAGGGAACATTTCATGCAAAGATGGGCTCGATAAAGGACAGAAATGGTATGGACCTAACAGAAGCAGAAGATATTAAGAAGAGGTGGTAAGAATACACAAAAGAACTGTATAAAAAAGATCTTCATGACCCAGATAATCACAATGGTGTGATCACTCACCTAGAGCCAGACATCCTGGAATGTGAAGTCAAGTGGGCCTTAGGAAGCAGCACTACAAACAAAGTGGATGTGATGGAATTCCAGTGGAGCTATTTCAAATCCTGAAAGATGATGCTGTGAAAGTGCTGCACTCAATATGCCAGCACATTTGGAAAACTCAGCAGTGGCCACAGGACTGGAAAAGGTCAGTTTTCATTCCAATCCCTAAGAAAGGCAATGCAAAAGAATGCTCAGACTACCGCACAATTGCACTCATCTCACATGCTAGCAAAGTAATGCTCAAAATTCTCCAAGCCAGGCTTCAACGGTACATGAACTGTGAACTTCCAGATGTTCAAGCTGAATTTAGAAAAGGCAAAGGAACCAGAGATCAAATTGCCAACATCCGCTGGATCATGGAAAAAGCAAGAGAGTTCCAGAAAAACATCTATTTCTGCTTTATTGACTATGCCAAAGCCTTTGACTGTGTGGATCACAATAAACTGTGGAAAATTCTGAAAGAGATGGGAATACCAGATCATCTGACCAGCCTCCTGAGAAATCTGTATGCAGGTCAGGAAGCAACAGTTAGAACTGGACATGGAACAACAGACTGGTTCCAAATAGGAAAAGGAGTACGTCAAGGCTGTATATTGTCACCCTGCTTATTTAACTTATATGCAGAGTACATCATGAGAAACGCTGGGCTGGAAGAAGCACAAGCTGAAATCAAGATTGCTGGGAGAAATATCAATAACCTCAGATATGCAGATGACACCACCCTTATGGTCGAAAGCGAAGAAGAACTAAGCCTCTTAATGAAAGTGAAAGAGGAAAGTAAAAAAGTTGGCTTAAAACTACTCAACATTCAGAAAACTAAGATCATGGCATCTGGTCCCATCACTTCATGGCAAATAGATGGGGAAACAATGGAAACAGAGACAGATTTCATTTTGGGGGCTCTAAAATCACTGCAGATGGTGACTGCAGCCATGAAATTAAAAGACACTTGCTTCTTGGAAGAAAAGTTATGACCAACCTAGATAGCATATTAAAGAGCAGAGATTTTACTTTGTCAACAAAGGTCCATCTGGTCAAGGCTATGGTTTTTCCAGTAGTCATGTATGGATGTGACAGTTGGACTATAAAGAAAGTTGAGTGTTGAAGAACTGATGCTTTTGAACTGGTGTTGGAGAAGACTCTTGAGAGTCCCTTGGACTGCAAGGATATCCAATCAGTCCATCCTAAAGGAGTTCAGTCCTGAGTGTTCATTGGAAGGACTGATGTTGAAGCTGAAACTCCAATCCTTTGGCCACCTGATGCGAAGAACTGACTCATTTAAAAAGACCCTGATGCTGGGAAAGATTGAGGGCAGGAGGAGAAGGGGACAACAGAGGATGAGATGGTTGGATGGCATCACCGACTCAATGGACATGAGTTTGAGTAAATTCCAGGAGTTGGTGATGGACAGGGAGGCCTGTACAGTCCATGGGGTCCCAAAGAGTCGGACACGACTGAGAGCCTGAACTGAACTGATGAACCCTTGCAACGATGCAGGCATACTTTGGGCCCTTAATGAAAGTGAAAGAAAGTGAAGTTGCTCAGTTGTATCTGACTCTTTGTGAGCCCATGGGCTGTAGCCTCTGAGTATCCTCCATCCATGGATTTTCCAGGCAAGATTACTGGAGTGGATTGCCAGTTCCTTCTCCAGGAGGTCTTCCTAACCCAGGGATTGAACTTGGGTCTCCCGCACTGCCGGCAGATTCTTTACCATCTGAGCCACCAGGGAATCTCTTCAGAGATGAATTAATTTTCTGCCGTTTTGTTTTAAAATGATATGGTCTTTGGGGAGGAGAATGCAGAGATGTTCATGATAAAGAAATGACACGGTAGAGTAAGAATTAACATAACATTGTAAATTACCTATATTTCTATAAGATGAAGTTTTAAACAATTTTAAAAAGAAACGAGCTGCCTTACAATGACAGTTCCCAGAGGAGCTGAGCCAGGGCTGGAAGAGGCTGGGGAGTCTGTGGAGAAAGGAGACAGGTGCCCACATCAAGCCAGCAGCGTGAGGTCTGTGCCATCTCCCCTGGGCAGATGTCACCTGGCCACAACTTCCGCCTCAAGCAGGTGGATGAGGGTGAAAGCAAAGGGGCTTCTAGCCCACTCCCTTTGTGAGCTTGCTCTTTCCTTGTGTTCAAGGTACTTTCGAGGAATTCGTCACTTTAATGCCGGAAGGGGAGGAAGTAGCTAATTCTTCCTTTCCTATGAGAACCTGAGTGGATCTTGCTTGCGGGCCCCATGCTGGGCAGAGCCTGTCTCTTATTTGGTATCCTTAGTGACCCCCCCCACCCCCACAAGCACACACGTGTAGCAGTGGTCTTCACACATCTTGGGTACAAAAGTTTCCTGGAGTTCCTTTAGGTGTAGACCGGGGAGGGTAGAGACTGTGATTTGTAGAGAGACAGAGACCTTTTACACAATCCTAGAAAAATCTAGGCCTTCCCAGGTGGCGCTAGTGGTAAAGAACCTGCCTGCCTTTGCAGGAGACACAAGAGACATGGGTTCAATCCCCGGGTCGGGAAGGTCCCTCCTCCCGGAGGAGGGCATGGCAACCCTCTCCAGTATTCTTGCCTGGAGAATCCCATGGACAGAGAAGCCTGAAGTGTCCATAGGGTCTCAAACAGTCAGACACAACTGAAGCGACTTAGTACGGAAGAATCTAACACCTACTGTGTGGTCAGTACATACTTAATGAATTGAACTCCACGATAATAGACATCTCAGAATTTATTTGACCTGCTACACTGTACTGAGATGATCTTTTTCTTTATCTCTTCCCTCAGCTTCCCCATTCTTTCAAATAGAAAATGACTGATAGAGAGTTAATTGTCTTTACCGTCTTGGGCAAAAGCACGGTCCAGCATCCCTTCCAGAGAGTCGGAGTGGGATTTCTACACACAACCTAGGGGAGTCCTCTTTGTGCCTGCCCTGTGCCTGTGAAGCTGAGCCCCGTGGGACCGAGCCGTAAGGGGAGCCTCCCTCCAGCCACACCATCTACACCTAAGCAACTCATGCCTCTTTCCTCTTCTTTTCCACTGCAGGGAATGAGGCCAGTAGCCACACTCTGCTTCATGTTTGCCCGTGTTCTTATGGAGCTGCTGTACTGTGAAGGTGATGAAGAATCCATAGTCAGAAGGACATGGAGGGCAACCTTGTTCAGATTATAACGGTTGTAGAACCAAATGTATTCTTGCAGCTAACAAGAGTTGAAAGGGGGCAAAAAGCATACCACCACCATCCGTAGCAGAAAAAAAGCAGAATGTGGCCATTTATGCCTTTCAATGGCATTGGCTTCATCCCTTGTGAGCCAAGTGACCTTGGAAAGTTAAACTTGCTCAGCCTGTCGCCTTAAGTGGGGATGATAGTAATATTGCTTGTGTTTTTAGTAAGATTTTTTTGTTTATTGTTGGCTGTGCCGGGTCTCTGCTGCTGTGCAGGTTTTTCTCTAGTTGCAGCTAGCGGGGTCTGCTCTCCAGGGGCAGTGCATGGGCGTCACTGCCGTGGCTTCTCGCGTGCAGCACCGGCTCCGGGGCACGTGGCTTCAGGAGTTGGCGCTCCCGGCTCTGGAGCACAGGCTCAGCAGTGGCACACGGGCTTACTTGCTCCATGGCATGTGGGATCTTCCCGGACGGGGATCAAACCCACGTCTCCTGCATTGGCAGCTGTGTAACCAGGAAGGGTTAATTTCAAATTTACATTGGATCTGCTTCTGTGCCTTTAACCCTTTTTTGTTATTGTAACCATACATAATGGCCTGCCTCAGGGAGATAACCTGAGCCACTCACCTGCAAAGGACTGTAAGGAATTGAGAGACAGAGGAAAGGGATGAGAGGCTTAGACGGTTGGATGGCATCACCGACTCGATGGACGTGAGTTTGAGCAAGCTCCAGGAGTTGGTGATGGACAGGGAAGCCTGGTGTGCTGCAGTCCATGGGGTCTCAGAGTCGGACACGACCGAGTGACTGAACTGAATCAAAGGAAGTAAAACGAACACATTCTCCTGCTTGAGGCTTGACATCCTAGGGGACATTTGCAAGGGCTGAATAGACTTTCTACTTTGCTTCCTCACCTCTCTGGAGCTGATTCATCATTTATGGATCCATCTTTTACGGATCTGGCATCCAGGCCCTGACAAGACGGCTATTTTGAGGCGCTAGCTTGCCATCTTCTCAGTCAGCCAGGCCCCCCGATTAAAGTCTTTCCTTGCCTCAGCCCCTCATCTCTCGGATTCATTGGCCTGTCGCGCGGCTGGCAGAGTGAGCTTGGACTCAGAACAGGTGGACTCCCAACCAGTGAGCCACCACGGAAACCCCAGTACTGCTGTTTTGAAGTTTGAATGAAACTATGCAGGAGGTCTGGCACAGGAAAGTTCTCAGCACATGGTAGCTATTGTAATTTTTGTTTTAACCAAAATAAAGCGAAAGAAGGAAGAGGAAAGGAGAGAAGAGTAAGTGGAAAAGATGGGCTGGGGGGTGCATTGCGCAGGAAGGCAGAGCAGCCTGGGGCAGCCGAGGTGGGGGTGGGCAGTCTCCACCACTTCCCAGCATCTCTTGTAGACTCTGCTGTCAACATTTTGTAAGATCCTCCCGTCTAGGTAATGTTTGAACCCTCAGAGCACAGAGGCAGTGGGCCTCTGGGAGAATGATTAACTCTGTGTGATTATCTTGTCTGTGGGTGCATTTCCTCTCGTGTAAGTCAATAACATCTTGGGATTGGGACACACTGTTTTTGGGACGCTGCTGGTCAGTCCCAAAATGGAACATAAGGAGGTGGTGTTCCTACTTCTCTTATTTCTGAAATCAGGTAAGACTTATAGATTTTGTTTTTCATTTGAATCAATATTTTTTTTCCCTAGCAATATGTTAAAAATAAAGCCATCATAGTTTTATGGGCAACTTGCCAAATTTAGCTTTTGATTCATCAGAGTCCCAGTTCAACATCTAAAATGGTGGAATTCTTCAAGAAATAAGGTTCGTTTCCCTTATGTGAACACTGGAGACAAGTGGACAGAGAAAATAATGAATGACGCTTTCAGTATAAAAGACGGAGCCCAAGTGATGGTTATTTTAGTTGAAAAAAATAGCCCAGAGTGCTAACAACTCCAAAAGCTGTTGGTCTCTCTGCCTGGTTCTCAGTTTGGTTAAGCTAGACCATTTTTGTTAAGGTTTCATATTCTCCTGACTTTCAAATGTGAACAACGAAATCTCTCTGACCACAATCTTTGACCAGTGTGGTTGTGTTGACTTATTCCCTACATCTCAGCTTGCTTCTTATGCTGGAGAAACCACAGGCATTGCTTAGTCAGGAGATGTACCTACAGTAATTCAACAAATCCCTATTGAGTGCCCGAGGTAGAGCGGTACTTTTTTTATCCATCCATACCCATGTGTGTCCTTTAGCATCAACAGCTTATTTAGCTGATACAACGGGTATTGTAGTAGACTTATCCCCGTTTTATAGATGAGGAGAGCTGTAGTTAGGAAAATCACATTATTTGCCTATTGACCAGACTCCCAAAGCCAGGAAGTGAAGAAACCAGGACTTCAGTCAGGGCTTTCTGAGAAGGAATCCGATGGTTCTCACTTTTTCAACTTTGTTTAAAATCTTCTTTAAAATATTCTAAGCATGTCTTTGAGGCTCTTTTTTTTTTGACAGTTTTACTGAGATATAATTCACATACTATATAATTCACACATTTGAAGCATATGATCTAATGGGTCTCAGCATTTAGAGTTGTGCAACTATCACGGTACCTTTTAGAACATTTTTAGTAATCCCAGTCTTTAAAATGGATGGCATCACCGACTCTGTGGACATGAGTTTGAGCAAGCTCTAGGAGTTGGTGATGGACAGGGAAGCCTGGCGTGTCCATAGGGTCACAAAGAGTTGGACATCGCTAAGTGACTGAACTAAACTGAAACTTTAAAAATAAACATAAGGGATGATTCATGTTGATATATGGCAGAAACCAATACAATATTGTAAAGCAATTATCCTTCAATGAAAAATAAATATATTTTTAAAAAAGCAAACACAAGAGCTCTATAAAATATATCCTATAAAGACTGAAATTAGATCTTTTGAAGAGTTCTTTGAAAGTAGAGCAGGCCAGTATAAATGAAATCAAAACAAGAAATTTTCCATTTTTATTATCTTTTAATTAATTTACCTTTAATTATGTTATTATGTTTCATAGCATATACCTGCTGAGACCTACCTTAGGAGCTGATATGACAAAGAAATATCCTTAAAAGGAATAAATTTTTTATTTCTAGGTTGAAAAGTTGAAAATCCCCATTTTTTTTTTTTCCTTTAATTCTAGGGCTCATTTGACAGTGGGTTGTAATACAGTTTATTTATTGACTAAGAAATATTAGAGAAATCTTTTCAGTAAGAAAATTATTTTTATATTCTAGACTGAATGTAGATGTATATTGTGATTAAAACAAGTATAGTTTATCAATAATGTGGGTTTTTAAAAAATCACAGTAGTATATGTATGTGCCCCCATGCTTGTGTGCTTGAAAGAAAAGACTCGGCTGTTTGTGAAATGCAAACTGCTTATCTGCCTCTCACTGAGAACAGCTGTAAAAGGAGATTTTTTTCCCCCTTTCCTATAAGGGTGGGATGATTTGAGAGAATAGCATTGAAACATGTATATTTCTGTATGTAAAATAGATGAGCAGGGCAAGTTTGATACATGAAGTGGGGCATTCAAATCTGGTGCTCTGGGACAAGCCAGAGGGATAGGGTGGGGAGGGTTGGGGAGGGGGGCTCAGGATGGGGGAGGACACGTGTTTACCTGTGGCTGATTCATGCTGATGTATGGCAAAACCCACCACAGCATTGTAATTATCTTCCAATTAAAATAGACTAATTTTAATAAAAGAAAGGAAAAAAAAAGTTACACCCTGATCTATAGAAATTACCAAAACACAACTGTTTCTGGAAAGGAGAGTTCCGATGGGGAGAAAAATGCAGGATGAAGGCCTGAGCGTAGGTCTAAATATGCATTTCTCTATAATCTTGATACATGTATTGAATGATTTTTGGTGTATTAGACTACATCAGTCAACTCCTATTCAAGGGTGGAAGGATCCATCCTTCCAGTTTGGAGAATCTTAGGTTGAGGAAGGAAAAGCAGAGGCAGGGAGAGCATGGGCTCTGGGAATGGCTTTGTCTCAGTTTGGGACAGCGCATCACCCCTGAGCAAGGCATGTGTCCAAGGTGGTCAGGGATGGCCCTTCTGAGAAAGAGCATCTGGCCCTTGATGATCCTTCCTACTGGATCATTTTCATCAGTATCCAAACACGCTCCTGAATGTCTCATCTTAAAAAATTTCCCAGAGGACCTAGAGATGATTGTACTAACTGAAGTAAGTCAGACAGAGAAAGACATATCACATGATATCTCCTATATGCATAATCTACAAAAATGATGCGGATGAAGTGATTTGCAAAACAGATATAGACTCACGGACACAGGAGACAAACTTCTGGTTACCAAAGCAGAAAGAAGGTGGAGGTATAAATTAGGAGTCAGGGATTAGCATATATAAAATATATGTTATATGTTGGGATACAACACCATGGAATTTTCCAGGCCAGAATACTAACCCAGGTCTCCCACATTGCAGGCGGATTCTTTCCCAGCTGAGCCACAAGGGAAACCCTATGTTGGATATTATATATAAAATAGATAAATGGGGACCTACTGCTGTGGCTCAGGGAACAATACTCAATAGCTTGCAATAACCTATCATGGAAAAGAATCTAAGAAAGAATACGCATGTATAACTGAATCATTTTTCTGTACACCTGAAACGAACACAGCATTGTAAACCAATGATATTTTAAATAAAAATATTAAAAATAAAAGTATTAAAACATTCCTGAGACTTCATATGGACTCTAGGAGGTGCTCCTTTCACAGCCAAGTTCTGAAAAGACCTGTCCTCCCAAGACCTTCCCAGCATCTGTCCTGGTCACTCTTCAATACACTCACTTGGGCTTTGGTCTCCACTCCGCCCCCTAAAGTGGTCAAGGTTGCCAGGTTGCCTAATCCCATTAGGCAAACTTTAGGAAACTGCCGTCTCCAGTGTATTAACCTCTTTTTAGCCCCGCATGCTGTAAGCATGGCTGGTGTTCCATTCCGAAGGATGGAGGGGAGCACCTTGAGGGGTGGAATAGAGCCACAGCTGTCTCAGTGGCCATGTTGGCCCTGGATTACCGAGCTCTCTTTGCAGCCCTGTGGTGGGACCACGGCTGGGCACCCCGTGGCCACCCTCTGCAGTAGCCAGGGGCAGAGCGAGCTTCAGGCAGACTTTGTGACTCAGATTCTATCTCAGAAGAAAGTCGAGACCATTGTTCGTACCAGACTCTTGTGCAGTTTCCTCAGAAATGCCAGATCATTGAGCCCAAAATGGTTTCTTTTTTAATAAACAGTGAGGGGTCACTGTATATTGTATTGTATTGTATACTGGTCACTAAGCTCAGTATAAAAATGACCGTGTATTACGGTCCAGATTTAGTCCAGGTCTTATTTCTTCTCAACATCATCAGCTCAACAAAATTTCTGTGTCTGGTGGTGGAACTATTCAGAGAATGTCTGTCACATTTGTTTAAGCAACACTGTCACAACCGAAGTTTATACTGTGGGAAATCAAATAATGGCCTCTAGGTTCTATTTAAAAAGTTATGACCAACCTAGACAGCATATTAAAAAACAGAGACATTACTTTGCCAACAAAGGTCCATCTAGTCAAAGCTATGATTTTTCCAGTCGTCATGTATGGATGTGAGAGTTGGACCATAAAGAAAGCTGAGTGCCAAGGAATTGATGCTTTTGAACTGTGATGTTGGAGAAGACTCCTGAGAGTCCCTTGGACTGTAAGGAGATCCAACCAGCCCATCCTAAAGGAAATCAGTCCTGAATATTCATCGGAAGGACTGATGTTGAAGCTGAAGCTCCAATATTTTGGCCACCTGATGCGAAGAACTGACTCATCGGAAAACACCCTGATGCTGGGAAAGCTTGAAGGCAGGAGGAAAAGGGGATGACAGGATGAGATGGTTGGATGGCATCACCAACTTAATGGACATGAGTCTGAGTAAACTCTGGGAGTTGGTGATGGACAGGGAAGCCTGGCGTGCTGCAGTCCATGGGGTCGCAAAGAGGCAAACACGACTGAGTGACTGAACTGAACTGCAGTTCTATTTAGACCCAGGGATGGACAAATCAGCATCAGAATTGCCCCAGGGTGGTGTCCCAGTGCTCCATCGACATGCAATTACTAGCAAACAGATCAAATTTTTTCTTATTTAAGGTTTCATACCCATTAATGTGGAAATTGTTAAATAGTTCTAATCTATTAACCTAGCAATCTGGTTAATCTTTTAACATAGTGCCATCTATTCATGGAATTGTTTTCCTAGTTAGTCATTTGTATTCACAGCCACCCAGTTGCTTCCAATAGAGCAGCAAATTTTACTTGGTTGGTGCAAAGCAAATAATTTACAAATTCATGATAATTAATTATCAGCAGTGTTGATGCATTAATCAACTGCTCCATTTTAATTTTACTTTTGTAGGTCTCGGAGACCTCCTGGATGACTATGTAAATACCCAGGGGGCTTCCCTGCTTACTTTGAGTCGGAAGAAGCTGGCAGGAAGAAGCGTAGAAGATTGCGCAGCAAAGTGTGAGGAGGAGACAGACTTCGTTTGCAAGTATGTTCCTGGTAACTGCACCTACGCAGAACTCCTGTTGATTCAGACACATTACATTGATCACAAGAAATTTGCTCAGGGATTTATCAATGAAAATAGGATTTAAGAGGAATTTCATTAGGTTGGAGTTTGGAATCTGTATTTGCTCACTGTATCTGAAACCATATAGTTTCTTGTGAAAGTTCATTAGTGCCCCTTTTAGAAAAATGCTCCCTAAAGGAAATTATTTAACACTTGACATCAGCAGCTATTGTTACAAGTTGTAGCTTTTTAACATCATTGTTGGTAAATATTTATTGAGGATCATGTGAATGGAAGTGTCCTAGACCTTAAGGGGCCATGAAGCATAGATACAGTGATCTGGTATATATATATATGTGTGTGTGTGTGATAGATTTTATATGTGATATACAAAATCAGTATATATGATACATTTTTGTGTAGACCCCAAAGCAGTGCTTGCCCTTTTGTACTTATGGTATAGTCACAAAAAGTGGATAAAATGTTAAAAAAAAAAAACCAGCCAATTTGAGATATTGATAAAATCAGTATGTGCTCTGTTAAGATTTAGAAGAAAGAACAATCCTAAGAGTTGAGACAACCAGGAAGGCCTGGGGTGGAGTTGGGGGGAACTGAGCTGGGCTTTGAGGGGTGAAATCTTGGTAAGTAGCGACCAAATGGGAAGGATTCTAGGCAGAGGACAGCCTGGCTGGGTACCTGTGAGAGGGACCGGGTCAGCTGATGCAAAGGTTCATGTAGGAGATGGGGCTGGTAAGGAAGCCTTGGACGGCTTGGACGGCGGGCTCCATATCCACACAGAACTAGTGCAGGGCTGGGGGGAGTGAGGGAAGGGGGTAGAATCAGAGGCATCGTCAAGGGGGAAGTTAGAGGCGTCCATATGGACCGTCTTGGGGATGGGTTCAAAGAAGCTCAGTTGCTTCTTTCCCACACAAAGCAGATATTCTGGCACTTCATTAAGAAAAATGGGTGAAGAAAGAATAAAGCAGTTAAAACAGTAAATGGGGAGGGGAAGAAGGTAAAGGTAGAAGAGAAAAAAAGAATATCTACCATGCTGCTGTATCCTTTCATTATGGTACCAGGTTGAATTGAAAGTGAGTTCTGAGCGCCTTGATTCATCGGAAGCTGTCTTTAGAGTTTATTCCTTATATATTGCTTTACACAAAGGAAATAAGAGTGGTGTTTAAATTCCTTTAAACAAAGGACTAGAATGGTGTTGTCTGTTTCTCTTCTGCAGGGCATTCCAGTATCACAGTAAAGAGCAACAATGTGTCATAATGGGCGAAAGCAGCAAGACGGCCCCAGTCTTTAGGATGAGGGATGTCATTCTATATGAGAAGAGAAGTATGTACAATGTTTTCTTCCTCCTTCTTCTTTCTCTTTCTTCTTTTCCTCCCTCTCTCCCTTCCCTCCCCACCAGCCCTGTTACTATCTGTTATTTATCAGACCAGCAAATGCAGGAGCTATGGTGCACTGAAAATGAACTTGGAGTCAGAAAATTTGGCCACTAACCCACAAGGCCAACTTGAATATAATATTTCACCTTTTGGGTTTCATTTCTCTTGATTTCAAAACACAGGAATTGGATTTACAAAATCACTTCCGCCTCTATGACCCTGAAAATAAGATATTAAATAATATCTTATTTAAAGATATTAAAATATTAAGATATTTTAATTGATTATTTTAATATTTTATTTTAAGATATTAAGATTTAAATATTAAGATATTTAAGTAATATCTTATTTAAAGATATAAATAATATTTTCTTCTTATTTTTAAGAAGAAAGGAATCCACAAGTTCCTTATGATCTTGTTTTTTTTTCTTTTCTTCAGGGACCACGGTCTGTGGTCTGAAGCCTGGAGCAATGGCAAAACCGAGGTGTTTTCAATCTGCATTAACACTTGAATAGAGACAGTATCCTTAGTTTTACTCGTAAAAGTTCTACTTTTCCTTCAGTCACGGCCCATATTTCCCGTAGTCTCTGAAATGGTGCAGAACTTTGAAAACGTGCAGAAGTTGCAGCTCATTTTTTGAGAGTTCCTTAAAAACTCTGGAACCTTCGTTGTTTAGGATCACGAATGGCCTAGATTCCTTCAGAAATTGTGTGTCTTCTTAGGCGTGCACAAGTTCATTAAGTCTGTATGAAGATTCAAGTGACTTATGGTGCTTTTACAGCGTCTTCCTATTCTCTGTTGTTGGTGGGGTGTCAGGACTATTTTGCTAGCAGTTTTACTCTCCAGGTATTCTGCATCACAAGTGATGAAGGCAACAAGAAACATCCTATTTCACATATTCTTGACAACAGCTTGCAACGTTCTCTCGAGTTTCCCCACCAAAGTCTAAGATTTTGAGAGGTGGTTTTTAGGTTGGGATTATATCTGCGTGGTGGTTCATCTTAGCTTTAAGTAGCTGTGCATCGGTTAACCTCATGTCAGGTCCACTGTTGAGCTCTAGCTCTTGAGTCTAAAGTGCAGATTCGATCTGAAGTTTATCTGTGGACGTTGTTAGGTCTTGCAGTTAGTGAGTAAAGGAAGAGATACATGGGCTTATCCAGTCTGTCAGACATTTAAAAAATGCTGGTGGGATTCTGTGTGCAAATGCTACCATTTAAACATGTCTTCTGTAAATGGTTAACCAGAAGGATCAAGGGGGTGACCTCTAGGCTTCGTTTGGCTAGTTGAAGAGTTGCCTGTTTTCAGGGTGACAGAAAGGAGCCAAAGGTTATACAAACTGTGGCGGGTACATACAAACAAAAGAGAGGGAAAGAGTCAAAAGTCAGTCGCTTTTGGGTGCTTGTGTCTTTACTGTGGAATGTTGACCCGCTGCAAAATTACCTGCCAGGGTGTTTCTGGGAACAGTCGGTGTCAGATCAGTTTCATCTCCACCCGCCATCAGGGCCACTGCCGCCATTTGGGTCTAAAGCCGCCCTCATCACAGCAGCGGCTGGTCCGGCACCGCCCTGCTTCGAACCCTCAGTGCCCTCAGAAGAAAGTCCAAATACACAGCAGTCGCTACCGGGCGCTGTGTTACTCAGCCGACCTCGCGTTCCGGGCTGATGTTTGTGCCTCCTGCAGCAGAAGGAGCATAGGCTTGCTCACCCTGACCCTCCTTTTTCTTCCGGCTCCTCGTTGCCCAAGTTGCAGCTCGGGAATCCCCTCCCCTGACCCCCGGCCTCTGGAATACCTTGTTTACCTTTTTGATAAGTGTAGCATGTAGACTGGCATCATATATCTCAATGCTTTTGAACTGTGGTGTTGGAGAAGACTCTTGAGAGTCCCTTGGACTGCAAGGAGATCCAACCAGTCCGTTCTGAAGGAGATCAACCCTGGGATTTCTTTGGAAGGAATGATGCTAAAGCTGAAGCTCCAGTACTTTGGCCACCTCATGCAAAGAGTTGACTCACTGGAAAAGACTCTGATTCTGGGAGGGATTACGGGTAGGAGGAGAAGGGGATAACAGAGGATGAGATGGCTGGATGGCATCACGGACTCAATGGGTGGGTCTGAGTGAACTCCGGGAGATGGTGATGGACAGGGAGGCCTGGCGTGCTGCGATTCATGGGGTCGCAAAGAGTGAGACACGACTGAGCGACTGAACTGAACTGAACTGAACTGAAGATATATCTGCAATCTTTATACAGAGTGTTGAGTTTAAAGCACTAGTTACTATAGGTGTGTTAGAAGTATTCTACCCAGAAAATTGATCGATTAATTTAAAGCATTGACATGTATAACACTGTGTGCTAAGCTGCCTCAGTCGTGTCTGACTCTTTGCTATCCTATGGACTGTAGCCCACCAGGCTCCTCTGTCCATGGAATTTTCAGGCAAGAATATTGGAATGGGTTGCCATTTCCTATTCCAGGGAATCTTCTCAACTCAGGGATTAAACCTGCATCTCTCTCCTGCATTGTCAGGCGGGTTCTTCACTACTAATGCCACCTGGGAAGCCCAAGATCACTGAACTGAGTTCCCAGAGTAATATAGCAGCTTCACACTATTTGTTTCACACATAAAACACTATTGTGTGTAAGACAGATTACTCGTAGG
The DNA here is from genome assembly GCF_014754425.2 of Oryx dammah. Taxonomy (NCBI): domain Eukaryota; kingdom Metazoa; phylum Chordata; class Mammalia; order Artiodactyla; family Bovidae; genus Oryx; species Oryx dammah. The sequence continues at coordinate 83,287,094 of NW_024070188.1, read as the reverse complement.
AAGCTGCTGTATTACACAGGGAGCTCAGCTCAGTGCTCTGTGATGACCCAGAGGGGTGGGCTGGGGGGCTGGGAAGGAGACTCAAGAGGGAGGAGAGATATATATATATATAAACATACTTATGGCTGATTCACATTGTTGGATGGTAGAAACCAACACAACATTGTAAAAGAAATACCCTCTATTAAAAAGCACTGAGTGAGAAATCATAAAAGATGATACAAATATACTGTAAATAGCTTATGTTTTCTTTGAAAACACAAGCTTATGCTGGTACCTTTGGACGTAAAGCAGAGGCATTTTTTCGTTGAATCTGGAGCCACAACAAGAGTTATCTAGAGCATTTCTTATATAAACCACACTCATGAATTATCTACCATAATCTGTCCTTCTCTTTGAACTTGAGCAAGTATAGAGACACCCATCAACAATCTGACTGTAAAATTCCTTTATATTTTCATGATTCCCCTTCTCTCAAAGTCATGTCAACAACACGGACGGACGGCTCTCAGTGGATTTGGTAACAGTTTGTTTTGGCTGCACCCTGTGGCATGGGGGATCTTAGTTCCTAGACCGGGGAAGGACCCTATGTTCCCTGGTGGTGGGAGCACAGAGTCTTCACCACTGGGCCACCAGGAAAGCCCCTTGATAACAATTGAAAGAACTACTCTACTCTTTCAACTACTTGAAACTATTTATCTTAGTTTATAAAAAAAGCTCATTCCCCTCTTCCTTTCATTTCTCAGTTTAGATCACCCGTAATCAAATAGAGCTGTATAAAAAGTTTTGGAAATAAAAACAATTGACTCTTGGTAAACGTATAACCCAACTGGTGGGAACAGAGTGGGTCAGCGCTCCTGAAAGTGGCCTGCCAGCCACAGATGCTCATCCTGCCACGTGTGGGCCGCAGAGGCGCCCTTGGCAGTGGGTTTTAAAGGCAGGATGGGGCCCACTGGGTAACCAGCAAGTTGTTAAAATGGGGGCTGGTTGAGAGCATCTTCCATAAACGTTGGGAGTAGACCACAACTGTATTACCCTCTTTGGTACTTTTTTCACACTTAAAATACCACCGTGAGCCTAGAAATGGCTTGCATCTCTTTCAGCCTCTGCAGTCTGCCCAGTCCACGAAGAAGTCCTCACCCCTTCCCATCCACGCCCTCATGATGTTATTTATTTTCTCTGTTACACGTGTTGCCGTTAGGTTGTCTCTTTCACAGTCTGTGTCCTTGATCACCTTGGAGCCCCAGACTCCACTGGGATGTAAGCTCCTCTCGGGCGGGACCTGTGCGGTCCTACTCCAAGTGTCCCCAGGATCTCCAGCACGCAGCATCTGCCCGGCACACGGGAAGGCAGGGGCTCTGGACAAAGGGATCACTGCCCCACACTTAACTAGAATTCTTTACTGTTGCTGTTTAGTTGCTAAGTCGTGTCCGACTCTTTTGAGACCCCATGGACTGTAGCCCACCAGGCTCCTCTGTTCACAGGAACTGTCCAGGAAAGAATATCGGAGAGGGCTGCCATTTCTTTCTCTGGGGATCTTCTCAACCCAGGGACTGAACCCTCATCTCCTGCATTGGGAGGCAGATTCTTTACCACTGAGCCACCAGGGAAGCCTGCAATAACTCTCACACAGACTGTCTTTTTAGATAATGGGTAACGGTGTCCTTTCTCACAACGTGACCGAGCAGTGCAGGGCTTCCTCGTGATTTTTTGTTGTTGTTGTGAAAGGGTTTGACCACTGTTTGGGTTTCCTTGCAGTCTACCTTTCAGAGTGCAAGATTGGAAATGGGAAGACCTACAGAGGGACCACAGACAAAACGAAAAGTGGTGTCACCTGTCAGAAATGGAGCGCCACTTCTCCACACGTACCCAAGTAAGGCTTTCTCTTTTGTCTGCGTGTTTACCTCTTATACTCAGAATGATTCCATTACTTCTGACTCAAATCAGAACATGTGACCAGCAGGTATGGGGAGAATCTTATTGATGCTGGTGCAAAGCTGTTCAATAATTGACGGCATAAAAGCAGAAAATGGCTGCTTTCCATTCATTCTTGTGCACATGCTTTTTTTTTTTTTTGGAAGATTTAAAACAACAAAAAAAGAACAATAAATTCTAGAACATGAATTTTAGGCTGAGACTGAAAAAAGAAAAAGATGATGATGTTTACAATTTAATCATTCTAAATCAAATGTGTTCACATCAACACTGCAAAAAACAGATTATCTTGCAACTTGCCTATTAGTTATTTTAATGTCATTTTTTATACATTGCCCAATATGGTATTCAGTTCAGTTCAGTCACTCAGTCGTGTCCGACTCTTTGCAACCCCATGAATCGCAGCACGCCAGGCCTCCCTGTCCATCACCAACTCCCTGAGTCCACCCAAACTCATGTACATCGAGTCCGTGATGCCATCCAGCCATCTCACCCTCTGTCGTCTCCTTCTTCTCCTGCCCTCAATCCCTCCCAGTATCAGGGTCTTTTCCAATGAGTCAACTCTAGGCATGAGGTGGCCAAAGTATTGGAGTTTCAGCCTCAGCATCAGTCCTTCCAATGAACACACAGGACTGATTTCCTTTAGGATGGACTGGTTGGATCTCCCTGCACTCCGAGGGACTCGCAAGAGTCTTCTCCAACACCACAATTCAAAAGCATCAATTCTTCAGCACTCAGCTTTCTTCACAGTCCAACTCTCACATCCATACATACCACTGGGAAAACCATATTAGGTGGTATTAAATTCTCATTAACAATGCTTATCAAGTGGGATTTAGTGTCTATGATCCTCCCCACTCCCAAATGGTCTTTAGCCACCCTTGTGAGTTGGGCTTCCCTGGTGGCTCAGTGGTAAAGTATCCGCCTGCCAAAGCAGGAGTCATGGGTTTGATCCCAGGGTCAAGAAGATCCCCTGGAGAAAGAAATGGCAACCCGCTCCATTATTCTTGTCTGAAAAGTCTCATGAACAGAAGAACCTGGTGGGCTACAGTCCATGGGGTCACACAACTGAGAGACTGAGCAAAAACAACAAGATGAAGTCTCGTATTCCCGGCACATTAGGGCTTATTGAGATTAAAAAGATACACCAGATGGCCAAGTCATAGAAGGGCAAGGGTCTGAGAGAGAATCTTGGTCGTCTACACCCCAACCAGTGAGGAAACTGAAGTCCCAAGAGCACCAAATCTACCAAAAACAGGTACACAGAGGAACCAGAAACAGAATCTGCCATTTTAGATTCGAAGTCTTAGGTTTTTAATCCAATTTCTTATTGCAACACAGCAGCTCATCTCTGAAAACGAGCTTCACTCCATCCTCCCACTCTCCCATTAACTCTAGACATACCTAAGAGAGGATGTAGAGTTTGGCATCAGACAGATCTGACTTTAAACTCTTGAGATGCTATTTATTAACTGTTCAAGCTTAGGTGAGATTTGATCTGTTTCCCATGGCTGTGCCTCAGTTTTCTGATCTGGGAAGTGGGAGTATAATAACACCTTCCTGATAGGGATTTTTATGGACTATATTAGAGAATGTATAGAGAGACTTTAGCATAATGCCTCCTGCAGAGTTCACACAGATAAAATAGTATTAACTTCTATTATTTTTACAGAGAGAAGGGCCACTGACAAAAGCAGCTGTTTGGCATGTCTCTTGAATTTGGCAGGCTTTGAGGGCTTTAAATTTCTGCTGTGCGTAAGACACTTTGACTCTACTTCTAAGACTTGGCTGTTCACACAGTAATAACAGTGATATTAGCTACTCTACTGAACAGGCTATCAATAGAGACACTGAAAATTGGATACAAATGCTATTGGACACAGCCAAAATATAGTTGGATGACACAATCTCAAACCACAGTTCGGAAAGAGAGGGGGGGTCTTATCCTGCCCTGCTGATAACATGTTGATTTTTAAAATATAGTCAAAGTGACTTTTTTCCATCCTCTGCAGCTTTTCACCTGAAAAATTTCCTCTAGAGGGACTGGAGGAAAACTATTGCCGGAATCCAGACAACGATGAAAATGGGCCCTGGTGTTACACCACAGATCCGGACAAGAGATTCGACTACTGTGACATTCCCGAATGTGAAGGTCAGGGATGACTCTAGAAAAACTTTTCCTGTTCTGCCCGTTATGTGTGGAGTAATTTGCTGTAAATTGATTATCTATGGGGATATTAATAATCAATTAGTACTGTGTTTGACATCATCAAGTAATACATGACCTCTGGGAAAAGACCAAAATTTTGCACAATTTCCATTATAGATCTAAATTATCTTTATTAACATGTAGTTCAACAGGGACAAATATAAAACTAGATGTAAACTCTAGCTGCACACGTCTTATGCTTAAAGCTCTGACACACTTTAAGCCAGAAACATATTTGCAATTCAACTGCCAGCATAAAACCACAAAATCAATACAATTCAAATACACGACATTAAGTTAACAGGGTAGACTTTGTCATGTTGTTGAAACCAAGCCATGAATCAGTTTTTAAGTCAGCCATCTATTGTTTTAATGGAACAATCAATTTAAGAGCACACTTCAAAAGTCAATGTCAGGAGAATGTAAAATATCCTGAGGGAAAATGTTCTTTACTTCATATTTCCTGCTACCTTTATTGATGCAATAGGGCGGTGAATGAAGGTGGGGTTTGCATAACCACGTGGTTGAGCCCATACTGGCTCAGTTTCCCATCACTTCCTCTAGCCAGCCATTGGCATTCTTTATTTATTTGTGCACTGTGTTATGAGGTCATCTGGCCCTTTACTGACATGAGAGCATCCTTTTTATATCAGGTCTGCTTCTGTTTTCCTTATAGCCACATAACAGTTCAAGTCGTATATTCTTCTGCTATACCACATTACATTAAGCATTGCAACGTTTCCATTTTACAAGGATGCAAGGAAGAAAAACAACCAGCATGCTTCTCAATAATAATAAAAAGAGAAGCATTGTCCCTTTAGGTGAATATTGTTCCTCTGTCGAGGTCACGAACATAAGCAAAAACCCTGGCACTAAAATCCTGAGAGGCTGCCGGCTTCTTCAGCAGTTATCCAGACAATCAGAGAGAGCTTCCTGGTGGCTCAATGGGAAAGAATCTGCCTGCCAGTGCAGGAGACACAGGAGATGCGGGTTCCATCCCTGGGTTGGGAAGATCCCCTGGAGGAAGAAATGGCAACTCACTCCAGTATTCTCGCCTGGAAAATGCCATGGACAGAGGAGCCCGGCAGGCTGCAGTTTACGAGGTCACAAAGAGTAAGACGTGACTGAGCAAGCATCCATTCAATCAGAATAATTCCATAGGAATTTTTTGGAAGAGAGACCTCAAATATTAAAAAATTCTAGTAGAGAATTTACAGATACCTGAGATTATGTGCAATCTCTCCCTGCAACCACCAAGGACCAACACATGTAGCCAACCTTGAAGGCAAAGTATTATGGAGTTCCTGGATTTGGTCATAACTGTAATAGTCGAGAAGGTATTGACCACATCTGCTAGTTCTACCATTTGGAAAAGAGAATGACATTTTAGATTTTTAGATTGTTTTAGAAAATTAAGCCTTTATTGCCAATTTTGTTGCTAGGTAATTGGTGGAAAATTACCAGTGAACAAGCGGCAAAGGTATTTGAGACATTTCTAGTAATGGTCTAGTCTTTACCCTTCTTTTGCGTCATTCATTTCAGTTTCTTTCTTCCTTTCTTTCCATTCTTCCCAGATAAATGTATGTATTGCAGTGGAGAAAACTATGAGGGCAAGATTGCCAAGACCATGTCTGGACGTGACTGCCAGTCTTGGGACTCTCAGAGCCCACATGCCCATGGATACATTCCTTCCAAGTAAGTCTCCCTGGCAGTGAAATTGGATGTTTAAGCCTCTGCAATGCTATGGGTAATTTAATATTATTCAGGTATTTTAGCATTCCTCAAAAAGTGAACACCCCCAGTGTTTCTGAATGTCAAAGTTTGCATTTTCCTACATGACTGCAAAAGAAGTATACATTCTTTTTTTAAATTTATTTTTATTGAAGGATAATTGCTTTGCAGAATTTTGCTGTTTTCTGTCAAACCTCAACATGAATCAGCCATAGGTATTCATATATCCCCTCCCTTAGAAGTATACATTCTTACTAGTCAAAATGTGGTCCATGGAAGAGGGCTGTCGCCAAAGCGTTTGTTAGAAATGCAGGGTCTCATCCCCACTGAGTCTGGATTTGCACTGTAACCAGATTCCTGGCTCATTTGTAGGTTAAATGTAAGAAATATAGATATATGCATCTAGACACCTACAATAACAATATACACATCCACCTGTGTGTTTTCCAAGTATTGCCCTCCTCTTTGTATTCCTTTCCTTTTCTTCATGCTGATGAGATTCAGGGCTTCCTACCCTGTGATCTGTGGGTGGGCTTTAGGGCTTTGTGAATCCCTCAGTATTTTATGTGTGTGTATATCAGTGTGTTTTTATGGGACAGAGGATCCCTAACTTTCACTAGCTACTCAAAGGGGGTCATGAATCTATAGCAGAAAAAAGAGTCCCTGATCTAGAAAGTAATGGTGAATGGTGGGGACAAATTTCTGCATCTCCTATTTCATATTAATTGTACTTAAAACACCTCCCTCTCTATAGCTGCTTCTGGTCATTCTCTTCATTTTTTGATGACTATAGGATTATAATGGGGCTTGTAAAAACTTACAGGAAAAGAGACTAAGTCACAGATTCCAGTGTGGAAAACAGCTCCCCTGCGTGTCTATATCTCCTGCTTCAAAGAGCTGTCTTAAATCACCGCTGCTGTCATTTTCTTTTCCCTGCTGCTGCTACTGCTGCTGCAAAGTCACTTCAGTCATGTCTGACTCTGTGCAACCCCATAGACAGCAGCCCACCAGGCTCCCCGTCCCTGCTGTGCTCCAAAGAAGAAACACAGTGAAGGCCTCCAGCCTCAGAATTGGTTAAATTTACTTCCCAGATACTGGAAGAAGAAGATTGCCTAAGCCACTGCAGGTTGTTCTGCCCATCCTGACAAAGCATTTACAGTCTCAGGAAGGGGCATGAAATGAGCCCAGAGGGACACGAGGTGTGGTGTTCATCTCACAGCCTCCGTCACTCGGTTCCTGCTGTGAGGGGGCTCCTTGGCCTGCACGAAGGGACATAGCTTATCTGTCCCCGTTCTACAAGTTTAAAGCTTAGCAGGATCGGAACTGGATAGAATAGAAGGACCATTCCTTTAACCTATGAAGACACCAACTTCTAGGCTGTACTGTTTACTAAATAACTATCTCTAGCCAGTGAGTACTTTGTGTTTTAAAAATTGCTATTAATTGCAGCTGACTCATTGAAGTTGGCTGACATAAGTTTTCCAGATGACCCAAATGATAGTTGATCCTGTTCCATGATTGTGGCGCATGTAGACTGTTAGAAAATCAATCCTTGGAAACCTCAGCTGATCTTTCTTATGAGATGGTCATCACATTGAGGATAACCGTCATCTGCTCACCTCCTTGGGTGCCTGACTGTGCCTAGCACACAGCAGGTGCTCAGTATTTTCTCATTTGAAATGATTCTCATCTGTGAAGGTAAATGTTCAGTGCTGTTAAAGTCCTTCTTGCACCTTCAGATTTCCAAGCAAGAATCTGAAGATGAACTACTGCCGTAATCCTGATGGGGAGCCCCGCCCGTGGTGTTTCACCACCGACCCCCAAAAGCGCTGGGAATTCTGTGACATCCCGAGATGTAGTAAGTATGGTTCCGACCCAGTCCTCAGGGACCTTCACTTATTCTCTAGGAATCAAGAGCACTGTGCCCAGAAAGTGCCCCAAAAGTCCTATGGGATGTGATTACTCTTTTAAAGCAGTTTATTGGTTACTATATGTAATTGATCAGAGCATCTATTTTTTATGTTTTTTTTGGGGGTCCTCTTTTGTCTCTTTTGAGTACAGATGAATGTAGGCTTTTGGGAGTGATCTCTGGTACCCTCCCATTCTCTACTGCTAAAGGCAAATCAGACCCACACCTTCTGGTACCTGGATTTCATTATCAACCAGTGAAGTGAAGGTACTCAGTGGTGTCTGACTCTGGATGATAGCCTACCAGGCTCCTCCATCCATGGGATTTTCCAGGCAAGTGTACTGGAGTGGGCTGCTGTTTCCTTCTCCAGGGGATCTTCCCAAACCAGGGATTGAACCCAGCTCTCCTGCATTGCAGACAGATGCTTTACCGAGTTCTTTCTGATTGTAAGCAAAGTGCTGTCTCAGGACGTAGTTTTTCTGTGTGGCCAACTTGGGAGGCAGCGGCAGGAGAAGAGAGGTCTGGGGGAGAAGATGAAATGGCAGGCCTAGCGGGAACGACTTGGAAAAAGCAGTTTTCTCATATTTTCCGTCTATAAGCATTTGAAGTGAGGCACTGAGCAAGGACGGTTGAGACTGTTAACAGGACTCAGTGGGTCCTGGGGTCTGGCTTCCTACTCTTCACTCAGACGGTCAAGCTACAGTGACTAAAGGGACTCAGTACTCCCCTTATGAGCATCAGTTTCTCTTTCAGTCTTCTTTTCCCCTTGAGGCTTTCCTTCTTTAAATTGACGTGTAGTTGATTTCCAATATTGTGTTAGTTTCCAGTGTATAGCAAAGTGATTCGGTTATACACACGTATGCATATATCTGTATTCTCTTCCCCCCCGATTCTTCTCCATTCTAGTTTATTACATGATATTGAATATACTTCCATGTGCTATACAGTAAATCTTTGTTTATCCGTTTTACGTATGACAGTGTGTCTTAAGAATTTCTTGATTTCTCACCACATACCCTTTTCCTTGGAGACACTACTTTCTTTCTTTCCATGGACTATCTCTGTTGTTTGTGGAATACTCGGAGTCAGTCAGCTATGTGTACTTAATGAATAATTTATTCTTCAGAAAGGAAGCTGGTTCACTGGCACTTGTGCAGATTTGGGGTAGGATACGACACGTGTTGAGTCTCACAGTGTGTGTTAAACTGAGACTGTAGAAAACAGAGAATACAGAAAGAAGCATTTCCTCCAAGGGTCTTGTCCCTGGAGGGGTTTTTCATAAGCTGCTGCTGCTGCTAAGTCACTTCAGTCGTGTCCGACTCTGTGTGACCCCATAGATGGCAGCCCACCAGGCTCCCCCGTCTCTGGGATTCTCCAGGCAAGAACACTGGAGTGGGTTGCCTTTTTCTTCTCTAATGCATGAAAATGAAAAGTGAAAGTGAAGTCGCTCAGTCATGTCCGACTCTTTGCGACCCAATGGACTGCAGCCCACCAGGCTCCTCCGTCCATGGGATTTGCCAGGCGAGTACTGGAGTTGGGTGCCATTGCCTTCTCCGTTTTCATAAGAGGGTCTCGTAAACATTGATTCTACCACATCGGCTTCTCCTGAAAAATGATAAACAACATTCAAATGCAGGATTCTGGAAGGATGAGAGGAAAAGAACAGAGACGGACCCTCACTGCCCTCATCTCCTGCAGCCTCTTCCGTCTGTGCCTTCTTTACGTGGAAGCACTCACTGTAATGTATCTTCCCCATTTAAGCCACACCCCCGCCATCTTCTGGGCCAAAGTATCAGTGTCTGAAGGGAAGCGGCGAAAACTACGGAGGGACAGTGGCCGTCACGGTATCCGGGCACACGTGTCAGCGGTGGAGCGAGCAGACGCCCCACAGACACAACAGGACCCCAGAAAACTTTCCCTGCAAGTGAGTCCGCTCTGGTTTCATTTCCTTGTCAAGGAAAGGAACGAAACTTTCCATCCTTGTCATGGGATGGACAGCAAGACCCCACTGCAGTGCCTTGGTTTCAGTGACAATAGGAACCTCGGCTTAAAGCTTTTGGGAATGAAAACTGGTCAAGTCACCGGCAAGGGAAGTGACATTTAGTGCTGGTTTTCCTAGAAAACTGGTCCTCAAAGTGTGGTTTCCCGGGCCTGCAGCATCAACATTATCAGGAAATTTGTCAGAAATGCAAATTCTGGGAGACCCTCTTGTCCATCTATTAAATCAGTGACCTCAGAGTGGGTTTCAGCAAGGTTTTGCATGAAATGTACAGTAAGGTTTGAGAGCACAAATTTGAGGGCTATGATATATGCTTTAGGAGGCAAGAACAGTGTAGAAAACACCCATTGTGTTTCCAGCATACAGCACAGTGCCTGACACATAGCGAAAGATCTGATACACAGTCAAGGAATACATTTCAGTCATTCACCCAAGAGAAGCATCCTGCCACAATCCTATGGACTCCCACTCAGCTTAAGTTTCCACGCATTATTCACTTGGTATAGTTCTAGAGAATTAGCTGGACACACCGCCAGTATCACCATTAAGAAGTATGTGTGCACTTGGCTATTTCTTTAGCCTTTTGGAAAGCCAAACTCACAGTCCCTTCATTTTCAGAAACTTGGAGGAAAACTACTGTCGTAACCCTGATGGGGAGACAGGCCCATGGTGCTATACAACCAACAGCGAAGTGAGGTGGGAATACTGCACGGTCCCGTCCTGCGAGTCCTCTCCGTTATCCACGGAACGTATGGATGCCTCAGGTAAGAAGGGCCACGGGAGCTTACTGAGGGCGCCATTGCTCCACATTTTTGTATTCCAGAAGCATCACGGTAGCTTTGGAAATGGTTTCATTGTGTTGTGGTCAGAGAACATGCCTTATGATTTCATTTATTCTATTTTTTAAAATTTATTTTTAATTGGAGGATAATTGCTTTACGATACTGTGTTGGCTTCTGCCATACAACAACGTGAATCAACCATGAGTATACCTATGTCTCCTCCATCTTGAACCTCCTCCCCGACTCCTCCAGGTTGTCCCAGAGTACTGCATTGAGCAACCTGTGTTATATAGCCCCTTCCCATTAGCTGTGTATTTTACGTTCACTTTAAGTTTGTTGAGGCTCATTTTACGGTTCAGAATAAAGTCGTCTTGGTGGCTGTTTTACGTGCTCTTGAGAAGAATCTGGCTTCTGTTGCTGTGTAGTGCTCTACAAACACCGACAAGGTCGAGCTGGTCAGTCTTGTTTGGCTTTCCTGAATCCTTGTTAATTTTCTGTCCTTTTCTGTTGGTTCCTGAGAGATGATCGGTGATGTCAGGTGTGCCTCCATCTGTCTCTTTTCAGTTTTGTGTTTGCTTTATCTATTCTGGAACTCCTTGTCAGGCACAGACACACTTTGGATTCTTCTCTTTGCAAAGAAATGACCCCTTTATCATTATGTACTATCTCTCCATGTCTCTAGAAATGGTCCTTGTTCTAAAGGCTACTTTTGCTGATATGAATAGAACCATTGCGGCTCTATTTTTACTAGAGTCTGGATGATGTCTTTTTTTCTCAGTCTTTTGAGATGTTTAGACCATTTGCTTTTAATGTCATCATTGTTAACATGGTTGGATTTAAATCTACCATCAATTTAGTTATTTCTACTTGTCTTATTTGAATTTTGTTCCTTTTATCTTTCTCTGATTTAATTGAGTATTTTGTATTGCCTTTTATTACCTCATTTTACTATCTATTTAATGTTTACAATACACACCTTTAACTTACATTTTACCTAAAAATAATGTTATTTTACTTGATGTATAATGTAAGAAACTTACAACATTGCAATATTTACTCTGTCCCCAAATATCATGCTATTGTTCTGAGTTTACATCTATTTTGGAAACTCACAATAAATTGATACTATTTTTGCCCTGAAGAATCAGTCATGTTTTAAAACAATTAGAAAGAAAAGAAAGTCTTATATTTATTTTTATTTATTTATTTCTACCATTTCTTCTATGCTTCATTTCTTCATGTTTGTTCTCCAATTTCCATGTGATGGCATGTTCTTCCTGTAAAAAAAACTTAACCTTTTCCATCTTTTATAGTACAAGTCTGTTGATGATGAAGTCTTTTTAGCATTTGTATGTCAGGAAGAGTCTTTATACTGCCTTCAGTTTTAAAAAACAATTTTTGTTGGGTATAGAATTCTGGGTGGACAATTTTTCCCCTTTACCACTTTAAAGATGTTCCTCCATTGCCTTCTGTTTTGAATAGTTTCTGATGGAAATCTGTGTTTCTCCATATTTAATATTTCTTTTTTCTCTGGTTGCCTTTAAGACTTTCTCTCATTTTCAGTTTCCAGCAGTAGATTACAGTGTATCTAAGTGAGTCTATTTGTTTGCTGATATATTTACTGTGCTCATCCTACTTGAAGCTCTCTGAGCTTCTTGTGTTTGTGGATTATTGATTTTCATTACTTTTGTAAAATTCTCAGCCATCACTGCTCAAATATTTCTTTTCCCTGCTCTCTCTCTCGGTTTTCCTTTTTGGGACTTCAATCACCCGAAAGTTAGATCATTTCCTGTTGTCTCATATCTCCCATATGTTCGTTCTATTTCTTTCCCCACTCTTTTTTTTCCCCTTTGTGTGTCAGTTCAGATAATATTTATCAATCTGTTTTCAAGTTCATTGATTATTTACTCAGTTCTGTTCAGTCTGTTAATCAGCCCATCAAAGGAATTTTTCATCTCTGATAATATGGTTTTTCTTTCTAGTGTTTACATTTGATCATTTTATTCTTTTTTTTTTTTAAATAGTTTCCATCTTTGCTGACATTCTTCATCTATCCATGCACATTGTTGACCAGTATGGTACTTACTACAAAATCCATCCACATATTAATCATAATTACCTTATAATTTCAATCTGATAATCCCACATCTCTGGGTGGCTCTGATAGCCATGAAATTAAAAGATGCTTACTCCTTGGAAGGAAAGTTATGAGCAACCTAGACAGCATATTAAAAAGCAGAGACATTATTTTGTCAACAAAAGTCTGTCTAGTCAAGGCTACGGTTTTTCCAATAGTCATGTATGGATGTGAGAGTTGGACTATAAAGAGAGCTGAGCGCTGAAGAATTTATGCTTTTGAACTGTGGTGTTGGAGAAGACCCTTGAGAGTCCCTTGGAATGCCAGGAGATCCAACCAGTCCATCCTAAAGGAGATCAGTCCTGAATATTCATTGGAAGGACTGATGTTGAAGCTGAAACTCCAATACTTTGGCCACCTGATGTGAAGATCTGACTTATTTGAACAGACCCTGATGCTGGGAAAGATTGAGGGCAGGAGAAAGGGATGACAGAGGATGAGATGGTTGGATGGCATCACTGACTCAATGGACATGAGTTTGAGTAAACTCCAGGAGCTGGTGATGGACAGGGAGGCCTGGCGTGCTGTGGTTCATAGGGTCGCAGAGAGTCAGACGTGACTGAGCGACTGAACTGAACAGAACCTTATAATCTCAATCTGATAATCCCACATCTCTGGGTGGCTCTGAGTCTGGCTCTGCTGATTATTTATCACTCAACAGTGGCTCTTCCCCCCTGTTTGTATGTGTGTGTCTTGTAATTTTTAATCAATGCTTGGATTTACTTGTAGAGAAACAATAGCTATTGAAGCAAATATTATTTACACTTTGAAATGGGCAGACTTCTTTTATCAATATGCTCTGTGGGTCCCTGAATTAATATAATGAGCAGAGAAAAGGAATTTAGGTTTTGTTGATGCTGCTTTTCCCTATGTGAACCGTAGGTTTCAAATCCCGCCAGTGGCGAGGTGCAGTCAGCTTATATCTAGAGCTGGGTCTGGGGTGCTGACGAGCTTTCTCAGTATCCTAATCCCTTCTCAACTTTTAGCAATCAGTAATGCCTGCACCACAGAGGTTGGGGGCACGCCACACTTTGAACCTGACCCTCTTGATAGACTACTGTTTCTTGTTACTCAGTGTTGAGCTTTTGCTGGGGGCAGGCATTCTCTATCTTTCTGGCCTCCTCTCAGCCTTAGACTCTGGGCACCTGGTGCTGTGCTGTGCTTAGTCACTCAGGTGTGTCCGACTCTTTGCGACCCCCTGGACTGCAGCCTACCAGGCTCCTCTGTCCATGGGGCTTCTCCAGGCAAGAATACTGGAGTGGGTTGCCATGGCCTCCTCCAGGGGTTGTTCCCAACCCAGGGATCAAAGCCAGGTCTCCCACATTGCAGGTGGATTCTTTACCATCTGAGCACCTGGCAATATTTCTCAATATTCTTGCCCCTTCTTCTCATGGAACTAAACTCTAAGTTGTATCTGTGTTGAGTCCTGGGTGGAAGAATAGGAGACTTCTGCTTTGTGTTGGTGACGTATCCTGGCACAGTAGAGTTTTCTGCCCCTATTCCAGGGCCCTACCCCTCCCTGAGAAGCAACGGATCTTTGCCTGAGTCCTGGATGTAGGACCATTTCCCCCAGCAGCTGAAGGCTTTGGCTTTGTATAAGCAAAGAGTCTGGGGAAAATGCAGAAGGTTTCCATGTCTTCCTCACTGGCACCCAGTCACCGCGTGCAGCCTCTACCAAATGAATGTGTGTCTTTCTGAAGACCTGCCCAGTTTTCATGAATACCCGGGGGAGATCCATAAAAGAGAGCTTGCACATGAGTGCAAGGCCCAATTACAAGCAGTCTGCCCTGCTTATTTTTTCCTCCAAGTTTTAAATTAACTATTTACCCAAAAGTTAGGTCATTAAAGTCTTAGAATGTTCTGGATCTACTGTTTTCTTTGCATGTCCATCTGCCTCCCAATATGTAAAAAGAGGAAGGTGTTAATTCCCAGAGAGGATATTCTGTTTGGATAATAAGTTATTTCACACGTTTCTCTGTTCCAGTCATTATTTACTGATTTCTTCTCTTTCAATTTCAGTACCACCTGAACAGACTCCTGTGGCCCAGGACTGCTACCATGGTAACGGGCAGAGTTATCGAGGGACGTCGTCCACTACTGTCACAGGAAGGAAATGCCAGTCGTGGTCATCGATGATGCCACACCGGCATCAGAAGACCCCAGAAAGCTACCCAAACGCGTATGTCTTTGATTTTCAACCGGTAGAGGAGAACCGCCAGCTTCAGTTTCCGTTTAAAGGGTTATGCTCGAAACTAGGAAGGAAATGGCAACCGACTCCAGTGTTCTTGCCTGGAGAGTCCCATGGATAGGGCAGCATGGTGGGCTGCTATCCATGGGGTCGGACAGAGTCGGATATGACTGACACAACTTAACAGCAGCAGCAGCTAGAAACTAATGTCTTAGGACTAAATTTCCTTTGGCTCCAGAGAATGAGACAAAATGTCTCAGGCAACTTGCTTTTGTGCAAAATTTCTGAAAGAAGAGAAGCTGGAGGCTGGCTCTTTCCTGAGTAGTGTTTCAGAAGCAGGGTGGGATAGACAGAGGGGCTGAGGTCCTACTAGTAGAAAGCTCAGAAGCATAGATGATCGAAGGCTTAGAAATAGGATCATTCCATAGCTCTTGCTTACAGATCAATGTCATCTCTCAGCCGTGGAATTTTACCATTTCGTCCTCCAACTCCTGAAGTGGTTTGTGTTTGCCATTAGGTGATAAATTTAAATATTTATCACCACTGGGTGATCTATGTATCACCCGACCTGTATAGACATATTGGGTCCTGAGCGCTAGTGGTCTCAAAGACTGAATTACCAGAGCATTAAGAGCAAATGCAGGAAGGCAGATTAGAGTCAGAAAGTACACAGATACTGATATACAAAATGGACATCAGTGGACAAGTCAGTGGGCAAAATAGTGGACAAGACTAGGACTGATCAGACCAGTTTTTCTGTGACACATGGCTGTAAAAATATGGAAAAATTTCACATGATGGACAACAGGCAGCATAGGACTGTGACTTTTCAGAAAGGAAAATAAATTAGATCAAACTTACAATGACCCTGGTTTTCTTCCTGGAGACACTTCGGGAAGAAAGTATCTCCTTGGACTGCAGTGCAAGGAAACGGAACCAGGGCAGACCACAGCACTCTTGCTGATCTGAGGAGACAGGGGCTAGAGCTGGGGCCTAGTGAGGCAGCTTGGATTGGGTAGGCTAGGTGATCTTGAGAAGTGCTTCCCTCATAGCTCAGTCGGTAAAGAATCTGCCTGCAATGTAGGAGACCTGGGTTCAATCCCTGGGTTGGGAAGATCCTCTGGAGAAGGGGATGACAACCCACTGCAGTATTCTTGCCTGGAAAATCCCATGGATAGAGGAGCCTGGTGGGCTACAGTCCATGGGGCTGCAAGAGTTGGACACGACTTAGTGGCTAAACCACCAATCTTGAGAAAGGATCTGTGCAGAGAAGGTGCTTTGGAAATACATATGGAGTTCTCCTGAAGTCTTTGGTTGAATGCAAAGCTATACACATTGCAGGGAGAGATTCTGCAGTGAACAAAGAACAGGGAACCATGAGATAAATGCAGATTACAGAACTCCCAGGGCACTAGGCGATTCTGTGTTTGCAGAGTTGAGATTCTTCCAAGTCAGAGAGGAGAAACCTCAAGGGACACCTTGACCATTCAGTAAGGAATCCAGAAAAGTCCCAGTTTATCAGTTGTTGTTGTTGAGTCACTAAGTCATGTCCAACTCTTTGCGATCCCAAGGACTATAGCCCACCAGCCTCCTCTGTTCATGTATCAGTAGGGTTACCATATTCCTTGGGATAAAGGCTATTCTAAAAACATTTGCGCAAAGATTAAAAGTAATCCTAAAAGGATCAAAATGATCTCCAAGTAAATTAACTGCCTGCCAAAAGAAAACGCAAGGGTCTTGAGAGGACAGTAACAAATGATTCCAGGAAGAAGACAAGCTACTAAAAATGGACGAAAGACTTCATTTAAAAGATGTTCCACAGGGAAAGATATGCAAATGGGCAATAAGAACCTGAAAAAATGTTCACCATTTTAGCCATCACAGAAGAAAGGATGATAGTCACAGAGCTGCTGCTGCTCAGTAGCTCAGTCGTGTCCGACTCTTTGTGACCCCGTGGACTGTAGCCAGCTGGCTCCTCTGTTCATGGGATTTTCCCAGCAAGAATGCTGGAGTGAATTGCCATGCCCTCTTCCAGGGGATCTTCCTGAACCAGGGATGGAACCCGTGTCTCTGCATTGCAGGCACCTTCTTTTACCACTGAACTACCAGGGAAGCTGCTATAACCACAATGAGATACTACCAAATACCCAAAGGCAATGACTGTTACTAAAAAGACAAAGAGTAAGAAGTGGTTCTGAGGATGGAGCAGGGACAGCTGTCATACCTGGTGTGTTTCTGTGTGTGTGTGCTGAGTCACGTCCCACTCTTTGGGACCCCATGGTCTGTAGCCTGTCTAGTTCCTCCGTTCATGGAATTCCCAGACAAGAAAACTGGAGTGGGTTGCCTTCTTCAGGGGATCTTCCTGACCCAGGGATCAAATCCACGTCTCTTACATCTACAAAAAGATCTACCAGAAAGTTCTTATCAGCTTTATTCCTAAAATAACCCCAAACTGGAAGCCACTTCAGTGGTCACCAATAAAAACATGAATAATTGGTAAGATACTCATACCATGGAATACTATTCAGAAATAAAAAGGAACAAGCTACCCTCAAATTGCACGGGTAAAAGCTCAAAAACACTGAGAGAAGGGTATACCCTTGCATGAGTCCATTCATATGAAGTTCTGGAGTAGAACTGAATAGTATTTTCCTCCAAGGGGAGGGCAGCCAGGACTGAGCAGTGACCGAAGGGAGGTTTCTGGGGGGTGATGGCATGTCCTCTGTCACAGCAGGAGTGTGGGTTATACAGGTTGTGTGTTCATCGAAACTCGTCCATCAAAGTACCTTTTCGGAAAAAATAGAGCAGGAGCCTGTTTCCTGTGATAAGCCTTTCTAACACACTCAGTTGCTTGGAAACCTGCTGATGGGCTTCCTCAAATTGTGGACCTGGGTCTGAGATGGTCACTTGTCTATAGTCCCCACAGATACACTGTTGGATTCCCATAGAACATTGGATGTTCCAAGTGATCTCATGAGTCACAGAGTATGGGTCTGAGTTCCAAAGGGGAGTCCAAGGCTGAGACTTCTGAGAGGCTGGGGCAGAGTCCTTGGGAGTACCCAGGGGTCCAAGATGCCCAGTGAGCCCCAGGCCCCTCCTCTGCTATGTCCTTAGCCAGTTGCTTCTGACTTAGCTCCTGCAGAAGCCCTGGTCTACCCAGACGTCCCTCTTCCTCCCTTTGGCCCCACTCTCCTTTAGTCACATCCCTCTTCCCTCCATCCCTGAGCGGCTACAGGTAGACGAGCCTGGGGCTTCTTCCTGCGTGCCCCAGAATGCATCCTCTAGAAACTTCATCCAGCTAGTTTTCCAGGAGGCTGCCACAAGCCTTCCAAACCCCCAACCCACTTGGTCTGCCTATGCTATTTACAGTAATATTACTGCCATGAGCTTTTGTTTCATTGTAAAATCCAATAGTTTTGCCTAGAAAGTTCCATGGACAGAGGAGCCTGGTGGGCTGAAGTCCATAGGGCTCCAAAAAGTGGGACTACAACTGAACACACACACACACACACACACACAATACACTATGAGTAAACAGACTAAGAGGGTTGACCTGGGAATATCATCCTCTTGTATGTCTTTAATGCCTTGGATAAATATGTTTTAGATCCAATTTCCATAACCCTACTCACACAGAAGAGAAAGCCAGAGGTGTAGATATATTTGTTTGTTCACAAAAAATGTAAAATAGGTGCTTCAAAATCTATATTGGTTATCCCTGGGGAATTTATTTAACACTCCCAGGGAAAGGAAAACATTCGATACTTTCTCTTATACATGTATATATATATGATCTGTTTTCATGTGCAGCGTGTATTACTTTTTGATTATTTTTAAATAAAAATTATAACCTACTTTAACAAAGTTCTTTAGAAACTGAGGACCATCTGTGCCTGTGACATTATAATAATAATTGGCACCTTTGGTAACTTGGACTTCCCTTGTGGCTCAGCTGGTAAAGAATCTGCCTGCAATGCAGGAGACCTGGGTTTGATCCTTGGGTTGGAAAGATCCCCTGGAGAAGGGAAAGTCTACCCACTCCAGCACTCTGGCCTGGAGAATTCCATGGACTGTGTAGTCCATGGGGTCACAAAGAGTCGGACACGACTGAGCGACTTCCACTTTCACTCTGGTATCTTAATGGAAATATTTCAGCCACTTCGTTGTAACAAAATTCAGAGGGTGCTGGGGTGCCCCTAAAGATTCGCTCACCTCTCATGACCTCTATTGCTGTGGAATTTACAGCGGCTTGACAATGAACTACTGCAGAAATCCAGATGCTGACAAGAGCCCCTGGTGTTATACCACTGATCCGAGAGTGAGATGGGAGTTCTGCAACCTGAAGAAATGTTCAGAAACGTCAGAGCAGGTGGCAAATGCTCCTGTGGCTCCCCAAGCCCCAAGAGTAGAGAATCCTCCTGAAGCAGGTAAGAAGTCTGTGGCCAGACATCTGTGTACTCGGGTAGAGAGATGATAAGCGGTGGAGAGTCTTTTGGAGGCAGAGGCTTCATTGCTGAGGGGGGACTGGAGTGCTGGCTGAGTGCGATGGGGAAGGCTGCTTCAGGGTATCATCTGGGGAAGCCAGAGCTGCTCTTGCTGGCCTGATAGGGGTGGGCGTGTCTTTAGGAGCTGAAAACTAATGGAATGAGCTTGTGGACCCGGTGGGGGAAGGAGAGGGCAGGACGAATTGAGCAAGTAGCGTTGACATATATACACTATGACATGTAAAATAGATAACTACTGGGAAGATGCTTACAATATAATACATGCATATAATACAGGGAGCCCACCTGGGTGTTCTGTGATGACCCAGAGAGATGGGATGGGAGGGGGGTTATTGTTTGTTCTTTTAGTTGCTCAGTTATGTCCAACTCTTCGAGACCCCATGGACTGTAGCCCACCAGGCTCCTATGTCCATGGGATTCTCCAGGCAAGAATACTGGAGTGGGTTGCCATTTCCTTCTCCAAGGGAGCAGGGAGGAAAGCTCATAAGGGAGCATATATATATATATATATAATTATGATTGATTCACATTGTTACATGGCAGAAATCAACACAACATTGTAAAATAATTATCCTTCAATTAAAAAAAAGTGGCGGATTCATGTTGATGTGTGGCAAAACCAATACAATGTTGTAAAGTAATTAGCCTCCAATTAAAATAAATTTTAAAAACTCTCAAAAAAACAAATATATATATTTGTAGATATATTTGTATATATATTTATAGTAGATATTAGTATATATATACTATATATAAAGTAGATGAACAAGAAGGTCCTACTGTATAGCATGTATCATATCAGAGAACTATATTTAAAATCATATTTGTATATGAATCACTTTGCTGTACACCAGAAACTAATACAACATTGTAAAATCAATTACATTTCAATAAAAAAAATGGCTTATTTGTAAAAAAAAAAAAAAAAAGAAAAGTAATTGGCTGTGAGGGATGGATACAGTTTTGAGCCTGGGTGGATTGAGAGGTTGATGATGGTGGCTGAGATGGGACATTCTAGAAAAGCAAATCTCTGCCTTTTGCATGGAGGGGTAGAAAGGACTGATTTGGTTTTGGATGTACAGAATTAGGAGGGCTAGGAGGACTGTCGATGATCACCTCCAACAAAGGCTTGGAGAGAAGCGGACATGCAGCTCCAAGGGTCTGGGGGCTTGAGGATAAGCATGTCATCCGAGGTGGGAGGCAAAGGATAACCAGGCTTTTCACCTCCCCGGCATTTTGCCTGCGTGTTGCCCTGCATGCTGAGCCTCTGGTCCTGTGGCTGTCAGGCGGCAGGAGTGCTCGGCCCTCCAACAGGGTGAGGTCACAGAGGGGACAGACTCTTTGCCTGGCCTGGCATGAAAGCTCAGTGGTCTCATGGCCTATCTGACCGCTTTTGGGTAATCCAAGATCGGACAGAAACAATTAAAATGAGGGCTTGCTTTCAAGGGAGATCCCCTCTCCTTCTGGAGGTGGACTTGACTCCTCTGAGATGCTGGAGAACCTTACTGGCTGCTCCTACTGTCCCCCTGTATACCTGCTGTATGTATAGGACCAGCTCATCTCTGCCCCCCCTTTCTTGGTGAGACTTTGGGCACCATGCCCCAGCTGGGGATCCCTCCTGATGAGACCTCACATGGACTCAGGTGGTCCTCCCATGTGACGCCTCACATGTGGTCATGGGTAACTCACACAGCCTGGTCCTGGCACACACTGGAGGTGGCCCAGCACAGCCCTGCTCCTTGGCCAAGGGGCCAGCTGGTCCAGCTTTTGCTGTCTGGATTTTCCAAGTGCCCATCAGAGCACTGTGCACTGGGTCCCCAGGTGTAACACTTAACAAGGGCTCAAGCCTCATCCCCAAGATGCGAGGTGAGGGAGGAGTTTGGGGAAGGGACCTCTAGCTACCTCTTTATTGCCTCTTTCATCCCAGAAGGTGGCAGAGCTCTGGCCAAAATAATATACTTTTATAAAATCCTTTTCCACCTGCACTCTTCGTCGAGAGTGAGTTGTTCAAGGATCATCTCACATTTCGTAGTGGCATCTATGTTCCCTCTCAGTCTGTTATAAAACTGAGTATCTTAGTGTCCCAGCCAAAGTTCCCATTCTAACACCTGGACTTGTGATTCCTTCTGAGACAAGAGCATCTCTGGAGACTTGTTAAAAAAGTCGGCAGGGCTCAGTGAAGCCTCCAGGGCTCCTGTGTTCCAAAGGACGTGACCACAGCCTGTCCTGAGAGACACCGAGCGCTGCTGTTTGCTCCTTGTCGCCGGGTCAGTGTGGGACAGGCGACACCGTTCCCTCTTCCCTCCAGACTGCATGCTCGGGACGGGCAGAGGCTACCGAGGCAAGAAGGCCACCACGGTGGCCGGCGTCCCCTGCCAGGAGTGGGCAGCCCAGGAGCCCCACCGACACAGCAGCTTCACTCCAGAGACAAACCCACAGGCGGGGCTGGAGAAAAACGTAAGAAACTTTGATTTGGACTCTATGTTGCCTTTTTTTGATCAGCCTTCGAAAACCTAATTGAACTTCTGCCCCAGAGAGGCTGCCTGACTGAGCGTTGGTGTGGGGTGGGGAGGGTTTGCCAGAGGGCTCAGGGGCCCGAACCTGTGATCTCACAGCTTCAGCGTGGGGGGTACAGTTAGCACGGCCTGCCAACCCCCTAGCTTCTTATCTTTTTCATTTGCGACACTTCCTGCCTGCTTTTGCCATGGCTGACCCACGGAGGGTGCCCGGGCCAGGGGAATAAGCAGTTCCCTGTTGGCTCAGATGGTAAAGCATCTGCCTGCAATGCGGGAGACCTGGGTTCAATCCCTGGGTTGGGAAGATCTCCTGGAGAAAGGAATGGCAACCCACTCCAGTACTCTTGCCTGGAGAATCCCACGGACGGAGGAGCCTGGTAGTCTCTAGTCCATGGGGTCGCAAAGAGTCGGACATGACTGAGCGACTTCACTTTCACTTTAAGCAACAATGAACAAGTCATTGGGCAGAAGACTGGCCTGAATGAGGGTCTGTCCCACGTCCACAGTCCTCTCTTGCTGGGTGGCTCTGGGCCCCACAGACACAGGCTGCAGGGGAGGCCCCTTTATATAATCTCCACCTCAAGAGCCCTCAGGGTCCTTCTCCAAGCTCCTTTTGAACAAGGAGACATGACCGATGGCATTCTATGAGTCAGAGGCTTCGTAAGCACCCTGAAATTGACTCTGCCCACTTCTCTGCCAAATAAACATGACCTTTCGTCTTCTAAGGACAGAAGTGAAATCGATGTCTGTGCCTTCTATCACCTTCTCTGCCATCCCCTGCCCCGGCATGCGCCCTCCCCCAGACACTTGCCTGTTTTTCCAGTACTGCCGTAATCCTGACGGTGATGTCAACGGGCCCTGGTGCTACACCACGAACCCAAGGAAACTTTTTGACTACTGTGACATCCCTCAGTGTGGTAAGCTGCTGTCTCTTTTGGAAGGAAATGGCTTTTATATAAATGCGGTGTCACCTGGTCTCCGATCTGCAAGACACAAGTTTGGGCCGAGCACTTCTGGGCAGGAGAGGGTCCCCTCTCTCCCAGAGCCCTCTTTTCATCCTGGGCCTCTTGAATCAGTCCTACTCGTGGTCCCCATTTTTAGGCACTCCCTTCCTCCAATACTTTAAATAAAATACATAAAACATCCTCCCCAAGAGCAAGTTCAGAGGTGATCTCTGTAGCCTCCAGGGGGTTCCACTGACCTCTCCAATGTCTGGGGCAGGATGCCTGAAAAACAAATTCAGAGTCACCCAAACGGGAAACTCTCTCCTTCAGCAGCTGAGAAGTAAGAAAGAAAACGGAGACAGCAGGAAATAGCTAAACATATAGCGTCTATTGTAAACCTTTATACTGTCACCCTCGGGGAAGGTGATGGCACCCCACTCCAGTACTCTTGCCTGAAAAATCCCATGGATGGAGGAGCCTGGTAGGCTGCAGTCCATGGAATCGCTAAGAGTCGGACACAACTGAGCAACTTCACTTTCACTTTTCACTTTCACTCATTGGAGAAGGAAATGGCAACCTACTCCAGTATTCTTGCCTGGAGAATCCCAGGGATGGGGGAGCCTGGTGGGCTGCCGTCTGTGGGGTCGCACAGAGTCGGACACGACTGAAGTGACTTAGCAGCAGCATACTGTCATCCTAAGAATTTAATGAAAAAAAAAAAAAGAAAAAAAAAGAATTTAATGAATGTGGCTCCTTACTAAGGCCCGACATTCCTCATCCTAAGATGACTATGCATTAGCCGTGCATTCGCCAGACAATGTAGAGAAAGCTTGCTCCAGTTCTTTCCTTGTTTCTCAGACTTTTCTGGGGAGTGAGAAGCTTGGATCACAGAAAGGGAAGTTGACCTTTGTTCTGAAAAGTCTGGGCTACAAGTCCAGGAATAGGTCTGGAGAACACCGCAAAGGGCTTTGATTCAGACCCCGTTTTACTCTCCGCTGACCCTCCGTCTTTGCAGAGGGATTCTGTCCTGATTCTTGATAAGCAGCCTGGACTTCTTTGCACAGCTTGATGGCTTGTGTTTGTGCCTGCCACGTAGGGGGACAGGCTGGAGGGAAGAAGGTGTGGCTTCAAGGTCACTGAAGTCCACGTCCAGAGGTGGTTTGGGAGGCAGCTTGGGCAAGGGGTTGAGAGCACGGAGCCACCCTCAGACTTTGCTTCGGGGCCGCTCGTGCCTAGAGCAGGGCAAGGAGGGCGAGGCCAGGGCGAAGAAAAGATTCTCCTTGGCCATAGTCACCGTGCTCCCTGGGCTGAGGGGGAGCATGTAGTGGACTGCTTCTCCACTGTGTTTTTTCTCAGTTCTCCAGACGCTGCCTCGGCGGACCCCCTACCCGAGGGTCCCCAGTGGGATTTGTGCCTCCCTTTCTGCTCCTCCCTCCCACCCTTCAGCTTTCTGGTACCCCCTCTGCCTCTTGGGGCACAGGCTCGCTGACTTGGACAGGGTGCCTATCTGGCTCAGTTGCCTATCACGCCATTCCTGCCCTGGCTCTACAGCTGTGCCAGGGAGTCATGCACCTCTGATGCCCACAGAAAGGGACCTACAGTAATATCCCAGGGGCAGCCCTCGGCCACCAGCAGACGCTACAGGCTTCTCGAGTGTCAGGAGGCTTGGGGATCCTTCTGCAGGAAATGGGTGTCAGCAAACAGACCACATGCTCTGATCACATGGCCACATCATGATGAAATTGGGGACCGCACACTGGGACAGTCCTTTCTCCATCCTTTCCTCTTTCATCCACCTCTAAGAACCTGGTTATTTTCCATCCTTGACTTGGGTGAGGGTACCAGAATTGTTCAGTTCAGCTCAGTCGCTCAGTCATGTCCGACTCCTTGCGACCCTATGGACTGCAGCACACCAAGCTTCCCTGTCCATCACCTACTCTCGGAGCTTACTCAAACATGCCCGTCGAGTCGGTGATACCATCCAACCATCTCATCCTCTGTCATCCCCATCTTATCCTGCCTTCTATCTTTCCCAGCATGAGTGTCTTTTCTAATGAGTCAGTTTTTCACATCAGGTGACCGAAGTA
Organism: Oryx dammah; assembly: GCF_014754425.2. Lineage (NCBI taxonomy): Eukaryota > Metazoa > Chordata > Mammalia > Artiodactyla > Bovidae > Oryx > Oryx dammah. Next base: position 83,262,152 of record NW_024070188.1, on the reverse strand, counting down.
TTGGAGCTTCAGCTTCAGCATCCGTCCTTCCAATAAATATGCAGGGTTGATCTCCTTTAGGATGGACTGGTTGGATCTCCTTGCCGTCCAAGGGACTCTCAAGAGTCTTCTCCAACACCACAGTTCAAAAGCATCGATTGTAGAAGAGGCCATTTCTTTCTTTCTTTTTTATATTTATTTGTCTGCACCAGGTCTTAGTGCAGGCATATAGGACCTAGTTCCCTGACCAGGGATCGAATCTGGGCTCCTGCATTGGGAGCGTGGAGTCTTAGACGCTGGACCACCCGGGAAATTCCAGGAGGCCATTTCCAGAGGTCTGCACCTGGAGGTTCATCTTACACCCCCTGGAGCATCTCTGGGGCCTCTGTTGAACCCTCCAATGTAACATCTTCCTACACACCCACCCATCAGAATGTAAAGATTACAAACCTCAGCTATTAATATTTCCTTTTTCCTGGTGCTTAGAGCAATGCCTGGCACTGCATGTATATATTTGGACACATATTTGCTCAATGAATAAATAAATGAATGAAATCTCAAATGATAGCTCCTCCAGTATGACAGGTCAGTGCTTAAAAGGGTGGCTCTCCCAGGTTAAGGGGACTTTTTGTGTGTATTTGTATTTTTTTTTTTTTTTGCTAATTTTATTTGATTTTTAAGAATGTGAAATCTCTTTGAGCTATGACTTTTTTAAAAAGGTTATTTTCATTTTTTTTCTTTTTTTAAAAAAGGATTTTTATTGCTCATTCCCTGGGAGATTTCCAAACTTTAGTTAAAATTTCCAAACTTTACATTGTAACTCCCATGGAAAACATCTTTAAATGAAAAAGTACCATTGATTTAACTTTTTAGGCTACATATAAACTTCTTTAGGCAACTCACTTGAAAAATTTGTGTAAATATTCTGTGTTATTAAAACAAATGGCACCATGCAAACTGCACAGAATAGCATAAGTAAAACAATTTGAAATCAGAACTACATTCTATTTAGCCCAGTATTCTGCTTCTCAATTTTAGCAAGGGCTTGTGTGGGTTTTCTCTTTAATATCAACCTCAAAAATTGAAAGATGCCCATTTAAAATATAATTTTATTTATTTATATTCATTTATTTTAAATTGCAAAATTTTGTTCGTTAACAACTCATTTCAATTCCACCAACACAAACAGTACAAATAATAAGTATTGTAATTTAAAATAAATAGAACTTAAGTTTTATTTTGAATAGTGAGACCAGGGTGCCATAATATCTGTGGTTGTTCTTTCCTTAGTCCATTTCTGTAAGTCCATTCTGTGTAAGGCACAGTAGGAGAAGTTAAGGTCAGTACTAGAAAGTAGGATTTGATTATACTGCATCCTTTAAAAAAAAAAAAAACTTCTATATATAGATTCTCAGAATAGGCCAAGACAGTTGGAAAGGTATTAAGAAAATTAAGGTTCCAGCTTCACCAGAGGATAAAAATCTCTTGGTTGATTAAGACTAAAACTTTTCTCCTTATAATATTTATTATTAACTATGACTTACGCTTCTATTTTTGAAGATCCTAAAGGGCTCCAGACAATGGAGAAGCATTTTATGAATACCTATGTACCCCCTGACCTGTTTTAGACATTAGCAAGTAACACTAACCAGAGATGGAGCACTACCTCAATCTCCAGGAACCCTGCAGGCCAGGTGGAGACAGAAAGCAGGTGGGAGACGAATAGAGAGGCTCGTGAATGGAAGTCATCCCTGAGGCGCTGGGTTAGTCTTGGGAAGCTTCCTGGAAGAGTGGTCCTGAAACTGGCCGAGAGAAAGCATTCAGTTCAGTTCAGTTCAGTTGCTCAGTCATGTCCGACTCTTTGCAACCCCATGAATTGCAGCACGCCAAGCCTCCCTGTCCATTGCCATTAGTTTAGCATAGTTATCCTTGCTAAACACATGCACACACACCCACACATACATGCACACACACAGATTCATAATTTAAAAATACCCTTATTGCCTTCCAATGGGGGTGACAATTATGGTTTTCAGCAAACTTTACATAGTTCTGATGATGGTGGTGGTTACGATGGGAGTAACGATACAGTCTCTAGATATACCACCTCAAATCAGAATAACAACTTGTGTCAGTTAAGCTCTTCTCCACAAAACTCTCATTCTAATGCCTAGCTCTTCCCAATTTATTTAATCACTTCCTTAAGAAAACAGTAAAATAGAAAAGCACTTATATTTTCTAGAAAGGAGACGGTTCTGTGTTGTCCACTACCACTTCTTGGAACTTAGAAAAAAAATATTCCAAGAGATGTTTATGAGTTTCCTATTTAGTTTGAGTTTGGGGATGTGAAAAGTTCAGTGTGTCGACGAGTCATGACTTCATCATGAGTTGCTCTCTTTCACGTCTTCAAATGCAAATCTTCCCACGTTGTGCCACAGAGTCCTCACTCGACTGTGGAAAGCCCAAGGTGGAGCCGAAGAAATGTCCTGCAAGGGTTGTAGGTGGGTGTGTGGCCAGACCACACTCTTGGCCCTGGCAAGTCAGCCTTCGAAAAAGGTAACACTATTTCCAGAAATGATTTATTCCATCCTTCTGGGTAAGTTCTGCAAAACCTTGGGGTTGACATATATACATATGTATATGACATATATACACTACTGTGTATAAAGCAGATAACTAATGAGAACTATTGTACAGCTCAGGGAACTCTCTACTCCACGCTCTGTGGTAACCTAAACGGCAAAGCAATCCAAACGGGAGGGGCTATCTGTATATGTATTGATAGATCTGTATATGTATACACATATGTATATGTGTAACTGATTCACTTTGCTGCATAGCAGAAACTAGCACAACACTGCAAAGGAACTATACTCCAATGAAAATTAAACAGAAAACCTTTCTGCATTCAACTAAATCCACATACCGCCAGTATCCGGTTATACTCCATTTATCGTTATAAAATATAATGTAATAAAATATTGGCTATGGCCCCTATGTTGTACAATATATCCTTGTGGCTTATTTTGTAACTAATAGTTTCTACCTCTTAATGCCCTACCCCTGTACGGCCCCTCCCCTCTCCCCACTGGTAACCAAAAGTTCCTTCTCTGTATCTGTGAGTCTGCTTCTTTTTTAAAATGTTCTTTTCTATGTTATTTAATCTGAAAATGATTTGAAATTAGAATCTTTTTTTTTTTTGATCTGGGTAGCTGTCATCAGAATTGTTAAATGTAGCAATTTACACTAAGTTCCAATACTGCTGGAAACGTATGATGTCGAGGGTTTATTATAGATACCCACTGTGGCTTTGTAAAATGAAGAGAAAGGGATATTTTTAGAAATGAGACACCTCGTGGGGGAGGGTAAAGATAAAATTCTCTATAATATTAAATCACAGATGCAGAGTCTTTTTCCCTTCCTTCCATCAACAGTTTTGTGAACCACTGATTTTAATCAAAAGATGCTCACCCGTATCAAAAACACCCCTTCTTCCGTGGAGGGTAGCCATAGCTGAGGCGTGATCATCCCCATCCTCCAGGACCCAGACGGTTCTGGTGATCTTTGACTGGTGTTCGCCTTTGGTCAGCCCCTTTTCCTGGGTGTCCCATTCAAAGCACACACGGAAAACACGCTCATCCGCCTGTTGATGCTTCCTCGGCGCAAGGCTGCACCAGTGCGCATGCGCCCAGCCGCGGCCGCGATGGTCTTTCTTCCGTTCGCGGGTGAGGTGCTGCTCCGGTCCGTTTCCCTCTGTGGCTGCGTTGGCTGTTCTTGTCTTTGCCTTATCACGTGGTGACTGCTTGCGATACCTGATCCTGCGATACTGCTTTCCCTTTTGCCTGGTCCTTCTTTCCCAAGCTGCGCTGGGGTTTGTTTCCTGGTTGATAGTTGCCTTGCTGGCTCCCATTCATTTGCATCTGTGGCTCTTCCATTATGAAGGTCTTCAGAGCGGCTCATGTAAGTTTTAGGAGCTATGTCGCACTCCAGCAGTTCTATTTCGTGAATGATTTAGAAGACGTTTCCCCCTCCCCAAAGCGAACTTTCTCAAATAGCATGAGCAGATGCCCTGGAATCACGGGCCACTCAGGATCCCATTTGGCACCCTGAGGAATGACTGGTCAGGCCTTACACAGATCTCCAAAAGACACGGAAGAGGCCTCAGCGGGCTGCAGTCCAGGGGCAAAGGGCCTCCTGTTGGTGCCACGCCGCTTTGCTCCCCTGTGGACAGGCCTGGCCTGAGCCCCAGCCCCACCCCACCCCGCACCCTGAGTGGTGGGGTGACCTCCGGAGGACCCACTCACTGCAGGAAGCTCAAAACTCCTGCCATCCTTGCCGCCACCTCATCCTTTGAGAACATTAATGACCTCGAAGCAGAGTGAGCACCACTTTCGGACTTTCTGTAGAATTAAATCATCAGATTTAACTAAAATCCTGGCACTTTTTCCTTCCAGATTGAGAGAGCACTTCTGCGGAGGAACTCTAATATCCCCAGAGTGGGTGCTGACTGCTGCCCACTGCCTGGACAGGTATGTGTTAGGGGACCCCAGACGCGAAGACTCCCTTGTCTTCAAGGCTCCCTGCCTCCTTTTCTTCATCTTCTCCCTCCCCTCTCTCCTCCCTTGTTGCCTTCCCTTTCCTCCTTCCTTCCATGGCTGTGACGCTGGGGATGGGGCTGGGGGGTGGGGGGTGGATGTGAAGGGCAGAATTGCCAGGGCTGCTGGATGGGAGAGGAGGGGGTGTTTCTGGAGAGAAACGAAGAAGGCAGACCCAGTCTGGCAGGTTGCAGGAGGATTGACAGCAAGACAGAGCCTTTCGCCACGAGGGGCGTTGGTCTCCCCAGGCTCCCCAACCTGGTGTCTGCCCTGCGCCAACCTCAGTGTTGGTTTTATTCTTCCTCTGTGGTCTGACAACCTTCGTTAACTGCCAGGTTCAGGAAGACCATGAAGTTGTTTCTTGCCATTCAGAGGCCTCCGAGTGTAGGTAGCTGAGCAGGGAGGAGACGCGGTGTTTATGGCTCCAAAGGGCTGGCCCCTATTTTGCTGCTAATGCGGATGTCTTCTCTAGCACTTTAGGGTCGTCATTGCACACGGTCATCCTGGGTGCACACTACGAGACAGCCCGGGAATCGAGTGTCCAGGAAATAGCAGTGTCCAGGCTGTTCCGGGGGCCCTCTCGGGCGGACATTGCCTTACTCAAGCTGAGCAGGTACCGGTTTGCCCATGACGTTCACCTTGTAAGCCCTGAGAACTTTTGCTCGTGGCTGGATTTACGAGCCGTAACAGTTATGTGGGGCTGGCACCAGCTAGGACCCCAAAGGCATCAGGCTTTGGGAAGAGCATTGACCTTCAAGTGAGGAAACCTGGGCTCAGCCCTGCTCGCCTGCTACAGGGGCTGGGTGAGGATGGAGGTGGGCGGAGGGGAGAATGCAGGTGACAGCTGAGGGGTGTTCTTCCCATGGGGTCATGACGGAGGCCTCAGGACTCAGTTTCCTCATGTGGAAAGAGTGTGTTGAAACGTGAGGCACAGGTTATCCCTACAATTCTCTCACTTAATAAATTCCCCTGGGGCTTCCCTGCTGGCTCAGACAGTAAAGCCTCTGCCTGCAATGTGGGAGACCTGGGTTCAGTCCCTGGGTTGGAAAGATCCCCTGGAGAAGGAAATGGCACCCTACTCCAGTACCCTTGCCTGGAAAATCCCATGGACGGAGGAGCCTGGTGGGCTACAGTCCACGGGGTCGCAAAGAGTCGGACACGACTGAACGCCTTCACTTTCAATAAGTTCCCCAGTCAGCTAGTATACATTCATAATCAGAGAATTATTCAGTTATTCCAGGTTGACATTCTCTTTTCAACATAATAATATGCTTGGGGGAATCAAATGTGATTATGTATGTCAAAGCACTTTTAACAAGCAAGGCAGTGCACATACACACTCACGATTCACAAGAGCACATTCATCTTCCTGCCCCTGGTTTTGCGTTTCCTGTTGAATGGGTGTTTTATTAAGTCTGACAAAATGATACCCCCCCTTTTTTTTTCTGTCACTTAAAAGTTAGTGGTATTTGGAAACAGTTCTCAAGAGAGTGAGCTAAATAAAGAGACAGCTATTTCGAGAACAGTCACAAGATGGACAGCCAAAATGGTGGGCTGGTGGGTCCCAGGTGACGGGGCAGTAGTGACTGTGAGGAGGACGGCCAGGCCAGTGTGTGGCCAGCAGTCAAGGGTCTGAGGGGGGCTCTCTGGGTCCGGGCAGAAACACGTCACGCCTTTCCTGGGTCAATCCACTGAGGAGTGACCTCCCTCCTAGAAAGGGAAAACAGGGCCTTCTCAGCTTAGCCAGCTTCTTTCTTCACGGTCCCCTGGGCCGTCAGGAAGCTCTGCTCCTCAAACAAGTGATCTAGCAAATGTGGGGTTCTGGACGTGTTCTCTGAGAGACTATGCTTATGCTTCTGGGGACCCACCCTCAGGCCGCCCCCACACCCCAGGAGGCTCAGTCTTCAGCATTCCATGAGAGCAGCCTATACGTGAGCGTGCACCGCTCCTTGTGAGAGGCGGGGGCTCTTCTGGTGACCCCAAGAGGATGGTGGTGGTTCAGCCGCTCAGTCATGTCCGACTCTTTGAAACCCCATGGACTGTAGCCCACCAGGCTCCTCTGTCCATGGGTTTTCCCAGGCAAGAACGCTGGAGTGGGGTGCTATTTCCCCTTCCAGGGGATCTTCCCCACCCAGGGGCTGAACTTGCATCTCCTGCAGTGAGGGCCAATTCTTTACCGCCTGGGAAGCGCTCCTAAGATAGAATCAAGTCTAAAAAAAATCAAAGTTCTGATGTTTGATTCTCTGGAATTCTAAGGCATGCAAAAGTTTATAAAGAAAAACAACATGCTACTTTGTTTATGCAAGGTGATTACTTCCAATCCTCTTTCATTTGTGGTCTTGCGTTGTATCGGATTCTTATAGCCATGGTGTTGTGACATTTATGGGTGAGGAAACTGAGGACCCCAAAAATGGGACAGCTTGCTCCTGGTGACACAAGGCACTTGCTATTTTTAAAGCCCTGTATTTCAGCTGGATGGTGCACCTACTGATTGAAGCCCTATTAACTTGCTGTAAAAGTGTGCATGGTATAAAGTTCCCATAGTGCCAGAATAGACAAGAAAAGTCCTTGTCATCTCTGCTCCCACCTCCGGTTTCTTGTCCACAACTGGTGCCTTTGAAATAAAACGTTCTATTTGTTTAACTCGTAAGATACTATAGGCAAATGTGAAGGTGAACAGTTGTTTTCAGCTGGTCAGTGAAGCAAGGAAATACCAGCTGGGAGGGCTCTGGGGCTGAGGCAGGTGGCATCCTATTGTGGGTAACCAACCAGTGACTTCCCAGGTGGCTCAGATGGTAAAGAATCTGCCTGCAGTGCAGGAGACCTGGATTCGATACCTGGGTCGGGAAGATCCCCTGGAGAAGGAAATGGCAACCCACTCCAGTATTCTTGCCTGGAGCATCCCATGGACAGAGGAGCCTGGCGGGCTACAGTCCATGGGGTTGTGAAGAGTCAGACATGACTGAACAACCATCACTTTTACATTTTCATCCAGTGAATGGCAGAAGCCTCCCAGCCCAGCAGTCAAATGCAACTTTCAATGTTTTCCTTTCAGCCCTGCCATCATCACAGATGAGGTGATCCCAGCTTGTCTGCCATCCCCGAATTACGTGGTCGCAGACCGGACAGTATGTTACATCACTGGCTGGGGAGAAACCCAAGGTAAGATAAATTTCATGACTCACGTGATAAACTGCTTCTGACCTGCAGCCTACGTGAGAAAATGGGCATGTGTGCCAATTTCTACCGGTGAATGAGGTCCACTCCCTTCCTGACTGTCTGGGCACCTGCCCGGTCTCCATAATTGGCCAACCGTGGACACGGATGAGGGGAGGGTTAGTGTTTCCTTGAGACTCTCAGCCCATAAATCCAATGCTAATACTGTCTCCTCAGCTAAGTAGGGTTTTGACACAGCTGCAGATTAAGGGTGTTAGATTATTTACGTGAGCTTAACCACATGGAGTTCTTAAACATAGTGAGTCAACAACAAAATGATAGTTCAACCCGTCTCCCCAAATACCCACACAGTCTGTGTCTGTGTGGAGAAGCTGTTGGGGGCGGGCAGACTGACAGCTGGGGGCAGAAAGAAAGGTCCCAGTTCTAGGAAGGCGTTTGGCCTTGGTGAACGGGGTGAAGACCAAGAGGGGATGTTCCTGCAAAATCCTGGATCAGCATTCGAACTATAATTTGGGGATCCCGGCTTCCCTTTGCAGTTTGTCCTGCATTATATTATAACACAAATTATTATTATATCCTTCAGAACTGGCCCTAGGAACATTATGAGGATGTCTTAGATCTCTGCCTCACTTTTTGGAAGTGCTGGTGGAGGACATCAGAGCGGAAGTCAGGAGCCCTGGAACGTAATTCTGCCTCTGCCACTGGCTAGGGAGAAGGGACCAGTCACCTTGCCTCTTGGTACCATTTGGCATCTAAAGCCTCATCCATAAAATCCGTGTTTTCAAATGATGTTCCGCGTGTTAGCCTCAGTTTTCTCATGTGTATAAGGTCATTGTGCTGATAAAGATAACATATATGAAGAGCTCAGTGCTTTGCAGATGGGATTTTAGCAGCTCCTGTGCTTCTTGTCCAACCACAATCACCATCACCATCTCACATCATCACTGTCGTTATCACCACCATCGCCATGGACACCACCTTCACCATCAGCATCACGGTCAACCCCCAACCCTCCCCATCATCCTCACGGTCACCGTCATCAGGAGACATCTCCTAACGCATGTGCAGCTGAGCCCTCTAGGTCACCCTTAGCCTCAGGCTCTCAGCCATGCCATCCCTATTGTGGCCACAGGATGGCAGCACCTCTGCACACTTCTGGTCAATTAGAGAATTTGTCCCTCGCATCACGATGTCTGTCTTGCTCAGAATGCAGATGTCAGAGCAGGACACTTTTAAACTAATTTTCAGCAAAAATTTTTTGAGAAGGCTTCACCATCCACAAATCTACTCAATTCAAACAATACATCCTGTGGTTAGGACCTTCCTCCCCTGCTGTACCAGCACTGGGACTCGCCCCTCTTTGTCAAACAGTGGTCCTCTTACGAGCTCCTGTCAACTCCAGTGTGAGTTTTCTGAACGCAAGACAATTTTCCAAGTTTGTTCAAAGTCTTTGGAGAGATAGTACCTTATTTCTTGGCTGTTTCATGCTGGCAAAGCAAAGACTTTGTAAAACTCGTGAAAGCTGGGCTTGCAAAGTCGGAAAACTGGATTCTTTGTGAAAACACTGAGGCATACCTGGGTGTGTCCATCTGGAGAAACATCATTTCTTCTTGTGATTGTGCAAGGGTCTGTTTCCACCTGCCAAAGTAAAACAGTAATTTTTCTTACGCACAAAAAGGAAATACAGTGGGGAAGACAAGTGCATGGAAGTGTCCCTAATTGGAAAAGGAATGTAAATTTACTTTTTAAACTATTTTGACAAGTACAATTCAGAGGCATTTAATATATTCACACTGTTGAACAACCATCACCGCTATTTACAGAAATCTTTAGTTTAGTTCAGTTCAGTTCAGTTGCTCAGTCGTGTCTGACTCTTTGCAACCCCATGAATTGCAGCACGCCAGGCCTCCCTGTCCATCACCAAGTCCCGGAGTTTACTCAGACTCATGTCCATCGAGTCAGTGATACCATCCAACCATCTCATCCTCTGCCGTCCCCTTCTCCTCCTGCCATCAATCTTTCCCAGCATCAGGGTCTTTTCAAATGAGTCAGTTCTTCGCATCAGGTGGCCAAAGGATTGAAGCTTAAGCTTCAGCATCAGTCCTTCCAATGAATATTCAGGACTGATTTCCTTTAGGATGGACTGGTTGGATCTCCTTGGAGTCCAAGGGACAGAAATCTTGCTTCAGCCCAAAAGGAAATCCCAAGTCCATTAGGTAGTCACTCCCCACTCAGATATTAATTATAAAGATGAATTATAAAATACTCACTCTAAAGATGATTCAAGTCCTTACTATGTAATGTTGTGTGAAAAAAAAATGTGCAATATGATGGAAGGTACAAGAAACATGAAAATCCTGGAAGAGAATATGTAAAATGGATACAGTGGCACGAGTATTTCTGTCTGTCATATATTAAAAATAAATTTCTCTATAGTTTGGAAAAACAAGCACCAGATTAACTAGGTCGTGGGAACATGAAACCTTATGTAATATTTATACTTTCAAGGGTCAGAAAAAAAAGAATTCCAGTAGTTTTGGGAACTGACTCCTTGTCTTATGCAACCTCATGTATAAACCAGAGACCTATCGTTCTTGCTCTACTGTTCTGGAAGTTCCCGTGTGGACAGGGTTCGGATCCAGTAACGCTTTCTTTCATCTTTCTCAATGCAGGCACTTCCGGTGAGGGCCGCCTGAAGGAAGTGCGGCTGCCCGTGATCGAGAACAAAGTGTGTAATCGCTTGGAGTATCTCAACGGGAGGGTCAAGTCCACGGAGCTGTGTGCCGGTGATCTGGCTGGAGGAAGCGACAGCTGCCAGGTAAGAAAAGACGAGAGAGATCAGCGCTCGTCTTGCGCCGGCCTCCCTCAGCCCCTTGGATGTTTCAGCCCCAAAGCAGCAAATTTGAGCAGGATTTGTCAGTCGGAGGTCACCGTCTAAACCTTGCCCAGAAACCTTTAACGCATGTCTCTGATGACTGACTCAGATCATCAAGGGTGATTTCTCGACCCTCGAGTTCCAGGCTGGTTGTAAGGGCATAGCCACATCGTGGTCATGGCCCCCACCCCTCTGGGAGGATGCTGGCGGGTAGGACCTTTGCAGGAGGGAAGGGAGGTCGGTATAAGACAAAGGCCCCGTGCACCCTCTTTACAATTGTTCTTGGGGTTACCCTCCCTAAAAGAAACCCCCCAAAATTTGAAGGGATGAGTACAGTTCTCATAAAGGATTTCCCGCCCCCCAGAAACACTAAATGGTATGGTTTTGTTGAATATACTTTGCTAAGTAGTGAAGCACCGCAGATGTTCAAATAATATGTTAGTAAGGAAAGTGAAAGTCACTCAGTCGTGTCCGACTCTTTGCTACCCTGTGGACTACATAGTCCATGAATTCTCCAGGCCAGAATACTGGAGTGGGTAGCCTTTCCCTTCTCCAAGGGATCTTCCCAACCCAGGGATTGAACCCAGGTCTGCCGCATTGCAGGCAGATTCTTTACCAGCTGAGCCACAGGGGAAGCCTGTTAGTAAGGAAAGTGAAGTGAAGTCACTCAGTCGTGTCTGACTCTTTGTGACCTCGTGGACTGTAGCCTACCAGGCTCCTCCATCTGTGGGATTCTCCAGGCAAGGGTACTGGAGTGGGTTGCCATTTCCTTCTCCAGGGGATCTTCCCGACCCAGGGATCGAACCCGGGTCTCCCGCATTGCAGGCAGACTCTTTATCCTCTGAGCCACCAAGGAAGCCTCTGGTTAGTAAGGAAAGGAATGTTCAAATACTGGGGAAACGTACGTTTAGGTAATGGAAGGATGATATCCCATAATGAAAGGAGAGATGCTTAGTCCTCTTACCGCTTCCCCTCCCTCTGTACAGGGTGACAGCGGCGGGCCTCTGGTCTGCTTTGAGAAGGACAAATACATTCTGCAAGGAGTCACTTCTTGGGGTCTTGGCTGTGCACGCCCCAATAAGCCTGGTGTGTATGTTCGTGTTTCTACCTACGTTCCTTGGATTGAAGACATTATGAGAAGGTATTAATTAGATGGGAGACAGTGACGCACCAACGGTTCTAGAAGCTGGAACGTGGGTAGGGAATTTAGCATACTCAGAAATAATTGACAGTAATCCAACCAAGTAAGACACTGTCCTTAGCTGCCATCTTCTGCCAAACCTCAACATTTTTTTTGTGTGATGTTGTGAATAACATGTTCCTGACTGTGGACTGCTGGATTCTATAATAACAAGGCAATACAGCTATGACATTTGTTGAAAATAAACTTGGTACTTCTTTTGATTTAACTCTGATCTTCTTTCTTTTCATGTTCTTCGTCCATCCTACCAATTATAAATAATATAGCTCTTACAGACCTGAAAGGTTTTGTTCTTCCTCATAAGGAATTGAGTACCAAGAAGCCTGTAAGCTCAATAGAGAAATCCTAGTAAGTCACCCGTATATTTACCTTGACAATGAAGGATGCCTTGACATATATCTTTAATGTCTTTATTTTTGGCACTGGGATGAATGTGTTCAAAGCTGCAACATGGGGAATCATGAGAACAAATTCTACCTTGGGAATAAAATCTGTTACTGACAGCTTGGCTCAAGCCTGGCACAGAAGACCCTGGGCAGAGAGTTGGAAACCAGGCAATGGAAATGTCATAACTCCAGACCAGCGAAGAGTGTGAGTGTTATTTTGGGCCACACATGGGTCTAGGAATGGTGCCAAGAGCCTGGGAAGGAGCAGCAAACACATACTGAAGGTGGACCACCTAATTTCCATCAGTAATTGGCTGCCTGGGTACATGGTATACTCTGTCACATGGGAAGCGTGTTTTACAGCAACGCATGTTCAGAAAGAAGAGAACAGATGAAAACGGATTTTTATTGACAATTTATGTATACTTTTTATTGTTATCAGAATTCAAATGTCAACTCAAAATACAGTTCCAAGGTGATAATACAAGGAACAATAGTCATCTCGTAGCAAAGAGATGGAAAGGAAGCAAAAACACCAGTGTGTATGAACAAAGGGTGAATGTAGGTAGCATCGTGTTCTTGGAGAATGTGTTTATTTCACTGAAAACCAGAACACTCACGTTCAATGCTGATGTGCTTTAAGGCTTAAAAGCTTATTTTACAATCAGCACGTACACCGAACATGTTCTCACATGTTCCTATAGAAAATTTTCTTCCTCACTGGCAAAATTACCCTTTGGCTCCACTTTTACCGGCCCACCCAAAATAACTCATTAAACAAGTTTTGCATGAGATACATACTGAATCTGAAAATATAACAAATATAACACATAAAGCAGACCATCATAAAGACAGCATTCTTTGTGTTTAAACTCCACATATTGAATGTCTCAGAAACAAAAAAGAAAGATCAAGTTGCTTTTTAGTACTTCTAAAATCATCTGTACTTCTGCTAATTCTTCTAAACATGGCTAGAACTGACCTTTCTTTTACACTGAAATGTAAGCTTCTCCCCAAGACAGGTTAAAATTGTCAAGATGAATGAAATCTGCCCATAGTTTTCACTCTTGACCGTGGGCACCATCATAGAACTGAACTTATATATAAGACAAGTATCCCTTTATGATTAAAATCGTAAGACCCATGAAATCACAATCCATGGGTTTCATCAGTAAAAAACCGAATAGGTGGCTCTCAGTGTCTACTACAGGAGAACCAAGATTATCCTGACTCATCTCTCAGGACCAAATCTGATTTTATAAACAATACAGCCGAATCCTCAGCTTGCACAGATTTGTTCTTCTGGAACGAGACCTGAACGTGGCTGCAAACCCAGGTGCTCCAGGAGCTTATGGCGCTCCAGGTACTGAGAGAGAAAGGCTCAGAGTCATATGACCCGAGGTCCTTGATTCAGCTTCTTTAACAGGCTTCCCGAATCTTCCTCCACCCTGGAATCTTCAGAACATTTAGTTCAGAGCCTCAGTTTCTGCATCAGATTTGATGAGCCCATTTCTGTACACTTTCCTCAGATCCTTGGTTTGCACACCCTGCCTTCTTGATGGAGCCGTCATGAGAACGAAGTGGGGCTTTTCTTGTCTCGCTGTAACTCAGTGGGTCAGAGACTTTGCCCCATTGTGAGAAAAAGACCTCAGGAGAAGCTGTGCACGCAATGGGCTCTTGGCTCTCCCAGCCACATGTTACATGTTCCCAGAAACTTTGACAGCACAATATGTCCTGATTCATCCAACATTATATAAAAATACTCTGGATAGTTTGACTGTCTTTATAAAGTATTAAAAACACTTGAAGCTGCAGCGCTGAAATGGATACACACGTCTCTGCAAGGCACATCAGTTCCTTGGTGGGGACCAGCCTGAATAGCTCCTTCCTTGCATCTTTGGCAGGAGCCTCAAAGGTGAGAGCTTGAAACCTGGGGTTTCTTTTTCCTGCCACACTTACAGGAATGTGGACTAACAAAACAAAGGAGAAAAGAGAACTCAATGAAAGATTATACAACTAGTGATGAGGAAGTCTTTATTACTATTCAATATCATAGTTGGTTTTGATCAAATACACTCAAGCATAACTGCTCATAAAAACCTGCCTTGAAAGGAACAATGAACTATTTCCAACCTCACTTTTTACCTGCTCTCAGACCCTAGGCAGGAGTTAATTAGCATATATAAATTCTTTATGACTTTCTACCCTGTAACAGATGGTTTGGAAATGAGCTGCTGAAGTGACCAAAAGAAAGGAGAAATTAAAAAATGATTAAGTGCTGTTTTAGAGGGGAAAATGATAACAAGTTTCAGTAACTGGGGCTAAGTAGTTTTCTTTTCCCCCCACAAGTAACTACGTAATGCAATCACTGTGCTTAACTTATAGAACTGTAGAGCAGACTTGGATTAGGTGTTTTTTCAAGGGTAGGGACTAGGCATAATTAACTTACCCAATTTTTATTATGAAACACAAACACAGAAAAAATTAGAAATTCATGTAAGTTGAATTTTTGTTGGGCTAATTCTTCCTGTTTATATGTCGGTTGAATATTAATTTTCCCTGCACACCATCCAGATGGCCTTCTCATCTCCAAAGCTCCATCTCTTCAAATTGTTTAATTTTATTTTTAACATGATTGAATTGGCAGAAGTGTGTGTGTGTGTGTGTGTGTGTGTGTGTGTGTGCGCGCGCGCGCGCGCGCACATGCGTTCAGTCATGTCCGACTCTTCGCAGCCCCATTGACTGTAGCCCACCAGACTCTTCTGTCCATGGGTTTCCCAGGCAAGAATACTGGAGTGGGTTGCTGTTTCCTACTCCAGGGGACCTTCCCAACCCAGGGATCAAACTTGAGTCTCTTATGTCTCCTGCACTGGCAGGAGGGTTCTTGATCACTAGTGCCACCTCAAATGACCCCCCCTCTCCCTCCACGCTATTCCTGATGAGTTTGAAAATCTAACCTCTGACTGGTTTGGGGATCAAGAACGGGTATGCCACTCTCAGTGTGGAAATGAGTGGCAGTAAGTGGAGTCGAGTCAAAAGGAAGAATGCAGTCCCTCTGGTGGAGTGTTGGCACAAAGGGCCTTCACCACGAGGATGGCGGGTGTGCAGAAAAGGACTCTGCAGCACTGAGACGCGGACGTCTTAAAACTCCAACGGAACGTCACAGGCTTGTGCATTCAACAGTCGGCGCTGAACTCCTCCTCACGTTCAACCCTGTGATCCTGGCTGGGACGCGCCCGGAACAGACCCTTTAGGGCCTGAGAAGTTGCCTTTGAAGTCTGGATGTCTTATTCGAAGATGATCCTGTCCCCTTTCCCACCATTTCACCCGCCCCATCTAACCTTCGATATTCTCCTCTCCTTCCGGCTTCTAGCATGACTGCGATTGGAGGGAGAGGACTGGATCGCTGCCACGCTGACCTGGCCCCAGTACCCTGACACAAGCCAAATCATTGTCTGTGATGCCACAGCCAGCAGAATGTTTACCCTTTCTGGATAAAGCAAGACCTTCCCGTGGTGTAATTCTCAAAAGGCCAGTTTTATTAATAATACCGTTTATACATTTCTTAATTTTGGTTTATAAACTGGCAGGATCTTAAAGAAAATCTCCCAGCTCACCTCAACCTTCAAGTTGTATTAGTAGTACTGTTACTTGCTCAGTCACGTCCGACTCTTTGTGACCCATGGACTGTAGCCCACCAGCCTCCTCTTGTCCATAGAATTCTCCAGGCAAGAATACTGGAGTGGGTAGCCATTCCCTTCTCCAGGGGATCTTCCTGACCTAGGGATCGAATCTGGGTCTCCCGCATTGCAGGCAGATTCTTTACCATCTGAGTCACCACGGAAGCCCCAAGTAGCATTATTTTAGGGTAAAACCTAGGTAGAGCTTTGGTTGAGGCTAAGCCATTAGCTATCAGTGTACTTAGAAACAAGCATAAGCATCTGATTGAGTTACTTCATGGGACAAATGTCTACCTGTCCTCTGATTGGCTGGTCCTGTTAGAAGTCAGCTGGTGTGTTGATTTCAGTACACTGCTAAGGTTTTCTTAAGAAAGTTCTGAGATGATTCGTCAGTGTGGTTCTTCAGAATAGCATCAGGAAATAGGACAATGAAATCAATGTATATGTTTTAAAGTCTGGTTGAAATACTTGTAAGACACTTAGCAATGGTTGCCCATCTCCAGAGAGGGCGATGCCCCTGCTGCTGAGTCACCTCAGTCGTGTCCGACTCTGTGCGACCCCATAGACGGCAGCCCCCCAGGCTCCCCCGTCCCTGGGGTTCTCCAGGCAAGAACACTGGAGTGGGTTGC
>NW_024070188.1:83149490-83245620 GCF_014754425.2 Oryx dammah | reverse complement strand
TCCCCCGTCCCTGGGGTTCTCCAGGCAAGAACACTGGAGTGGGTTGCCGTTGCCTTCTCCAATGCATGAAAGTGAAGTCGCTCAGTCGTGTCCGACTCTTAGTGACCCCATAGACGGCAGCCCACCAGGCTCCTCTGTCCGTGGGATTCTCCAGGCAAGAGTACTGGAGTGGGTTGCCATTGCCTTCTCCGGAGAGGGCGAAGGTACCTCGTTAAAGAGGATATGAAGAGAGGAATCTCCAATCCTACCGGGAGATTCTTGTTATGAAGCTACTCATAATCAAGTAGGATAGAGCCTAAGATAATGAAACTACCCCAGGGCTTCCCTAGTGGCTCAGTGGTAAAGGATCCACTTGCCAGGGCAAAAGACATGGGTTTGAGCCCTGGTCTGGAAAGATCCCATGTGCCTCAGAGCATCCGAGCCCATTCATGCACCATGGCTACTGAAGCCCGCGTCCTACAGACTGTGCTCTGCAACAAGAGAAGCCCCTGCAAGGGGAAGCCAGCACACCGCAACTAGACAGTCGCCCCCACTTGCCACAGCTAGAGAAGAGCCCACGCAGCAGCGAAGACCCCGCACAGCAGAAATAAGCAGCAAACACCAGTCACACCTGTTCACTAGGCAATGCCAACCCCGGTTCTAGCACATAGATAGACCTTGTCAGGTCTTTCTGAGCATAAAAAAGTGAGGACAAGAACTTCTATTGCACACCACCACTTTGAGTGTGAAATGACAGATGTGAATTGCACACCACCACTTTGAGTGTGAAATGACAGATGTGAAACCATCGATCACTTACACGGGATCCTAAAAGTTGTCAGTTTCTAATCTCTACCCAATCTGCCAAGTGACGAAGAAAACTGCCATGAGGTTATGAACATCTCCATCTTCTCATAAATATATCTGATAAAATTTAGAGATCCATATCCTTAATTTCCAGGTCATTGTTTAGAAGAAGACTGATTGTTGTTTTTCAAATTAGCTGTTAAATTGTTTGTTTAAATTCACAAATAAGGACTTCCCTGGTGGCCCAGTGGTTAGGACTCCGAGCTTTCAATGCTAGGGGCGTGGGTTCAATCCCTGGTCAAGGAACTAAGATCCCACATGCCAAAAAATAAAAAAAAAAATTCAAATAAAATAAAATTCACAAATGATACAAGACCATGTTGACATAATTTTAAAAACTGAATGATGCAGAAGTCTATGGGGTATAAAATAAGTGTTCACTCTTCTGCACCCCCTTTTCCCAACACATTTCTACCCCAGAGGGTATATTGGATCATTTAAGGTCTTTCCCGATACATTTCTATTTTTCATAATCTCTCTTATTTTTCTTATGAAAAATTTCAGAGAAAATTAGAATGTATGTAACGTGATTTTTTTAAATATAAAATACATTTTATGTTTAAACGTTGGTTGGATATTAACTTTCTCTGCACACTGTTTAGACACCCTCCCCCTAAACTCAATCTCTTTCTCCTCCTATTTTCTTTCTGCTATCATCTATCTATCTATCATCACCTGACTATCATTTATTTTCCCATCTAGCTAGTTATAGAGAGGGATAATGCTTGGTTTTATTTTTTAATAAATACTATAACACATTGTTCAGCGACTTTTCACTTTGTAATCCACCTTGAAATATCTATAATCTTGAAATATATATCCTCCATGTCTTTCATATATCTATATTTCTGCTATTTAAATATCTGTGTAGCAGTCCATTTTATGGATATATTACCATTGTCACCATTGGCTGCCCACAGATGCACATTTAAATTATTTCTGTTTCGTCCAGTCATCAATCCTTTTCCTTTAGATTCTGAGTTTTCACACCTTATTTGGAAATATTTCTCTGTTCATAACCACATTTAAAAAATAAAACATGTTCATTTCCAGATTTGTTTTACGTTAACCTTTTAAATCTGCTTTGAATTTTTTGCTTAAGAGGCAAGACAGGGATTTAATATTGTATCCCCTCCCTCACATTCAGTGTCCCCAGCCCTGTCCTCTCCCAGTGGGCTTGAAATGCTGCTTTCAGTTAGGGTGTGCTGAATTTCGTATCGTACCTGCTAAGCTTTTCTACGTCATCCACTGTTTCTGGCAAGGCGATGCCCTTGGTTTCAGGCAGGAGCATCACAAGAGCACCACAGACGGATGCCAGGGTACCTGTGGGACAGGGAAACGGCGTTACGGTCCCCAGATGGCACAGCCGCCCGCATCGCCCCCTGCGCCCTCTGGAAGCCGCTGTGCTCACCACCCTATCTCCCCCGCCCCTGCAGCAGTGCTCTGGTGAGGCCACCCTGCCGGGCTCCCCAGCGATCCTCTGTCACAATCTCACAGTTCCTCAGCGTCCTCGGACCCTTGACACCCCCACTGCCCCTGCACTCTTGACGTCCATCCATATACTCACTCATCTCACAGTTATTTACCCGGGACCTACTAAGTGCTGAACACTCTGAGAAGCACCTGCCTCCTACTTCAGGTGGGAAACAGAGGCCACTCCAGAGGAGTCCCTCAGCATCCTTTGGCTGCCCCCCATCCCTGCCCTCCTCCCATAGCGTGACCCGGCAAGGTTGGTCCCCACGTCTGCCCAAGAGCAGCTCTTGGAGTCTTTTGGGCTCCTCGCTGTAGGGGTTCATCCTCTCTCTCCAGCAGCTTTACCCTACTGGTGACGCCTTGAAAGGTATTCAAATCTCTCCTCTCTACAGAGCCTTCTTGCAACCTCACAGGATCCTCTAACCACCATCCTCCTTTCTGTCTTAGAACCGAAATCCTTGAAACACCATCCTTTCTTGCTTTCTGTGAAAGTCGCTCAGTCGTGTCCAATTCTTTGCGACCCCGTGGACTATCCAGCCCGTGGAATTCTCCAAGCCAGAATACTGAGTGGGTAGCCTTTCTCTTCTCCAGGGGACCGTCCCAACCCAGGGATCGAACCCAGGTCTCCCACATTGCAGGCGGATTCTTTACCAGCTGAGCCACAAGGAAAGCCCAAGAATACTGGAGTGGGTAACCCATCCCTTCTCCAGCGGATCTTCCCAACCCAGGAATCGAACTGGGGTCTCCTGCACTGCAGGCAGATTCTTTACCAACTGAGCTATCAGGGACATATCTTCATATTCTAGTGCTGTGCCGGTAAATACCTAACAACTGGTTCTCCAGAAAACAAAGTCCTGATTTTCAGCGTTTGCCTTATTTCCATGGTGTGAATACGCCTGTTGTGGATGTGCGTCATTCATACTGGCAACGCAGCCTTGCGGGTGAGGCTCTGGGGAGATGGGCAGCAGTATCTCCACATGGACTCCAGTGGACACACCAGCCTCAAGGTCAGACACAGCAAAGCTCAATGAATCAGGAACTGAGCAGATGTATTTATTACCTCTGTTTCTCATCTCGTATACTCAATTTTTAATGATAACTGTTAGTCATTCAGTCACATTCAGTCATTCAGTCGCTTTGGTGACCCCATGGACTGTAGCAAGCTCTTCCACCCATGGGATTCTCCAGGCAAGAACACTGGACTGGGCTGCCATTTCCTTCTCCGTGGGGTCTCTCCGACTCAGGGACTGAACCTGGGTCTCCTGCATTGCAGGCAGATTCTTTACTGTCTGAGCCACCAGGGTGGCTCCAAGATTCTTGAAAACTTGCCAACTGACCTTGGTGGGCCAGAGTCACGTCCCACTCCCATCTGCTCGAGTCTGGGCTCTTCTCCTCAGTGTTTCGCTGGCCTGGTTCCCGCCAGATGACCAGGGGCTGCCACCACCAGGCCCAGCGGCCCTGCTTCTGGCCCCTGCTGCCCAGCCTCACGGCGGCTCTGGCAGCTGGTGGCCTCACCCGCCACCCCCTGACATGCCCGCCCCTCGAGCTCCTGGTCTCCCCACTGTTCCCCTTGCATCCCCTGCCTGGCGCCGCTCACTCTGTTGACACTGGACGCTTGTGGCTGCTTGGGGCTCTGTCTTGGGCCCGTTCTTTCCTCTCTGCCCTGTCTGCTGCGTGTGTGTGAGGGTTTCAGTCACTCCCATGGTTTCAGGGGTTATCTTCATCCAGGTGGCTTCCAAACCTTCATCTCGAGGCCACTTTACTCCTGACTCAGCTTGTCAAACCTACTGCCTCCTCACCATTTCAGCCTGGATTTCTTAGAGGCAGCTCATCCTACAAGCCGCCCAGATGGAATCCCTGCACGCCCTCCCACAGACAGGCTTCTCTAATGTGCTAACCCTCCCATGGCTCCGCCAGTCTGCAGCGTCGCAGCCCCTCTCCCTGCTCGCTCTGGTCCCTCACCCAGTCAGTCAGCCCCTCTTGGCCAGTTCAACCTCCAATGTATTTCTTCAGACCAATCCACTCCTCAGCACCTTCGTGCCATCACCTCAGACCCAGTCCTGACCTGATTTCAGCAACATTCTTTTAATTGTCTCCCTACTAGCTCCGTCCCCTCTAAGTCCTTAGCATATCTGCCATCAGAGTGAAGTTTCTAAAAGGCAGACCTGACCCTGCCAACCCCAGCTTAAAACTCCACACGGCTTCCCACTGCTGTTTGGATACAGAGCAGACCCTTTGCACGTCCGCTGGTCAGGCCCCAGCTGGTCTCCCCAGCCTTGTCTCTCTTCAGGCCTCGCCTCACACACGGCCCTCTGTGGAGAAGGTCACCATTTCCTCCTCTGGGGGATCTTCCCAACTCAGCGATCGAACCTGGATCTCCTGCACTGCAGGCCGGTTCTTCACCATCTGAGTCACCTGGGGGGCCCCAGCTTCCTCTTGCTATGGGTCTTTCCATTGCCTGGAGCACCAGCCTGCACCTCTCATGTGAATAACCTCTCCTTACCTTCCCATCTCAACAGGGGCCTCATCGCTCCCTGACTCTCTCTCCTCATGACCCCATGGGATGGGTTAGTGATCCTGTGATGTGCTCTTATGCACCCTTCTTTCTTTTCATATTTGTTTATTTATTTATTGGCCATGCCAAGGGTCTTAGTTGTGCGTGTGGGGTCTAGTTCCCTGACCAGGGATTGACCCCCTGAATTGGGAGAGCAGTCTTAGCCACTAGACCACCAAGGAAGTCCAAAAGTGAAAGTCGCTCAGTCGTGTCCAACTCCTTGCGATCCTGCCAGGCTCCCCTGTTCATGGAATTTTCCAGGCAAGAATACTGGAGTGGGTTGCCACTTCCTACTCCAAGGGAAGTCCAAAGGCACCCTTCTTTATCACCCGCTTTTGTGAGTGGCGGTTTGGAAAGGCAGCTCCCTCTGCAAAGCAAGGGCCTGCCCCACGGTACCGGCGCCCAGCTCAGCCAGCCCGCCTCGCAGCCAGCCCCCCATCTTGAGGGACTGGGCTCTTAGACGGCTCTGTGTTGGCTGAACAATGCCTTCTCTTTGCTTTTTCATGCTGGCCCAGAATCAGTGCTGAGCTTGTTTATCAGATCCCATGAAAGTCTGAAATGACCATTCACTGAATCACCGGTGAGACGCTGACTCTGTGGTCCCAGCCCTGCTGAAGGACTACTGCATTCCTCTGGGTTTATTTCCTCATGGACGCAATATTTTCATTGGAGTTTAAAGCTGCTGAGCAGTGAGTGACCAGCCTTCTTTACCAGGAGCAAGCAAGTGGAGGTGGAGGAAAGGAAGTGAGCAAGGAGCCAGCCAGCATCCTCTCTTGCTGATAAGGAGAGGGGAGGGGGGGTGTGAGACCTGGGAAAGTTCGTAAGTTGAACACTTTTTATTGCAACTCTATAATGTAAAACAAATTTAAATGATTTAGGGCCCGCATTTCACTGTGGTTCCTCAAAACCTGTAAGCTATGGGAAGAGCAAATGAATATCATGAATACCGAACCTGGTCGTCATTGTAGGTTCTATTAATACAAAGAATGCAAATGAAAGCATTTAAGAATAGTGCATGCAGCGAATATTTACCAAAGATGATAAGAGGTAGTTCCAGCCAAATGGCAGCTAGCCGGAAGAGGAGAAACGGGGCTATAATCCCCCCAAAATCACATAAACCGGAACACAGTGAAACTCCAAAGTTTCTGCAGAATAAAAAGGTTGTTTGAAATAAAAATATTTAAATAACTTCAGGATGAATAATATTTTCAGATTTCTAAGTAACAGGAATGGTAACAATATTTCCCATTTCTCTAGTGTTTGACATTGAAAACGTCTCCTCCCTCATACTGTATGCAAATCATTTCCTACGTAATTCATTTCCAAGCTGCTTCAGTTCAGACCTGTCACTCTGTGACCCTGAGTCACAGCGAGGCTAATTGGTGCCAGGGGGTGGAGTCTACGGTATTGGTGGAAATTAATCATCCATTAGCGGCTCACTACCCAGGCCGCTCTGTGGCACTTATGTGCCCTCGTGGCGCCTAGACTGACAGTAAGGTGTGCTCATGAATATTCCCCCCAGAAAGGAGGCCAGTTTGCACTCGCTGCGCACATTGGTTGATTTCGTCCTTTGGGAACTGGCTGTGGAGTGTGGTCAGAGCAGAGGCTGGAGCCTTTACGCAGAGTGGAGCTGATGATGGGAAAGGTAACTCATACTGCAGGCACACTCACCAGATTTTCTGATTTCAAGTCTAATGCGTGTGTGCGTGCGTGCGTGCTCAGTTGCTTCAGTCGTGTCTGACTCTTTGCAACCCCGTGGACTGTAGCCCGCCAGGCTCCTCTGTCCATGGGATTCTCCAGGCAAGAACACTGGAGTGGGTTGCTGTTTCCTTCTCCAGGGGATCTTCCCGACCCAGGGATCGAACCCGCGTCTCCTGTGTCTCCTGCATTGCAGGTGGTCAACTTAAAGCATGCAGCTGCAGAATTACTTAGGAGAAACCATGGTACGGATGTTGGAATTACCGTAATGTTGTTGGGTACAATTCTGAATTTACCAAATAGACAATTTCAAAGGCCATGGTTATGCCTAGTCTTCCCAGGGTAGCAACAGTGGTCCTCAACCAGGGTATTCCTGCAAACACACAAAGTTTGGGAGGAAGAGTTAGGGGTCGACTTTACTTTCAGTACAATTGTACAAAACAACAAAAGGCATTTGCTTAGTGTTCTCCCAGCCTAATTAAGTGCAAATGATGTGTGTGTGTGTGCTTAGTCATATCCGACTCTTTGCGACACCAGCAGGCTCCTCTGTCAATGGGATTCTCCAGGCAAGAATACTGGAGTGGGGTTGCCATTTCCTCCTCCAGGGGATCTTCCTGACCCAGGGATGGAACCCACATCTCCTGGGTCCTTTCCTTCTTCCTCCGTGGTAATGAGTGGGAAATGCCAAATGTTTGATATTAAATATTTTCTTTCTTTGGGGAATTAAGAGAAGAAAGAGTACCATGTCTGCCCTAAAAAGTCAGTACTTTAAATTTGTTAAGAGTTGGGCAGTTGATGACATCCTTTTTAAGGACGCTGGTAGGCTACAGTCCATGGGGTCGCAAAGAATCAGACATGACAGCGACTTCACTTTCTTTCTTTCTTTCTATCAGTTCAGTTCAGTCGCTCAGTCATGTCCAACTCTTTGCGACCCCATGAATCACAGCACGCCAGGCCTCCCTGTCCATCACCAACTCCCAGAGTTCACTCAAGCTCATGTCCATCGAGTCGGTGATGCCATCCAGCCATCTCATCCTCTGCCGTCCCCTTCTCCTCCTGCCCCCAATCCCTCCCAGCATCAAAGTCTTTTCCAATGAGTCAACTCTTCGCATGATGTGGCCAGAGTATTGGAGTTTCAGCTTCAGCATCAGTCCTTCCAATGAACACCCAGGACTGATCTCCTTTAGGATGGACTGGTTGCATCTCCTTGCAGTCCAAGGGACTCTCAGGAGTCTTCTCCAGCACCACAGTTCAAAAGCATCAATTCTTCAATGCTCAGCTTTCTTCACAGTCCAACACTCACATCCATACATGACTACTGGTAAAACCACAGTCTTGACTAAACGAACCTTTGTTAGCAAAGAAATGTCTCTGCTTTTGAATATGCTGTCTAGGTTGGTCATAACTTTCCTTCCAAGGAGTTAGTGACTTTTAATTTCATGGCTGCAGTCACCATGTGCAGTGATTTTGGAGCCCCCAAAATAAAGTCTGACACTGTTTCCACAATTCCCCATTTATTTGCCATGAAGTGAGGGGACCAGATGCCTTGATCTTAGTTTTCTGAATGTTGAGCTTTAAGCCAACTTTTTCACTCTCCTCTTTTACTTTCATCAAGAGGCTTTTTAGTTCCTCTTCACTTTCTGCCACAAGGGTGGTGTCATCTGCATATCTGAGATTATTGATATTTCTCCCGGCAATCTTGATTCCAGCTTGTGCTTCTTCCAGCCCAGTGTTTCTTTCTATAGTTGTATACAATGTTGTGTTAGTTTCTGCTGGACAGCAAAGTGATTCAGTGATACACATACATTCTTTTTCATATTCTTTTCCATTATGACTTATCACAAGATATTGAATCTAGTTCCCCTGGGCTATGCTTTGTCATTTAGTCATTCTCTATATCATCGTTGGCATCTTTTAACCCCAAGCTCTCTCTCCATCCCTCTCCTGTGCCCCCCTCCCTTGGCAACCACAAGACTGTTCTCTGTGCCTGTGAGTCTGTTCTTGTTTCATAGATAAGCTCATTTGTGTCATATTTTAGATTCCTCGTGTAAGTAATGTCATATATTTCTCCTTCTGTTGGACTTAACTTTGCTTAGAATGATCATCTCTAGGTCCACCCACATTGCTACAAATGGCACTATTTCATTCTTTTCTACGGCTGAATTGCATTCTGTTGTATATATGAACAATGTATGTATGTACATCTTTATCCGTTCATCTGCTGATGGACATTTAAGCTGTTTCCATGTCTTGGCTATTGCGACTAGTGCTGCTGTGAACATAGAGGGGCCTGTATGTTTTGAGTTATAGTTTTGTTCAGGCATCTGCTCAGGAGTAGGACTGCTGGGTCCTACGGCAGCTCTATTTTTAGCTTTTGGAAGAACCTCCATACTGTTCTCTTTTTAGTGGTTATACCAGGTACATTCCCACAATAGTGTAGGAGAGTTCCCTTTTCTCCACAGCCTTTCCAGAACTTGCTATCTGTAGACTTTCTAACAATGACCTTTCTGACTGCTGTGGGTTGGTGCCTCGTTGTAGTTTTGATTTGTAGTTTTGATGTCACCCTTTCTTAGTAGATGTGGCGTGAGTGCGTATGACTGCATGAACAGGAGCTTGCCTACTCTCCAAAGTCAACGGTGTTCAGCATGCGCCTGACTTTCATCTTTGAAAAGGAAACCTTCCCCCTTTATGAAATGGAGCAGGACCCCATGGTCCTTGCCCCCGCCACGAACCATGGCCTCTGCCTGCCTTTTGCCTGTGGAAAACTTTGGTCAAAGAATAAGTTTAATCAGAGAAGTGAGAATTGCGGAAAACAAAGGAAAACAGTTAAAGGAGATTAAATAATAATAATGTTGTCGTTAAGCATAGTCAAGGACCTTTACTTCTTTCTCACGGGCTATAGATAAATATTCTGAGCCATATCCTGTGAGCTATCTTACAGATACTAGAACACCAGGCGGAGAAGTTAACTACATGATGATCAGACTGCACCCAGGACAGGAGCTGCCATAGTTGAACAGGCCTCAGAGAACTGGGGACGAATGGATCCTGGAAATGAAGATTAACTGTACCTAAAGCAACCAAGATGATGCTGGTCAGACCACCGATGACCAATTTGAAGATGACTGTCAGAGCTGACTGTGCCATTTCTGCATGTAGCCCTCCTCCCATACTCTGTCTAGTAAAGCTCTCACCCCCCAGCTGGTCATGGTGGTGGTGGTGGGTGGGCATTGGCCTTTGCACAGACATCAGCCACCCTCCCCTCCAGTTGCCAGCATCTGAAATAAAGCAAAGTTTCCTTTCCGCCAACCTGGTTGCTTATTGGCTTTTGAGCTATGAGCAGCCGGACCCACCACACAGCTTTCTGTAACATTTATACTCATACTTGTTTATGCTCACTCAGCATTAAATGGTCCTCCTGCCTTCTAGAATTATTGCACTTTCCTGAATATAAAATTTTTTAGTAGAAAAGTAGGCACAAATGAAGAGGATGAGAGAAGAGGCTGGAACTCGGTAGATTTATGTGTGTTCTCTTCAGAGAATCAGTTCAGTTCAGTTCAGTTGCTCAGTCATGTCCGACTCTTTGCGACCCCATGGACTGCAGCATGCCAGGCCTCCCTGTCCTTCACCAACTCCCAGAGCTTACTCAAACTCATGTCCATCGAGTCAGTGATGCCATCCAACCATCTCATCCTCTGTTGTCCCCTTCTCCTCCTGCCCTCAATCTTTCCCAGCATCAGGGTCTTTTCCAATGTGTCAGCTCTTTGCATCAGGTGGCCAAAGTATTGGAGTTTCAGCTTCAGCATCAGTCCTTCCAATGAATATTCAGGACTGATTTCCTTTAGGATGGACTGGTTGGATCTCCTTGCAGTCCAAGGGACGCTCCAGAGTCTTCTCCAACATCACAGTTCAAAAGCATCAATTCTTTACTTCCCTGGTGGTTCAGATGGTAAAGCATCTGTCTACAATGCGGGAGACCCGGGTTCGATCCCTGGGTTTGGAAGATCCGCTGGAGAAGGAAATGGCAATCCACTCCAGTACTATTGCCTGGAAAATCCCAAGGACAGAGGAGCCTTGTAGGCTACAGTCCACGGGGTCGCAAAGAGTCGGATGCGACTAAGCGACATTCCTTCCTTCACCTTCCTTAACCTTCTTTATGGTTCAACTCTCATATCCAAACATGACTACTGGAAAAACCATAGCCTTGACTAGACGGACCTTGGTCAGCAAAGTAATGGATATTCAGAGAATATCCAACTACTAAAGAAAGCTAAAACTCATTAAACAAAACAACTGCCAAGGAGGGCGAGAGAGAAAAAGAGGGCTCCAGAGTGCAGGTCATGACTGAGAGCCTCCACCTTGTCACATGCTGGTTGCTCGCTGGCCAGGACGTCCTGGTGTCCTGGACGTTGCTCTAGCTGAGGACACCCGCAGCGCCCACGTTACCGTCACGTCAGGAGGGAGCAGCAGCAGAGATGCACTGATGGGCTGGGCCGCCATCTGCTCTGGCATAGTTGTAAACACATGTTGTATTTAGCTTTACTTTTCCATTAAGGCCAGGGAAGGGGACCAGGAAACACATTCCACCCCTTCCTCCAGTGAGCAGGTGGGGCAGCACCAGGTGCTGGGGAACGGAAAGTGGCAGCTGGTGCCCAGATTCCCTGGGTCCCGGCCCGACTGGGTGACCTCTTGCTGCTCTGTGGCTGCAGAGGAGAATGCCTCCAGCTCCCATGGAAATAACTTGATTACCCACGTTAGGTTCTTAGGCTACAGCTTCTTCTACTGAAACAAGATTGCTCTACGAGTGAGTCCCACTGACAACTTCAATGACAATTTAATCTTATAACTGATCATTCACGGGGGAAAAAAAACAAAAACCAAGAAACCAAATTAAAACACACACACACACACTCAGCATGAGAGATGTATGTGGTTAGCTCAGTGAAGACAGATCAACAACTAGTCAATTCAGTAAAAGGTTAAGAAAATGCTTTCAGGTTTTCTTAAGAATCTCAACTCTTTCTAAGCAGTAAAGGCCAGTATCTAACTGCACTGGACAGAGATTCTGTTGAAATGTGTGACAAAAGAGAAGTTCGAGAAGCGTCGCACTATTTCAACAAAAGGGTAAAATGAAAACAATTTATAGGAGGTGTAAGGGATGTGTGAATATTAAGAGTGCACATAAAAACTTCTGACCAAACCAGTAATAGTCTTAAGTTCCCCCTGGAGTGACGATAGATATCTTTTGATAGCAATGGCAAGAAACAAGACAATTTAAGACTGAGGACTGAAGCTGAAACTACCTCCCATGAACTCTCGAGGACACAGAGAAAGAGGGTCCTTCTGAAGGGGATTTGGTCAAACTGCTAGAGATTATTGAGAATAATTCCTCAGTTTTTGAAGAAAGGATGTAGGGTTTTAAACAAACACAACTTTATATCTCCTCTGAATGCCCCATCTGCAACAGACTCATTAATACTTTTTACTTAGAGAGAAAAGTCCAAGACAACTTTTTCATTTCAAAAAGGCTTACCCAAACATCTGGGTTAATAGCCATCTTGAATAAATTCAAATTAAAAATGGCAGATGAGTATGGGTCTTAAAAAGCTCTTTTAAACACAGGCAGAACACTCTCTGATATAAATCACAGCAACATCTTTTTCAATCCAGCTCCCAGAATAATGGAAATAAAAGCAAAAATAAACAAATGGGTCCTACTGAAGCTCAAAAGCTTCTGCAGAGCAAAGGAAACAGTAAAAAAAATGAAAAGACAGCCCACGGTTGGGAGAAAATCTTTGCAAATGATGTGACTGATAAGGAATTAGTCTCCAAAATTTACAAACAGCCTACGATGCCTAGTAGCATCAAAACAAACAATCCACTCAAAAAATGGGCAGAAGACCTGAATAGGCATTTCTCCAAAGAGGAA
Source organism: Oryx dammah (assembly GCF_014754425.2). NCBI lineage: Eukaryota > Metazoa > Chordata > Mammalia > Artiodactyla > Bovidae > Oryx > Oryx dammah. The sequence goes on along the minus strand of NW_024070188.1, from coordinate 83,233,120 downwards.
ACACAGATGGCCAATAGGCACATGAAAAGATATTCAGCATCGCTAGTTATTAGAGAAATGCAAGTCAAAAGTTCAGTGAGATGTCGCCTCACACTGGTCAGAATGGCTGTCATCATCAAAAAAAAAAAAAAATCCACAAACAACAAAAGTTGGAGAGGGTGTGGAGAGAAGGGAACGCTCCTGCACTGTTGATGGGAATATAAATTGGTACAGCCACTATGCAGAACAGTTTGGAGACTCCTAAAAAAACTACAACTAGAACTACCATAAGACCCTACAATCCCACTCTTGGGCATACATTCGGAGAAAACCAGGGCCCGAATAGATACATGTACCCCAGTGTTCATTGCAGCGGTTTACAATAGCTAAGACATGAAGGCAACCTTCATGTCCATCCACAGGGGAATGGATAAAGAAGATGTGGTACACACACACACACACACACACACACACACACACACACGAGTGGAATATTACTCAGCCATTAAAAAGAAGGAAACAATGCCATCTGTAACAACATGGATGGACTTAGAGAGTGTATACTGAGTGAAGTAAGACAGAGAGAAGGAGCAGAAATATCACGTGACATTCCTTAGATGTGGGATCTAATGAGAAATGATACAGATGAACTTACTTACAAAACAGAAAGAGGCTCAAAGACTTAGAAAATGAACTTACGGTTGCCAAGGGGAAGGAATAGTTAGGGACTTTGGGAAGGTCATGTTCACACTGCTATATTTAAAACGGATAACCAGCAAAGACCTATTGTACAGCACATGGAACTCTGCTCAGTGTTATGTGGCAGCCTTGATGGGAGGGAGGTCTCGGGGAGAAAGGATACTTGTATATGTATGGCTGAGTCCCTTTGCTGTTCACCTGAAACGATCACAACATTATTAAGCGGCTATAGCCCAACAGAAAATAATTTTTTTAAATAAAAAGCTCTTTTATTTTTCAGGCTTTAATTAGAATTCAAAAATTTGGGTCAGAGATAGGGGGTCTTAGATGAGGATACAGCCCGAACGATTGTTTTGAAATTGTTTTCCAGAATTTCATTCTCCAGTCGGGCTTCGTGGGGGGAACGCTGGTTAAACAGTTTTCTCTGAGATAATTTTAGAGCTGATTCCCCTAAAAGGCTGCTCAGTATTCTTCTCAGGGGCAGTCATCCTGGTGATGACGTCAAGAATGGCTGAGAGGAAAAGTCTTTCTAATGTTAATTCAACAGCCCAAGGAACCAAGTCCAAAAGTTCCCTTAAGTGGAAGTGAGGACTCTCAGCTCAGGCAAGCAACCCCTGCTAACATTTGGTATTCACACACAGCACTATGAATTTGAACTTACTCTTGGCAGTCAGTTACGACGAGCGTGAGACTATGAAAGCAGCCGTATCTGCAGAACACACAAATAAAATGCGTCCAGAATAGGAGCAAGTCATTTCCATTGCTGCTAAGAACAACTCTAAGACTTGGGAAACTCGGTCTACAAAATAAAACCGACCAGATCAAACAGAAAAGTCTATTCTTTGTCTTCTGTTTTCCAATATATGAACGTGTTCTCTGTAAGACAGCTTGGTTCCCACCTACTTAGTTACTTCAATATGGGTTTGGACGTTTGATCTTCAATGCTTTCTGGGATCGTGCTAGAGGCAACACACATCAAAACCATCCCAATCTGTCTGGGGCCAGAGAAAATCTTCTGGGGGAGAGTTCTATCATGAAAAGATGGGCCCCGATTGAGTCATTGTTTTTCCTTTACTTTCCTAATTTCATATGCAATGAATATGTAATTAATATTTGATTCCTATTCCATATGGGATGAGAACAGATGACCTTGTCTTAGGAAACTACATTTAAAAATTAAACCTAAAACTATACAGTGCCAAAGTAAAATGGAAAGATCAGTGAAGTATCCAGTGGTCCTCATTTGTTGTCTTCTGCTAAATTGTGCATAATGCCCAACGATAGAAATTATGTCTGCCTCCTTTGAAAACGAACTTATGGTTGTCAGGGTGAAGGGATAGCTAGGGAGGTTGGGATGGTCATGTACACACTGCCGTATTTAAAATGGATAACCAACAAAGACCTACTGTACGGCACATGGAACTCTGCTCAGTGTCAGCCTGGACAGGAGGAGGGTTTGGGGGAGAATGGACACACGTATGTATGGCTGAGCCCCTCTGCTGTTCACCTGAAACCATCACAATGTTGTTAATCGGCTGTACCCCGATATGAAATAGAAAGTTCAAAAAAAAAAAACAAAAAAAGAAATTATGTCTATCTTGTTTATAGCTCTATCTTTACTCCCAGTTCAGTTCAGTCGCTCAGTCGTGTCCGACTCTTTGCGACCCCATGAATCGCAGCACGCCAGGCCTCCCGGAGTTCACTCAAACTCACATCCATTGAATCAGTGATGCCATCCAGCCATCTCATCCTGGGTCGTCCTCTTCTCCTCCTGCCCCCAATCCCTCCCAGCATCAGAGTCTTTTCCAATGAGTCAATTCTTCTCATGAGGTGGCCAAAGTACTGGAGTTTCAGCTTTAGCATCATTCCTTCCAAGAACACCCAGGACTAATCTCCTTCAGAATGGACTGGTTGCATCTCCTTGCAGTCCAAGGGACTCTCAAGAGTCTTCTCCAACACCACAGTTCAAAAGCATCAATTCTTCGGCGCTCAGCTTTCTTCACAGTCCAACTCTCACATCCATACATGACTACTGGAAAAATCATAGTCTTGACTAGATGGACCTTAGTTGGCAAAGTAATGTCTCCACTTTTCAATATGCTATCTAGGTTAGTCATAAGTTTCCTTCCAGGGAGTAAGTGTCTTTTAATTTCATGGCTGAAGTCACCATCTGCAGTGATTTTGGAGCCCCAGAAAATAAAGTCTGACACTGTTTCCCCATCTATTTCCCATGAAGTGATGGGACCAGATGCCATGATCTTTGTTTTCTGAATGTTGAGTAGTTTTAAGCCAACTTTATTACTTTCCTCTTTCACTTTCATTAAGAGGCTCTTTAGTTCTTCTTCGTTTTCTGCCATAAGGGTGGTGTCATCTGCATATCTGAGGGTATTGATATTTCTCCTGGCAATCTTGATTCCAGCTTGTGCTTCTTCCAGCCCAGCGTTTCTCATGATGTCCTCTGCATGTAAGTTAAATAAGCAGGGTGACAATATACAGCCTTGACGTACTCCTTTTCCTATTTGGAACCAGTCTGTTGTTCCATGTCCAGTTCTAACTGTTGCTTCCTGACCTGCATACAGATTTCTCAGGAGGCAGGTCAGGTGGTCTCGTACTCCTAGTTTAGTGGCAGCAATTAATAGACACTAAGTAGATGTGCATATATCTTCTGCAAGTCTTTTTTTTTTTTTTTTTTTTTGGCCACACAGGGAGGCTTGCAGAATCTTATTTCCCTGACCAGGGGATCAAACCTGGGCTCTGGCAGTGAAAGCACCGAGTCCCAATGGCTGGACCGCCAGGGAATCCCCTTCCCCAACTCTTATAATGTGTTAGCTCAGTGCGGTAGGTTGAACGATGTTCCCCAGAGTTCAGGTTCACCAGAACCTCAGAGTATGGCCTTATTTCAAAATAGGGTCTTTGCAGATGTCATGGTTAAGTTAAGGCCCAGAGATGCAGAGAAGGTCATGTGAAGATGGAGACAGAGATGGGAATGCTGTCCAGGAATGCCAGGGATGGCTGGCAACCACTGGAAGCCCAGAAGAGACAGGCAAGTATCCTCATTGAGAGGCTTCAGGGAAAGCAAGGCCCTGCCTACACCTGGAGTTCAGACTCCAGCCTCCAGGATATGAAAGAACAAATCTGTGTTGCAAGCCAGGCAGTTTATGGTACTTTGATACAACAGCTCTAGGAAACTCATATGCTCAAGAAAAATGAGATAAATGCAAACAGTTCTGTTTATCATCAACCATTCCAATATGACAGGATTTCTCCCCCTTCTCATTCTGAAGATGGGCATTCCTGTAATGGTATTTAAATAGGGTTATTTGATGTTTTAGGATTTCATAAGCATATTATTAATGAACTTATCTATAAATGTCTGACTATTTTGACACTGCAAAGAGCCAACTCATTGGAAAAGTCCCTGATGCTGGGAAAGATTGAAGGCAAAGGGAGAAAGGGGTGACAGAGGATGCGATGGTTGGGTTGCATCATCGACTCAATGGACGTGAGTTTGAGCAAACTTTGGGAAATAGTGGGGGACAGAGGAGCCTGGCGTGCTGCAGTCCATGAATCAGCACAGGTGGTTCATACTTCTGAGAACCGTGCTTTACTTTGTCCATACTCTTCACCAGGTTGTCAACCTCTCCAAGTCAAGAAATGTATTTTTCTCCCCTTTGTAACCTTCATGTTTTGCAGGGAATTAGTGATATGAAGGAAATGTGAAACAGGGTCAGTGATATCACAAAATTAAGTCAGATAAAGGTGATCAAAAGCAAACTGCATTAATTCCATTTCTGGGTATATATATATATATATATATGATAAAAAAAACCAAAGCCACTGACTGGAAAAGATACACACACCCCAATGTTACAGCAGCATTTCTACAATAACTAAGAAGCAACCTATGTGGCCATGAGCAGAACGAATGGATAAAGATGTGGTGTGTGTTATCCCATATATAGCGACTGAACAACGACAGTATGTGGAATCTAAACTAGGAAACGAACTCATCTACAAAACAGAAACAGACTCTAGAGAACACACTCGTAGTTAACAAGGGGGAGGGCGTAGGGAAGGGATGGATTGGGAGTTTGGGGTTAGCGGATACAAACTATTCTATAGAGAAAAAGGCCCTACTGTACCGCAGAGGGAACTGTACCCGCTGTCTTGTAATAAACCTTATGGAAAAGAAAAAAAAAATTCTTCAAACTGAAAAAAAAAAAAGCTTCTCTTGTGCTGACAGAAAGTACTGCAAGAGGCTCCAGCTGTCCCAGCAACCGCCCCCCCACACCTCCTGGAATGTGCAAATAATGAACTTGATCTAAAACACACATTCCCTGGGAGTCTGAAAGGCTTCCACCGTCCAGGCCCCGCTGTGTTCCAGGACAGGGGTAGTTGGCGATGGGTTAGCCATGCACTTGGAGTTACCCACAACCTCTGTATCGCACAGCAGTCACCAAGCCCTCCCCTCCCCAGTTTAACTCTGAAATGTCCCTGAAATCACCGTCTCCCATGCAGGCCCGAATGCCACCTCCTTGATCCCTGCTCACAGCATCTCTCCCTCCCCATTGCCATTGTCCCAACCGCTGCAGTCACTTGGAGGCGCTTCTCCGGCACCCGAAGCTCACAAGACCGCACCCAAGCTCTCGGCCTGACTGTGAGGCTGTCATTGCTGGACAGGGGTGATCCCTCAGCCTCCTTTCCAGGACAGTCCTGCGATAACGCAGAAGGCTCCAGGATATTCCTGTGATAACGAAGAATGTTTGGTTCCTAAACCAGCACAGGTGGTTCACACTTCTGAGAACCGTGCTCTACTTTGTCCATATTTACCAGGTTGTCAACCTCTCCAAGTCAAGAAATGTGTTTTTCTTCCCTTTGTAACCTTCGTGTTTTGCAGGGAATTAGTGATACGGATGGAGAAGGCAATGGCACCCCACTCCAGTACTCTTGCCTGGAAAATCCCATGGACGGAGGAGCCTGGTTGGCTGCAGTCCATGGGGTCGCTAAGGGTCAGACACGACCGAGTGACTTCACTTTCACTTTTCACTTTCATGCATTGGAGAGGGAAATGGCAACCCACTCCAGTGTTCTTGCCTGGAGAATCCCAGGGGCAGGGGAGCCTGGTGGGCTGCTGTCTATGAGGTTGCACAGAGTCAGACACGACTGAAGTGACTTAGCAGCAGCAGCAGTGATACGGAAGAAATGTGAAACAGGGTCAATGATATCACAAAATTAAGTCAGATAAAGGTGATCAAAAGCAAACTACATTAATTCCATTCCTGGGTATATATATATGAGAAAAAAATCAAAGCCACTAATTGGAAAAGATACACACACCCCAATATTACAGCAGCATTTCTACAATAAGTAAGAAGCACCCTAAGTGGCCATCAGCAGGATGAATGGATAAAGAAGATGTGGTCTCCTACATTGCAGGCACATTCTTTACCAACTGAGTTATGAGGGAAGCCTATATATATATATATATATATATATATATATGGAATACTACTCAGCCATAAAAAGAGTGTAATTTGCCATTTGCAGCAACATGGTTAGACTTGGAGGGCATTATGCTAAGTGAAATAAGTCAGACATAGAAAGACAAATACTATAAGATATCACCTATATGTGGAATCTAAAAAATGACAACAAACTAGTGAATATAACAACCAAAAAAAGCAAACTCACAGATACAGAGAACAAACTAGTGGTTACCACTGGGGAGAGGGAAAGGGGGGGTAATGTCAGGGTAAGGGACTAAGAGGTGCACACTATTAGCTCTAGAGTAAGCTACAAGAATGTATCGTACCATATGGAGAATATAGCCAGTACTTTATAATAACTATAAATGGAATACAACCTTTATATATCATGAATCATCATATCGTACATCTGTAACCTATGCAATATTGTACATAAAGTAAATTTCAATTAAAATTTTTTGAAAAAGTAAACTCTGACTACAATCTAGGTTTCACACATCTATTTCATCCACAAATGACCCTAAAACTGGGGAAAACGGAAAAATCTACAGCATCAATCTTCCGCACTCACAGTCGTTATGCCGATTGGGCAGAAACGGAGAGACATCACAAGAGTGTGCCTGGCACTATGATGTTGATGCTAGGGGACATTTGCTGAAAATGAGAAGTCCCTCACTCTTGATTATTTTAAGATTTTTTTCAAGATCTTGGCTGCCAAGCAGACTTGAGGGACAATTACCTTCTGGTAAGAATGCAGTGACAAGGCACGCCACCCCTGCCACGACATTGCTTGCTGCAAAGGGTAGGCGCCGACCGAATCGCTCAATAGTTAGTAAGATCAAGAGGGCTCCTGGCAGCTCCACAACTCCCGAGATGAAAAAGTCGATATAGAGGTTGCCTCCTATAATTCCCAGGCGCATGACGAGTCCTTGATAAACCACAGCACTTGTGAACCTGGAGTAACATCGAAAGACAACAGAGAACAAGTGAGAGAGAACTTCCACCTGGTCTGGAGGGAGGGCTGCGTTGTAAATTTGACACAAGCTTTTGAACCCATCACAAATCAAACTTACCAAGCAAACATAAGTATAAGTGTGCACTTCCTCATTTGGGGAGTTCTCACCAGATCTACAAAGGATGGATTACTAACTTCCTCATCCGTAACAGTGATCTATACAAGAGAAGCAGATTGTCAGTAGGAATACACAGCAAGAGACATCTGTATATTATAGATTCGTCATTGACCAGATTCAAAGCTACTGAATGAACTTACTGAACCAATCAGGGTCTTTCATTATGACATCTTAGCACCTGAGTGCAAAAAGTTTGGTTCTCTAGCCTTTGTCCTAGGTCAAATTCTCAAAGGTGTGCTTGCTGCGCTGAGAATCGGCAGTACTACATGCTTGGAATAAACAAAGATAAAAGGTGTGTTCTAAAGTAAACTACATTTGTGCATTGTTAAATTGGAGAAAACAAGCATAAAGATGGTGAAAGCAGGCTCTAAACAAGCTCCTTTATCTAGTAACTCCTCAAATCTTATGCTAACCAATAAGCTAGAGTCATGATAAGTTCTAGAGCAAGGCTGGCATCAACGGTGTCCTTTTGTTTCTTTCCAGCATCTTTTTGATAACAGGAAAATTCAGCTCATCCTTATTTGGCCAATCAAGAAGTTGGTCTTTCTCTAATTCAGTTAAACAAACATTGCTCTTTGCCTCCTATGAGTAAAGTACTAAAAAGGAAACAGCTGAACATATCCACTGCTTCTGGTCTTTTTTTTTTTTTTTTTACAAAATTTTTTTTTTTGCATTAAGTTTTGTGTATTTAAATATTGTACTAGAATAGTATTTATCTTGATTACTGACCTTTTAAAATTCTTCTTCCTTTTTTGGCTGCATGAAGCGGCATGTTGGATCTTAAGTACCTTGACCAGGGATTGAACCCACACCCCCTGCAGTGGAAGCATGAAGCCTTAACCACTGGAGTGCCAGTGAAGTCCGCTCTGCTTCTCATCCTGTGTGCTGAAGAGAGCTGCAGCGAGCACTGTGTCACACTCCCACGCACTTGCACAGTGTTACTCTGCCTGAGGAACTCTGACCCTCCCTAGTTCTGCAGGTCTTCCCTAACCTCGGGGAGAACTGATGATCTCCACTCCCCGCCTCCACTTACTAGACTTCTATGAACTACTGTGACAGGCTCTACACAATTGCATGCCTTTACAGGTCTACATGTTCTTCTCTCTGCATGAGCTCTGGAGTTCTCGGAGGGGCAGAGACTGTATTGTAGCACCAAGCAAAGTATCTGGTGTCCAAGCAATATTTGGGTGATGACTGAATGTTGAAACAGGAGGTCCAGTGCCTTGGCCATAACTCTGTGCTGAGTATAGTCCTTGGTCTTCGTCCTTCTGCTAAGTGAAAACCCTGGTTAGTGAAAACAGGACCCTCATTGTCTGTTTACTCAACTCCAGATCTGTTCCAGACTGAGTGGAAAGCTTGGCAAATTTTCCCCAAGCCTTTGTGTTGGAATTTGACTTAAATTCTCATGGATAGTACCTTGTCAATCACCTGTTCTAAACGTTACACTCAGTGGATCAACCAAATCTTGACATCTGTTGCCTATGCTTGCTCTGAGGAAAGTCTCACACACACAAAAAGAAGGCTGCAAAATGAATGTCTTTAGATCGTTTTATTTTCCTAAGTCTTTCTGACACTGTATTTCTTCTATCGTTGTTTAGTCACCAAGTCGTGTTTGACTCTTTTGTGACCCCGTGGACTGTAGTCCAGTAGGCTCCTCTGTCCATGGGGTTTCCCAGGCAAGAATATTGGAGTGGGTTGCCATTTCCTTCTCTAAGGGATCTTCCCAACCCAGGAATCAAACCTGCCTCTCCAGCACTGCAGGCAGATTCTTCACCACTGAGCCACCAGGAAAGCTTGTATTTCTTCTATAACAAGACACAAAGTTTTCACACTTCAAAATCTCGAAATTAGGATGTGTCCTGTAACTCAGCTGATAAGAAAGTAATAAGCCACAGCTTCAATACCATGGCTTTTCTCACTGAGTGGTACATAAAATGATGATGTGTCTCCAAATTAACAGTATCCTACGATCAATGAAACAATAGTAGTTTCCATAGCAACACTAATGGAAGACTGCTAATTGATTCAACCATGCATTCTTTCCACCCTCATTTGGATAATAGAACCCACAGAATTTTAGTTAGGCTCCTGGCTGCCTAGTTAAAGTCGTATTTTCTAGCCTCTCTTTCAGTTGTGGGTGGTCCAGTGACCAAGATCTCAGCAACGACGTGGGAGTAGAAGCTGTGTGTACAAGTTCTGGGTCCCATCCTTTAAAAGGAAATGGTTTGCTCTTCATTCACAGGTTCCCCCTTCCTGAGGGATGGAGGAAGAAGACACTGGTGAAATGGCTTCGATTATATAACCTATTGCAGGTGATAATGGAGAAATGAGATAATGGAACCCGGGTCCTGGGTGACCTTATGGGGTAGAGCTACCTTCAGGCCTGGGCTACTCACCTCTGCATGGGCACGTAATAGAAAAAGACACTTTTCTCTTTTTTGTCGCTGTGTATTTGGAGATCTCTGTTATAGCAGCAAGTTGACCTGTCCTATAACTAATGCAATCCTTATTAAATGTTCCCTGAGCTAATCTTCCAAATTCTAAGACCCCCTACCTTCACTTCAGGTGTTCCAAAAACAAATCAGGAATACCAGAAGCAAAAGAATTTAGTATGTCCCAACAATACAGTTGGCTCTTCACATTCACAGGTTCCACCTCTGTGGACTCAACCAATTGTGGGGCCTGTGATTGACTGAACCCATGGATGCAGAACTTGGGGATACAGAGCATCAGCTGAGACCCATTCTGTATAAGGGTCTTGAGCGTCTGAGGATTTTGGTATCTGCAGAGGGTCTTTGAACCAATATTCCACAGATACCAGGGGAAAACTGTATATTTTTACACAGTTGGTTATCAAAATATTTTTCACAATTAGTTTCTATATTAAAATGGCTAACACCTACGAAGTAGGTAATATTTCTTAGATTCCGGGCTAATGAATTGATGAATTGAAATGAAGCATGAAATATTGCATTTAATTCTCATCAAGACTCTCTAAAGTTAGTACTCTTCAGGGTTCTATTGTATAAATAAGTAAAACAAGGCTTAGCACACAAGCATTCAATAGAAGAAGGGTGGCTAAGCTAGGATGTGAAGTCCAGGCAGTTGATGAGAGCTTCTGTTCTTCATCGTCTCACTGCACTACTGAACATACTAAAACTTTTCATTCTAGAAAGCTTCTCTGTGGTTTACAGTATCTTCTATATAATTTTAGAGAAGGACATTATGACCAAAAATCTAATCCTTAGTTAAAACACAATTTTATGGAAAAGGTGGCCTTGATGAAAATGATTTAGATTTTGAGGATCTTTAAATTCCAGATTAAAACCACTCTTTATATGAGGGCAGCTTTCCTCCTTGGATGGATGACTTACTCCAGTGGTTCTTTTCTTTGCACTTAGGGCTTTTTCCACAACTCAGACTTGGGGTCGTGTTTATATCAGACTGTTGTCTTCTCTCCAGGAAGTTCCTGACAGCATTGCCCATCTGCACATGGGCACCACGATCACCCAGAGCACAGAGGGGGACAAGCTTTCCTTTTTGACAGCAATACTCACAACGATTTATTCAGTTCAGTCAGTTCAGTTCAGTCGCTCAGTCATGTCCGACATTTTGCAACCCCATGGACCACAGCATGCCAGGCCTCCTTGTCCATCACCAACTCCCGGAGTTTACTCAAATTCATGTCCATTGAGTCGGTGATGCCATCCAGCCATCTCATCCTCTGTCATCCCCTTCTCCTCCTGCCTTCAATCTTTCCCAGCATCACAGTCTTTTCCAATGAGTCAGTTCCAATGAACATCAGGTGGCCAAAGTATTGGAGTTTCAGCTTCAACATCAGTCCTTCCGATGAACACCCAGGACTGATCTCCTTTAGAATGGACTGGTTGCATCTCCTTGCAGTCCAAGGGACTCTCAAGAGTCTTCTCCAGCACCACAGTTCAAAAGCACCAATTCTTTGGTGCTCAGCTTTCTTTATAGTCCAACTCTCACATCCATACATGACCACTGGAAAAACCATAGCCTTGACTAGACAGACAGAACTTTGTTGGCAAAGTAATGTCTCTGCTTTTTAATATGCTGTCTAGGTTGGTCACAACTTTCCTTCCAAGGAGTAAGTGTCTTTTAATTTCATGGCTGCAGTCACCATCTGCAGTGATTTGGGAGCCCCCCAAAATAAAGTCAACCACTATTTCCCCATCTATTTGCCATGAAGTGATGAGACCAGATGCCATGATCTTTGTTTTCTGAATGTTGAGCTTTAAGCCAATTATTTCACTCTCCTCTTTCACTTTCATCAAGAAGCTCTTTACTTTCTTCAATTTCTGCCATAAGGGTGGTGTCGATATTTCTCTCGGCAATCTTGATTTCAGCTTCTGCTTCATCCAGCCTGGAATGTCACATGATGTACTCTGCATGTAAGTTAAATAAGCAGGGTTACAATATACAGCCTTGACGTACTCCTTTCCTGATTTGGAACTAGACTGTTGTTCCATGTCCAGTTCTAACTGTTGCTTCTTGACCTGCATACAGATTTCTCAGGAGGCAGGTCAGGTGGTCTGGTATTCCCATCTCTTTAAGAATTTTCCACAGTTTATTGTGATCCACATGTCTAAACAAAGTTGGATGCTGTTTTAAGTCTAGAATTCCAGATCCAGGAGCCTGGAACTGTGCTTACTGTCTGAAGCCCATTTAGATTGGTTTTCTGTTATTTGTTGCCAAAAGCAGAATTATCTCAATAATTTAGTCCAGAACAATGCTTTTGCATAATAACAGAATATTTTAGGCAAAATAACTTTGCATTAAAGAATGAAAATAATTGCTTCACTACTTCAATTTACTCTGTAAGAATATTTAGTATTAGTCTTAATTTCAAACTTTTCATATTTAGAATCAAGCGGTCACATGATCTCTGCTTTTCCAAGGTACATGTTTAACGCCTAATATATATCCTACACCAAAAGAATATGCAGCGCTGATAATAACTAAAGGTAATCAAGACCAATTTCCCCCATTCAGTAAATGAAAGGATTAATAGTGCTTCCAAGCAAGTGAGTATTTTGCCAATTTGAGAACAAATCCAGCTGGTCTTTGATTTACTAACACACTGTCCACAGTGACGCAGATATTCTGAAAGATGACCCACTTTCTGGGTGTCCAAAGACCTCGGGAGACTAAAAGCCATATCTTGGATGGAATTCATCCAGGAAAGTCTTGGCAACCCATGTGCAGTGACTGGTTCAGCGCCTACCCTTTTATAACAACTTCTAGCTTTGTATTTTGAAATGAAATCATGTTTATTTTCTATCTCCAAAGTGTTTGCATAGTCTTAGATGTAAAAGAATAGAAATGCTCTATTAGATTATTATAGATAGATGGACTTTAACTTTGTTTTATTGAAATATAATTTACATCCAGTAGTATTTAGCAACTTTAAGCTACATTTCACGAAATTTTGACAAATGCATCAAGTCACATAATCACCACTGCCATCATGATGTGGGATATTTCTGCCACCCCCCAAAGTTTCTTCCTGTCTCTTTGCAATCAATTCTCTCCCCCCTGATGTTCAGCCCCTGGTAAACCCTCATCTGCTTTCTGTCATTAGTTTGCCTTTCTAGAATTTCATGTAAGTGGAACCATACAGTATGTTATCTTGAGTATCTAACTTGGCTTTAATGTTTTTCATACATTTGTCCATCTAAGAGATGTCTGCCTGCTCTCATTTGGAGCAAAGGAAGATGGGAAATGCTCTTGGAAACACCTGTCTGTTTGGATCCTTGTTGCCTAGTAACGCCACTCGTTGAAAAAGGGGCTGCTCACAGGTAAACTGTACAGGTTGGTTTCCTGATATTCATTTACTGAACTGATGGCTATTTGTTCTATTTGTTTCTCAACTGTCTTTTAATTCTGCCAAGACTTTTGCTTTACATCAACAACAATGTACCCTGTGTTAAAAGCATACTTTATTCATCTTTCTTTGATTAATCAGGTTCTATTTATAATTCTTTCTGGTGCCTTTCTGAAACATTTCTTGAAGTTGACATTTTAATTTAAATTGCCAAGGAAGAGAAAGACACTATAAATAACAATCTATTATAAATATGGTGTTCAGAGCTCTCCTGACAAGGGATTGGTTTCTGGGCAAGAAACAAACTTACAGTTACCAAAGGGGAAAGGGTGGGAGGGATAAATTAGGAGTTTAGAATTAACATATACACATTATTATATATAAAATAACCAACAATGATCTCTGTATAGGACAGGGAACTAAACTCAATATATTTTAATAATATTTGAGGGAGAAGAGTCTGAAAAATAGAAGTATGTATATGCAAAACTGAGTCACTTTTCTGTCCATCTGAAACTAGTGTGACAGTGTAAAGCAGCTATACTTCAACAAAAAAAAATTTAAGAGATAAACAGCCAGGATCAGGCTAGAGATGTTTTATTTTAGAACATTTTTTTTTACCAGCACATTATTTAAATAACCCCAAACTTTCATTCTCCTCCAATGAACTTTTGTTCAAAACAACTCTCCCAATTTCTTCCCAGAACCTAATAATAGCTAACCTTCCCTTTGTATCCTCAGACTGGACTATGGTTCTCCTTAGCTCATATGTCGCGATTTGTAATGCCTCTGCTATTCCCAAATAAACTCATCTTTACTAAATAATAATTGCTGTTTATTTTGTCTAAGGTCAGCAATATACACACCTGATACCAGTGAGTGTTCAAAAATGGAGACAATCTACTCTATATTAATATTATTTTTATAACTTTTTGGAGATACTCTGCTTCCAGATGATAATTCAGTTGGCATTAAAAAAAATCTTTTCCATTAGTAAACTGTAGGGAGATTCTTTTTAAAGGTACTCCTTTTGTAAAGACAACTGTCATTGTGCCTTCTGCAAAAAAAAAAAAAAAAAAAAAAAAGATTTCTTTTATTATTAGATTTTCTTATGTTTACCAGGCATATTTAAAGTTCATCTGGCACTGGTGATCTCTGAGGCTTTAAGGCAGGGTAAGTTTTCAAGAATGTACACAGAGCAACAGATGCTTGGAGAACCTTCCTACTCAAAGCGTGGTCCGTGAAGCCACAGCGTTTTTGCCAGGGAACTTGTTAAAGATGCTCTACCTTGGACTTCCCTAGTGGCTCAGATGGTAAAGCCTCTGCCTACAATGCGGGAGACCCATGTTCAATCCCTGGGTCGAGAAGATCTCCTGGAGAAGGAAATGGCAACCCACTCCCGTACTCTTGCCTGGAAAATCCCATGGATGGAGGAAGCTGGTAGGCTACAGTCCACAGGGTCGCAAAGAGTCAGACATGACTGAGTGGCTTCACTCCACCTTGGATGAAGAAATCAGAGTCTGCATTTTCTCTTTAAAGAGGAGATTTGTAATTGCTCACTGTAGGCTGTGCTGGGTCTTGGCTGCTGCAGGGGCTCTTCTCTAGCTGTGGCGAGTGGGTGCTCCTTGGTAGCTGGGTGCGTGGGCTTCTCATCGTGGTGGCTTCTCTTGCTGCAGAGGAGGGGCTCTAGGCCGTGGAGGCTTCATGAGCTGCAGCTCCTGGGCTCCAGAGCATAGGCTCAGCAGTTGGGGTGCTCAGGTTTAGTTACCCCACGGCAGGTAGGATCTGCCCAGATCAGAGACTGAACCCGTGTCTCCTTCATTGGCAGGTGGATTCTTTACCACTGAGTCTCCAGGGAAGCCCCAGAATCTGCATTTTAACAACCTCTCAGGAGACTCATGTGAGACGCCCAGGTGGTCCCTGAAGTCCTGCCTCACCTGCTGCCTCCTAGTATTATTCTTACTGGCCGGGAAGGAACGTGAGCCCCCTGGGTTGAGGGGGAAGAACCCAGCTGAGCAGCAGGGTCTGGCGCGGGCAGGGGAGAGGATGGTGTCAAGTGGTTGCATTTCCAGCCTTGCAATTTCACCTGGTGGATCTCAGTGGGTGGACTTTTCAACAGTTGTCATATGTCACAAGAAAAAGTGAAGCCACTGATGAGCAGGGGGATTTATCACTTCTTGAATCTAATGCCAACTTTGTGTCATCACAAATTCCCCACAGGCTCTGTTCTCTAGAAACGTTTTGTAAGAAGTCTGTGTGAGCAAAATAGCACTTGAGGATTTGGGGTTCACTGATTTGGAAGTCACCCTCTAAGTTGATCACCCTATAGGTCTTTCAGAGAAGCCCCAGGAGCTGAAGGGCTTGGGTGAGGCCGGGAGAGGGTGCAGAGTGTGCCATGTCCCCCGGCCCACCTCCTCACAGTCGTCCCCTTCAGTTGGGTGGAGGCTAGATCCAGCAGGTCCAGGAATAGGTGTTTAACATCACAGAACCCTGGCCAGCTGCTAGGTGGCAGCAAGGTTGCCTGGCATCCATAAAAGAGAATTTGGCAAATTGCCCACAGCACTCTGGGAATTTTATAAAACCTCAGTATACTTTTAAACGAGAGGAGAGGGCTTCCCTGGTGGCTCAGGGGTAGAGTCTGCCTGCCAATGCGGGAGACGTGGTTTCAGTCCCTGGTGCGGAAAGATCCCATGTGCCGTGAGCAAGTAGCCCCAAGTGGCATGACTACTGAACCTGCGCTGTAGAGCCCAGGAACAGTGGCTACTGCGCCCATGAGCTGCAGCTACTGCAGCCTGCGTACCTAGAGCCTGTGCTCTGCAACAACGGAGGCCAGCACAATGAGAGCCCCCACGCCGCATCCAGAGAAAGCCTGTGCAGCAACGAGGACTCAGAGCGGCCTCAAGAAATAAACACAAAGTTTAAAAAACTTCCCTTAAAAAAAAGACCATAGAGAAGATATTTACCATGACAATTCATATGATTAAGCAAAGTTCATAATTAAATTGATCATGAATATTTGATGCTTATTTGATGTGTATTAAAGTAGTTAATTTTCCAGTAGTCATGTATGGATGTGAGAGTTGGACTATAAAGAAAGCTGAGCACCGAAGAATTGATGCTTTTGAACTGTGGTGCTGGAGAAGACTCTTGAGAGTCCCTTGGACTGCAAGGAGATCCAACCAGTCCATCCTAAAGGAGATCAGTCCTGGATGTTCATCAGAAGGACTGATGTTGAAGCTGAAACTCCATTACTTTGGCCACCTGATGTGAAGAGCTGATTCATTTGAAAAGACCCTGATGCTGGGAAAGATTGAGGGCAGGAGGAGAAGGGGATGACAGAGGATGAGATGGTTGGATGGTATCTCTGATGCGATGGACATGAGTTTGAGTAAGCTCCGGGAGTTGTGATGGACAAGGAGGCCTGGTGTGCTGCAGTCCATGGGGTCACAAAGAGTCGGACACAACTGAATGACTGAACTGAACTGATGGTCCTGACAGCCTGGTTGTAGGCATTTACTTTAGATCAGTTCTTGCCAAGGGATCGGGCACTATAGGTTCACTGCTATATCATTCATAATTATGAAAAATAAAAAATGAGCTGAATGTCTCTGAATAAATTGTAGTATAGCCATTCAATAGAATCATACATAGCAGCAAATGAGCGAGATCCATATTTAGCCTGGCATGCTGCGGTCCACGGGGTCACAAAGAGTTGGACACGACTGAGCGACTGAACTGAACCGAATTGAAAGTAGTTAAAGGGATTTCCTGATGGCTCAGTGTTAGAGAGCCTGCCTACCAATGAAGGAGACATAAGAGATGTGGGTATGACCCCCGTCAGGAAGATCCCCTGGAGAAGGGCAGGGCATCCCACTCCAGTACTCTTGCCTGGAGAATCCCATAGACAGATGAGCCTGGCAGGCCACAGTCCATGAAGTCACAAAGAGTCAGCCACAACTGAAGTGATTTAGTGCAATTTAGCCCACTCCAGTACTCTTGCCTGGAAAATCCCATGGATGGAGGAGCCTGGAAGGCTGCAGTCCATGGGGTTGCGAAGAGTCGGACACGACTGAGAGACTTCACTTTCACTTTTCACTTTCATGCATTGGAGAGGGAAATGGCAACCCACTCCAGTGTTCTTGCCTGGAGAATCCCAGGGACAGGGGAGCCTGGTGGGCTGCTGTCTATGGGGTCGCACAGAGTCGGACATGACTGAAGCGACTTAGCAGCAGTAGCAGCAGCAGCGTGCACACAAAGTAGTTAAAAACAAATTCCAAGCACCTAGACCAGCTTTGTCTAGTAAAAACAGTGTCACCCGAGTCACTTTAAATTTTCTAATACTAGAATCAAAAATGTAAGAAGAAACAGGCAAAATTAATCTTAAGAATATGTTGCATTTAATCCAATCTATCCCCCATAAAACAGGTGATCAACATGAAATTACTGAGGAAATTGTTCATGTGCTTTCAGTTCAGTTCAGTCACTCAGTTGTGTCCAACTCTGCCACCCCATGGATTGCAGCACGCTAGGCTTCCCTGTCCCTCACCAACTCCTGGAGTTTACCCAAACTCATGTCCATCGAGTTGGTGATGCTATCCAACCATTTCATCCCTTGTCGTCCCCTTCTCCTCCTGCCCTCAATCTTTCCCAGCATCAGGGTCTTTTCAAATGAGTCAGCTCGTCATGGGCTTTGCTGCTAAGTCGCTTTAGTCGTGTTTGACTCTGTGCAACTGAGTGACTGAACTGTGAAAGTGAAAAGTGAAAAGTGAAGTCTCTCAGTCGTGTCCGACCCTCAGTGACCCCATGGACTATAGCCTTCCAGGCTCCTCCGTCCATGGGATTTTCCAGGCAAGAGTACTCGAGTGGGGTGCCATTGCCTTCTCTGTTCATGTGCTTTATGTCAGACTAAATTTTTGTAATCCACTGTGCAGCTCACTCTGACATCATGTCCCCGTTCAGACCAGCCACACTTCAGGGCTCCATGGCTGTATATGGCTGGTGGCCCCTGACCTCAGGCTCAGCCAGTTATTTGGTGACGATGCTCTGTAGCAGAGATATTATTCTGAGCATTTCCATCTGGCCTAAGAGAGTTCTACCCCTCCACTCCATCCCCCCATGACTGGGCTTGCTGCCTGGAACAGCAAAAAGTGCATCTTTCTAGAGGTTCCCCGGGATCCAAAGTGCAGCCTTGATATCAGTAAAGGTTGATGCGTTGCAGCTGTAGGTCACATGGTGGAACACTTCTTCATTTCTTAAAAACAAATCTGTGAGGGTTCGAAGGGAGGGAACGTGTTGGGGAACACATGTCAATTCATGTCTTCATGAATTGACACCCATGGTGGATTCATGTCAATTTATGGCAAAACCAATACAATATTGTAAAGTAAAACAAATAAAATTTAAAAATAATAAATAAATGATAGAGGGGAGAAAAAAGAGCTTGCATTCTCAGTTCTAAAACTCTAACCTTGGGCTTCCCTGGTGGCTCAGTGGTACAGAATCTGCCTGCCGATGCAGGAGACACAGGTTCAGTCCCTGATCTGGGAAGATCCCAAGTGCCACAGAGCAAGGAAGCCCATGTGCTACAACTACTGAGCCTGAGCTGCAGGGCCTGGGAGCTGCAACTACTGAGCCCACTCACCGCAGCTATGAAGCTGGAGCACGCTAGAGCCCATGCTATGCAACAAGAGAAGTCACACCACCCAGAAGCCCGGGCACTACAACAGAGGAGCCTCCACTTGCCGCAACTAGAGAAGAGCCCTCCCAGCGATGAAGATCCAGCCCAGCCCAAAATAAAAAAAAATATTTAAGACTCTAACCTTAAGCTCCATTACTTTGGCCACTTGATGCAAAGAGCTGACTCTTTGGAAAAGACCCTGATGCCGGGAAAGATCGAAGGCAAAAGGAGAGAGGGGCGTGGCAGAAGATGAGATGGTTAGACAGCATCACTGACTCAATGGACATAAATTTGAGCGAACTCTGGGAAATAGTGAAGGACAGGGGAGCCTGGTGTGTGGCAAAGAGTCGGGCATAGCTTAGTGACTAAACAACAACAATCACAAAGACTCAGAACTTGGGGCCACACCAGAATCTAATGTGAGTGGATGGGATTAAACACATCATTGATCTTCCCAATGGCACTGATCAATGTCACTGATTATTGCTGAGACAGAAAAGTTCTAAACATCAAATGATAAAGAAAGTCCCCCCCCCCAAAATCAAGCAGTTAGATATACAGCCTGATGACTATAGTTAATTATACTTTACTGCATATTTGAAAGTGGTCACATGAACAAATCTTAGAAGCTCTCGTCACAAGAAAAAAACAACATACGTATGGTGATAGATGTTAACTAGACTTATTGTGGTGATCACCCTGCAATACACACAAATACTGAATTATTATGTTTAGGTATACTCATTATTATACCTAAAACTAATATTATGTCAATTTTATCTCAGTAACCCCCTGCAAAGAATTATATATTTAAAAAAAGAATGTCCAGTGTCTTATACCATAGAAGCAGGTCTAGATACACAAATTTTTAGTTCTAAATTGGCAAATTGAGTATCTATAAGTCACTCGTTATCCAATGATTATTCCAAAGAAGAGAAAGCTACAGTGAAATAAAACAAATCATCTGTTATGTCACAAATAAAAGCCAAACCACATACTCCACCCATGCACATTCTTATCATCATTTCTTTTCAGGTTTCTGAAGGCTTCAGAAATTATTTTAAAAAGAACATGTAACAACAGACTGTAAATTCACATGATGGCCTTTTTCCCCACTAGCTGAGGGATATTTTCCCCTAGGCTCCTTTAGCTCTTACATACACCCAGCTCTAGCTTTTCCAGGGCTTCAGGTGTTGGCAGGATTCCAGCAAGATTGCAACTTTGCCCAGTAGGATTCCTAGCAGGTATCTTTCTGCCATGAACTAAACCACAGGGTAGCAGTCCCCAACATTTTCCTCACCAGGGGCTGGTTTAATGGAAAACAGTTTTTCCCCAGACCAGGACGGGTGCAGAGGATGGTTTCAGGATGATTCAAGCACATTACATTTATGGTGCACTTTATTTCTATTGTTATTCAGTTCAGTTCAGTAACTCAGTCGTGTCCCATTCTTTGCAACCCCATGGACTGCAGCACACCAGGCCTCCCTGTCCATCACCAACTCCCAGAGCTTGCTCGAACTCATGTCCATTCAGTTGGTGATGCCATCCAACCATCTCATCCTCTGTCATCCCCTTCTCCTGCCTTCAATCTTTCCCAGCATCACAGTCTTTTCCAATGAGTCAGTTCTTCACATCAGTTGGCCAAAGTATTGGAGTTTCAGCTTCAGCATCAGTCCTTCCAACGAATATTCAGGACTGATTTCCTTTAGGATTGACTGGTTTGATCTCCTTGCAGTCCAAGGGGCTCTCAAGAGTCTTCTCCAAACCCACAGTTGAAAACCATCAATTCAGAGCTCAGCTTTCTTTATGGTCCAACTCTCACACCCATTCATAACTACTGGAAAAACCACAGCTTTGACTAGACAGACCTTTGTTGGCAAAGTAATGTCTCTGCTTTTGAATATGCTGTCTAGGTTGGTCATAGCTTTTCTTTCAAGGAGCAAGTGTCTTTTAATTTCATGGCTGCAGTCACCATCTGCAGTGATTTTGGAGCCCAAGAAAATAAAGTCTCTCACTGTTTCCATTGTTTCCCCATCAATTTTCCATGAAGTGATGGGACCAGATGCCATGATCTTCGTTTTCTGAATGTTGAGTTTTAAGCCAGCTTTTTCACTCTTCTCTTTCACTTTCATCAAGAGGCTCTTTAGTTCCTCTTTGCTTTCTGTGATAAGGATGGTGTTTTCGGCATATCTGAGGTTATTGCTATTTCTCCCGGCACTCTTGATTCCAGCTTGTGCTTCATCCATACCAGTATTTGTCATGATGTACTCTGCATACAAGTTAAATAAGCAGGGTGACAATATACAGCTTTGATGTACTCCTTTTTCAATTTGAAACCAGTCCATTGTTCCATGTCTGGTTTTAACTGCTGCTTCTTGACCTGCATACAGATTTTTCAGGAAGCAGGTCAGGTGGTCTGGTATTCCCATCTCTTAAAGAATTTTCCACAGTTTTTTATGATCCACACAGTCAAAGGCTTTGGTGTAGTCAAGGAAGCAAAAGTAGATGTTTTTCTGGAATTCTCCCTGCTTTTTCTATGATCCAAAGGATGTTGGCAATTTGATCTCTGATTCCTCTGTCTTTTCTAAATCCAGCTTGAACATGTGGAAGTTCTTGGTTCACATACTGTTGAAGCCTGGCTTGGAGAATTCTGAGCATCATTTTACTAGCATGTGAAGTGAGTGCAATTGTGCGATCGTTTGGACATTCTTTGGCATTGCCTTTCTTTGAGATTGGAATGAAAACTGACCTTTTCCAGTCCTGTGGCCACTGCTGGGTTTTCCAAAGTTGCTGGCATATTGAGTGCAGCACTTTCACAGCATCATCTTTTAGAATTTGAAATAGCTCAACTGGAATTCCATCACCTCCACTAGCTTTGTTTGTAGTGATGTTTCCTAAGGCCCACTTGACTTTGCATTTCAGGATTATGGCTCTAGGTGAGTGATCACACCATCGTGGTTATCTGGGTCATTAAGATCTTTTTTGTATAGTTCTTCAGTGTATTCTGGCCACCTATTGTTACCTCATGTTAAGAACCTCACCCATAGTTCTACAGGCACTCTGTCTATCAGATCTAATCCCCTGAATCTAATTTTCACTTCCACTGTATAATCATAAGGGATTTGGTTTAGGTCATACCTGAATGGTCTAGTAGTTTTCCTTACTTTCTTCAATTTAAGTCTGAATTTGGCAATAAGGAGTTCATGATCTGAGCCACAGTCAGCTCCCGGTCTTATTTTTGCTGACTGTATAGAGCTTCTCCATCTTTGGCTGCAAAGAATGTAATCAACCTGATTCCAGTAGACCATCTGGTGATGTCCGTGCATAGAGTCGTCTCTTGTGTTGCTGAAAGAGCAAGTTTGCTATGACCAGTGCGTTCTCTTGGCAAAACTCTGTTAGCCTTTGCCCTGCTTCATTTTATACTTCAAGGCAAAATTTGCCTGTTACTCCAGGTATCTCTTGACTTCCTACTTTTGCATTCCAGTCCCCTATGATGAAAAGGACATCTTTCTTCTTCTTTTTTTTTTTGGTGTTAATTCTAGAAGATCTTGTAGGTCATCATAAAACCATTCAACTTCATCTTCTTCAGCATTAGTGGATGGAGCATAGACTTGGATTACTGTGATATTGAGTGGTTTGCCTTGGAAATGAACAGAGATCAACTGTTGTTTTTGAGACTGCATACAAGTACTGCATTTTGGACTCTTTTGTTGATCATGATGGCTACTCCATTTTTTCTAAGGGATTCCTGCCCACAGTAGTAGATATAATGGCCATCTGAGTTAAATTCACCCATTCCAGTCCATTTTAGTTTGGTGATTCCTAGAATGTCGACGTTCACTCTTGCCATCTCCTGTTTGACCACTTCCAATTTGCCTTGATTCATGGACCTAACATTCCAGGTTCCTATGCAATATTGCTCTTTACAGCATCAGGCTTCATTTCCATCACCAGTCGCATCCACACCTGGGCATTGGTTTTGCTTTGGCTCCATCCCTTCATTCTTTCTGGAGTTATTTCTCCACTGATCTCCAGGAGCATACTGGGCACCTACCGGCCTGGGGAGTTCATCCTTCAGTGTCAAATCTTTTTGCCTTTTCATCCTGTTCCTGGGGTTCTCAAGGCAAGAATCCTGAAGTGGTTTGCGACTCCCTTCTGCAGTGCACCATGTTTTGTCAGAACTCTCCACCATGACCTGTCTGTCTTGGGTGGCTCTGCACAGCATGGTTCATCATTTCATTGAGTTAGACAAGGCTGTGATCCATGTGATCAGATCTATTATTATTACACTGTGATATATGATGAAATAATTAAACAGCTCACCATAATGCAGAATCAGTGGCAGCCCTGAGCTTGTTTCCTGAGCTCTGGTGGTAAATGCAGATGAAGCTTTGCTCACTCACCACCCCCACTCACCTCTTGCTGTGCAGCCTGGTTCCTAACAGGCCACAGACCGGTACCGATTTGTGGTCCAGGGTTTGGGGACCATTGGCATAGGGCACTCCCCGTCTGTCTCTGGGTTGGTGGCCTTTTCCATGTAGGCTAATGACAGCCAGGGCATCATCAGCTCTGTCACACCAGTGCTCTCAGCCATGGTGAGGGGGGGAGTCCAGGACAGTGTTCTCAGAGTGCCCTCGGGTGGGCTCACCTGCCTGCTGTGTCCCTGCGGGTCTTCCTCTCAGGGCTGGGCCCCTCTCCACCTTTCCTCCGTCCAGCTCTCCCCAGCCTGTCAGCAGCAGTGGTCCTGGCGCCCTCTCCAGTGTTCCCCATCCTCTAGGCTCACAGGCATCTTCTCAGGGCATTTTGTCTGAATCCCTGCACTGATCTGACCGCGCCCGAGGAGAGGCCTGGCTGCCCTTCAGTTCAGTTCAGTTGCTTGGTCGTGTCCGACTCTCTGCAACCCCATGGACTGCAGCATGCCAGGCTTCCCTGTCCATCACCAACTCCCAGAGCTTGCTCAGACTCATGTCCATGAAGTCGGTGATGCCATCCAACCATCTCATCCTCTGTCATCCCCTTCTCCTCCCGCCTTCAATCTTTCCCAGCATCAGGGTCTTTTCCAGTGAGTCGACTCTTTGCATCGGGTGGCCAAAGAATTGGAGTTTCAGCATCAACATCAGTCCTTCTAATGAATATTCAGGGATGATTTCCTTTAGGATGGACTGGGCTGTCCCTGCTTACCCTCTATTTAGCGTGTGTTCCTAGAGGGTCAGTCTCCTGGATACCGTGTACTTTCTGCTCTCAGAATGCTGAAAGGCTGGGGTATCTTTGACTGGGAAATGGGTCATCACAGTTCCTATTGCATTTTTCCATCAGAACTTTTGAAATTGTGTTTATACTTTGACCAAATTATCTTTTTTCTTCCATTTATAAAGACACTATGCATAAAATCTACTTTATAGTAATCATGAATTCATATGCACTTATCTTCCTAAGTTAGTGTTTCTCAAACTGAATTCTGTATCCTTTTTTAAATTAAAAAATTTAATTTCTTTTTATTTACTTATTTGGCTGTGCCGGGTCTTAGTAGAGGCATGCAAGATCTTTGATCTTCGTTGCGGCATTTGAACCCTTGGTTGCAGCATGTGGGACCTAGCTTCCTGACCAGGGATGGAACCCTGGCTCCCTGCATTGGGAGCATGGCATCTTATCCTCTGGACCATCAAGGAAGTCCTCTGAATTCTGTATTCTTACTCATTTTTTTTTCTTTTAAAAGAGATCTGTGGTGGTACTCATCTCAGAAGTACTACTTATCAAATATTGGGGTTCCCCTTCTTCCCTAGCCCATTACAGGGGTGGGATAAGATTACAGCGATTGGCCTACCTGATTGATCACGCTCCTCAAATCTGCCAAGGACTTGTAAGCATTAACTTGCTGAAAAAGGACCCTTAAGAACTTTCCCTTTTCTGCACCGGTCCAGGCAGCAGCTGCTAGGAGAGCCTGGATTAAAGAGTGAGAACCTTATGACAAGGTCACAACCCTGTATTCCTCAATGAAACGTAGCCCCTGCTCACTGCAACTAGAGAAAGCCCGCGTATAGAAACAAAGACCCAGCATAACCAAAAATTAATAAATATATATATAATACAAAAACTAAATGATGTATCTGCTTATTAACTGGTACTCAGAAAACTGGCTCAGTGTTGAGACCAATAAAGGTGGATCCCTACTTCACGGAGGCAGTGGGGGTACAGGGCAGATGAACTCAAGTCTGAATGTGGCAGTTAGAGCCGTAAGCTAATAGGAGAATGTCTGTGGCCTTTGGGTGCAGACGGTTTCTTAAACAAAACCCAGAAAACAATCAATAAGCAAAAATATGCTGATCTGATTGTGTCAAACATTTAGGGATTCAAGAATTTTTGCTCAATGGAAAAAAAAAACAGGCAAAGTTAATGGGTAACTAAAACAGTGAGGGAAAGGTACTTGCAATGTCTAAAAGCAACAACAGGGTAAAACTGAGAATAAAAAGTTGATCCTATAAATTGAAGGGGATGATCCAATCCATTAAGTCTAAACATCCCAGAAAACTCAATATACATGGGCCAGGATACGGCGAGGCTGTCCACAGAGGGAAACACAAATAGCAAAGCACAAAGTGAGCTGAGCCTCACCGGTAACCAGAGACATGCAACCTAAAACACCCGGGAGGCTGGCCAAAGCGAGAAAATAGGAGAGAACCAGATGTGTGTGGGGGACACTCAGTGGGCACACACAGAAAGCAAGCTGGCGTTACTGACTCCTGGGCAAACATCCAGACAGAACTATAATTCAAAAAGATACATGCACCCCCTTCTTAACTGCAGCACTGTTCACAACAGCCAAGATCATGGAAAGAATATAAATGTCCGTCGACCGATGAAAGGATAAAACAGATTGGCACATATATACAGTGGAATACTACTCAGCCATAAAACAGATCGAAAAAAAATGCCATTTGTGGAAACATGGATGAACTTAGAGACTGTGATACTGAGTGAAATAAGTCAGAGAGAGAAAGACAAATATATCATCACTTACATGCAGAAGCTTAAAAAAGTGATACCCATGAACTTACTTACAAACAAAAACAGATCCACAGATATAGAGACCTAACTTACGGTTGCCAGAGGCGGAAGGGGAGATATTTTCACTGTGATAGATAATGATCGACGTGAACTTTAGAGGCTGGTTGTTTTTAGACAACCAAGTGTACCATATAGTTTACAGAACTGTGGGGAGAAATACTTCATGAGCTGGAGCCCATGTTTCACTCAGTTGTCATCAAAGTCTGTTCCCCACTAATTTTAGATCAGCCTGTATAAACACAGCATGTTCACGGTTATGAATCACAGAGTGGATACTTGAATTGTCTTTAGTGAAATTTGTCCACGCCAGGCTTCAAAGGGAAGAATTTAAGCCTGGACACTCCACTAGTGATCAACACACACAGCAAATACTTAATCTCTATTGTATTTGGTGGCATAGAAATAATCATGTTGAGCATCCATCCAATAAACCTTTTTCAGTCTCAAGATCTAAACTGTTAGTGGTGTGTGGGCTCGGATACATAAACAGGAAAGAAAACAAGCATTCGCCTTTGAGAAATGGTACAACAGCATACACCAATCAAGTTGCTCAACCCTTACAACCGCACAGGTGGAACTCGTGCTTAATGTCAGTGAAAGAGCAGGATATAGAAAAGTGAGTCTATTTTACTGAATTTAAAAAGTGAATGAATCTTGGAAGTTTTTTTTTTTTTTAATTAAGGGTATTGTTTATCAAGTTTCTGTGGAGTGAGGGCTTTCCTGAGAACTGCACACAACTTGAACTCTGAGAGCTCAGGAAACAATTGTTCAACAGATGGAAACTAATGCTACTTCTGCTTCCTGATCAGTGATACTCATCCTAATTGAGTATGAGAACTTCGGGTTAATGTCAAGAATTTAATGGTTGCCCAAATGATAGGAAAGTGAAAAAGCGTTAGTTGCTCAGTCATGTCTGACTCTTTGAGACCCCATTGACTATAGCCTGCCAGACTCCTCTGTCCATGGAATTCTCTGCAAGAATACTGGAATAGGTTGCCATTTCCTTCTCGAGAGGATCTTCCCGACCCAGGAATCAAACCTGTGTCTCTTGCATTGCAAGAAGATTATTTACCATCTGAGCCACCGGGGAAGCAACTGTGGTTTTACTTCTGTTCACTGAGAATTCAACATAACACAGATTTACTATGAATTTAATAATGCTTTTCAATTCGTTAGTCAGTATCCATCATGACAGCTTCTGTTTTCATCTGAGAAAATAGTACATATTTATACAAGATGTACTCTGCATATAAGTTAAATAAGCAGGGTTATGATATACAGTCTTGACATACTCCTTTCCCAATTTGGAACCAGTCTGTTGTTCCATGTCTGGTTCTAACTGCTGTTTCCTGACCTGCATTCAGAATTCTCAGGAGGCAGGAAAGGGGGTCTGGTATTCCCATTTCTTGAAGAATTTTCCAGTTTGTTGTGATTCATACAGTCAAGGCTTTAGCATAGTCAGTGAAGCAGAAGTAGATATTTTATAATTTATATGCAGAGTACATCATGTGAAATGTTGGACTGATGAAGCACAAGCTGGAATAAAGATTGCCAGGAGAAATATCAATAACCTCAGATAAGCTGATGACATCACCCATATGGCGGAAAGCAAAGAGGAGCTAAAGAGCCTCTTGATGAAAGGGAAAGAGGAGAGTGAAAAAACTGCCTTAAAAGTCAACATTCAAAAAACTAAGATCATTGCATCTGGTCCCATCACTTCATGGCAAATAGGTAGGGAAACAATGGAATCAGTGAGAGACTTTATTTTCTTGGGCTCCAAAATCACTTCAGATGGTAACTCCAGCCATGAAATTAAAAGATACTTGCTCCTTAGAAGGAAAGCTATGACAAACCTAGACAGCATATTAAAAAGCAGAGACATTACTTTACCAACAAAAGTCCAACTAATCAAAGCTATGGTTTTTCCAGTAGCCATGAATGGATGTGAGAATTGGACCATAAAGAAAGCTGAGCACCGAAGAATTGATGCTTTCCATTTGTAGTGTTAGAGAAGACTCTTGAGAGTCCCTTGGACAGCACGGAGATCAAACCAGACAATCCTAAAGGAAATCAACACTCAATATTCATTGGAAGGACTGATGCTGAAGCTGAAACTCCAATACTTTGGCCACTTGATGTAAAGAGCTGACTCATTGGAAAAGACTGTGATGCTGGGAAAGATTGAAGGCAGGAGGAGAAGGGGATGACAGAGGATGAGATGGTTGGATTGCATCACCGACTTGATGGACATGAGTTTAAGCAAGCTCTGGAAGTTGGTGATGGACCGAGAAGCCTGGAGTGCTGCAGTCCATGAGGTCGCAAAGAGTCGGACACAACTGAGTGACTGAACTGAACTGAACTGATCCAAGATGTATTCATTCCTTGTACAGACAAGACTTGGTTGTAAAGGGTTTGGGGGCTTTGGCAGTAACTTGATGGTCCCCAAGAATCAGTGGCCCGCTGGGCAGACTGCCACAGAATTCTTCCATTAGCTCTGGGCTGAGATCACATCTGGGAGGCAGGAGTGTGTTAGCAAGACTGTTCCTCTCTAGTCACCCTCCATGCTCAGTCCTTTATTGTTGTTGTTCATTTGTTAAGTTGTGTCTAACTCTTTGCAACCCCATGAACTGCAGCACACCAGGCTTCCCTGACCTTCACCATCTCCTGGAGTTTGCTCAAACTCATGTCCCTTGAGTCAGTGATGCCATCCAACCATCTCATCCCCTGTCATCCCCTTCTCCTCCTGCTTTCAATCTTTCCCAGCATCAGGGTCTTTTCTAATGAGTCAGTTCTTTGCATCAGGTGGCCAAAGTATTAGAGCTTCAGCTTCAGCATCAGTCCTTCCAATGAATATTCAGTGTTGATTTCCTTTAGGATTGTCTGGTTTGATCTCCTTGCTGTCTAAGAGACTGTCAAGAGTCTTCTCCAGCACAATTCGAAAGCATCAATTCTTCGGTGCTCAGCCTTCTTTATGGTCCAACTGTCACATCCATACATGACTACTGAAAAAATCATAGCTTTGACTAGACAGACCTTTGTTGGCAAAGTGACAACTCTGCTTTTTAATATACTGTCTAGAGAAAAGCTACTTGATTTTCTTCCAAGTAGCAAATATATTCCTAGGGATGGTAACAAAGATCTACTCTTCTAGCATAAAAGTGTCCTTGGTTCAGGCCATTTCCACCAACATTCCCTAAGTTCTTTTCCTGGGAAGGATATAAGGACATATTCACTCTTTAAAGCATCCTTTATTCAGCCACCTTAAGAAACACACATCCACTATTTGGAGAAGGAAGGCTTGCTCTCAATCAGGTCCTCTTTTTGTATATGAAATTATACTTCCTTCCCTCCAACAGCACCAGATTCAAAGAAAAATGAAGACAGCAGAGATCCATATTATTTGTTCTAAACCAAGAAATATAGCCATCTCCAGATTGCATGGGCTTTGTCCCTTCTGTATCTGTACCCACATGAAGAAGCATTGCTATGCCAACACAATCTGAATGTTCTTCATTCAGCTGCCTGTTTTTGTTGATGTTGTTCAGTCATTAAGTTGTGTCCAACTCTTTGTGACCCCAAGGACTGTAGCATGCCAGGCTCCTCTGTCCTCCACTATCTTCCAGAGTGTGCTCAAACTCATGTTCTTTGAGTCAGTGATACCACCCAACCATCTCAGTCTTTTGCCTTCAGTCTTTCCCAGCGTCAGGGTCTTTTCGACTGAGTTGGCCCTTCCCATCAGGTAGGCAAAGTAGATGGATATTACTTTTTATTTTCTCCAGGGAAGGGAAGATTTAGCCCTTAAAAACCTAGCACCTGATACCTTTTATACCACCTACCTGAAGGGGACCTCTAGGGATTGAAACAAATAGATCCCAGTGTATTTTCTCCCTTAGGATTTAGCACAATATTCTCATGGTTATCTACATCAAAGAAGCATGTCTGTGCACACCAACAATCTGTGTGCACCAACAATCAACTGAGCCCTGGAGAATTTAAATGATTTCACTCAGACTGCATTGCTCTTCTTAGGATTAGTTCTTGAAGAAAGGCAGTTTTCCTGGTGGGTTGAAGAACTAGCGGGCTGCCATGGTAACAGCAGCTCTGGATTAAGAGTAACGCCCAGAAATTCCTGCCAGGGAGTGGGCATGCAGGGTTCTGGAAGCGGTGCCCATCACGGCCTCCACAGCAAGGAACACTTTCACAAAGAGCTAAGATTTTCTCATTTATTCCCAGTAGGGAAGCACAGTAATTTGGATCGCAGAGACTGATTTTGCCAAAAACATAGGGGTGGGCCAAATGGCACAGGAACAAAACACTTGAAAAAGCTGCCATCTTCCTCTCTCACACACAGACAGAATGTGAAGATTTCAAAGACGGTGTTAGAGGACCACTCTCCCGGCAAGTGTTCAAAAAAGCAGGAACAGACGCACACTCACTCTCTATTCGATCAGAGAGAGAAAGACCCAGAATGAAAGTAATTGAATTAGGCATTTTCACAATTCTCACAAAAAAGAGCAAGCAATACGAACAGAGTAAAAGAAGCCTGTGTGGCTTATTCATTTCATCTTGTATTTTAATTAATTTTGTTTGTGATGCCACCAGGGCCTGGGCTACGCCAGGAAAAGGCAAATGCCCCTCTGTGTTACCACAGGGCTGCTGGGACTGGAAGACCAGGACGATCGTTTCCAAGGGCAAGGATCAGCTTTTGAGAAAGAAAAAGGGAGGGGTCCCTGGGCCCCAGATTACATAACTAATGAATGAGGAGCTGACGTGACTCTGTCACGAAGTAAAGCTTGGAACTTTCCCTCTACTGTTGTAATCTGCATCATTTTGCCTGGAGAGTTTGCTGGAATTTCAGCTTTAGGGAGAGTGGACCAGGTGAACGGAAGTGCTCTGGTTCTGTGTCTGGATCTACAACGTTCCTCCAGGTGGAGAGGCCAGTGGCTGGAGGGGGACACCTGGGTCTCTGGCACGGCTGTCCTGGGTGGGACCCACCTGGAAAACAGGTGCTCAGCCACTGCCGTCTCTAGAAAGGGAGGGGGGCCAGTGATCAGGAGGGCTGGCGTCTGACTCCCAGACAATGGATGGATGAGTAAAGACACAAGCAGTGATCCTACTTTCAAAAGAAAGTAAACGGGGGCCAGGGTCTCAGTGGAACAAGCTACAGTTCAAGTCCAGATGAAGAACTGGAGAAGAAACCGGGCGCTGAGTTGTACACGTGAAATATGTACAGCGTTCTGCATGTCAGCCAGTAAGGTGTGTGTGCATGTGTTTTTTAGAAGGAATATCACTTCATGTCGGATCTTCAAATAAAGGCTGGAAAAATTAGTTTTTTTAAAGGAAACTAGGGATTGAGGAAGAAAGTGAAAGCCCGTAGGCACCTGGCGGAAGGTGGGTGCCCTGCAGCTTGCATCGGACACCGGGAAATCCTAGGTCCCATTCTCTAGACAGGCCAGGCATCTCGTGTCTTCTTGTAGGCATCAGGGTCCGTGGTGGGCTGGGAGAGACGGTGAAGCCAGAAACTGAAGACCTTTGGCATCCACCTCTGGGCACAGCTGGGAAGGCCAGCCTAGGAACAGGGTGACCAACTCACCCTGTTTGCTTGAGACTGTCTCTGAGTTTAGCTTTGAAACTTCAGTTTCCTATAGATCTCCCGATCCTGGACACTCAAGGACAACTGAGCACCCTACTGGTCACCATCTGAGTCCATTAGTTGTCCTGGCTCCTGTAGATCTCATTACTTGTTAGAAAGATGCCCTCAGACACTGGGACTGCCTGATGTCACTGTCTGTGCATATATATTGATATATATTTGTATTTGTATCTGGGTATCTTCCCAAGTGGCACAGTGGTAAAGAATCTGCCTGCTAATGCAGGAGATGCAAGAGAGGTAGGCTTGATCCCTGGCTCGAGAAGATCCCCTGGAGAGGGAAATGGCAACCCACTCCTGTATTCTTGCCTGGGAAATCGCATGGACAGAGGAGCCTGGTGGGCATAGTCCATAGGGTTGCACACCAACTGAACACCAACTGATCCACCAACGTTGGACCCAACTGAACAACTGAGCACACACACATGTTTATATTTATATGACACTGATGGCCTGGCGTGCTGCGATTCATGGGGTCGCAAAGAGTCGGACACGACTGAGTGACTGAACTGCACTGATGCTGAGTGGGTTTCTCTCCCAGCTCTGATGTACATTATACTTCTCAAGCCTTCAGAGCAAGAAGCATAGAGCCTGGTTGTTTCACGACAGCCTCTGGCAGGTGAGCGTCAGGGAAGGGAGAGGCCTGTCTCCTAGGATTCCTCACACAAAACACTGCTCTCCAGGAAGGTGCCCTGAAAATCTGCCTTGCACGCTCCAGGGTGGAAATCTCATTCATCAAAGGATATGTGACTTGGATTTCTCGTTCAATTAAAGCCATGTGATTCTCTGGAACATTCTCCCTAGAGATCTGTACCAATTAATGAGAGTCCTCAGACCTGGAAGATTTTTAGGTCCAGTTTCCTTTAGTGGAAGAGATTTACTGATTTATCACTCAACTTGGGAAAGGAACTCACTCTGGACTCAACAGTCCTTCAGTGCTGCTTTTATTGCTTTTTAAGAATTGCAACAAACATTTTCCCCATGTTATGTAATATCTTATTTTCCAAACATTAAGGACATGGGAATGAATTAGAACAATCCATTAAAATATACATCATTATAGAACTCAGGCTATTTTTAAAGATATGTTTAAGTAGGGGCATGGTTAAATTAATTCTCAGCGTCAAAGGTGCATTTTAACTTTGGTATATGAAGTGTTTTGACATTTTTTATGCATTCAAGAATATTCTAAATTAAAGCTAACATGGTAATATTATATTACAGTAATCACTTTTTTCTCTTTCTTATTTTTTAAACTATGGAAGTATAACACACTTACAGGAGACTTAGAAAATATTGAACAAGGTTACAGAACAAAGTTACTTATAGTTCCACTATATATGACTACAGTAATCATTTTAACGTGTCATGTCAAGGATGACAGCTTTGCTGGTAGAATGGAATCATTTATTCTGTATGAAGTCAAAGAGCTCACATGGGCTTCATGACAGCTGGAATCATGGTGTGGTTCTGCTTTTGGAAAAACCAAAATTACGTTTATAAAAACCCCCTTTTGAAAGGAAAGTCAGAAACAGACATTCCCAAAGCTGGAAAGTCCCTCTCTGCAGCAATATTGATGCTGCTGTGATGGTTCATTAAAATGTAGGCAATATGGCAGCTATTAAGTGTTGGAACTCTCTCTTGTAACCAAGGTAATTGAAAAACTAGCCTGACCCTTTCTAATGAGGTTTTAATAAATTCCATTTTGGAAATATATCAGAGTGGGATTGTTTACACCGATGATGGTCTTTTGGGGTCAGAAAGCTCAAGTATCAGTTCTTAAAGTTACCCAAACATGTCACCATGGGAACTGCCCATGAGTGTGTTTCTGCACGGATGAGCATCTGTGTAACATCTGACATTTACGTTTCGACAAGCTGTGATTAGCTATGAGCAATGAACTATACAGGCACAGCATAAAAATAAGGACATTACAATCAAGGCTTACAGGTTTTTGAGTCAATAGAAGCATGACAATATTGCCAACAAATGTCGACATATTCAGTTCTGTAGTATTAGCTCTTTGTTAACTAGAGTTGTAACCTACTATTTTCCATGAGCATAACCCACTAAGAAACAAGAGGAGGAGGAGGTAGAAAGAGAGGGATCTTTAGGAAAAGGATTTTTTTTTTTAATCCTTAAAAAAAAAATGAAACCAAAACTGCTGCCAGAGTTACTACTGATGTGATTGTATAGTCCAGGTCAGTAGGTGACAATGGCTACTTCATCAGGGTATCTGTTGACTATTGATAGATGATGCTGTGCAACAAGCATCATGATATAAAACGATAAGCATTCATTGAGCTCACTCATCTGTGGGCTGCCTGTGAGATTGCTGATTCCGGTTTTGGGAGACTTCGTTAGAGCAACTTTCCACCAAACGTCCCTTAGTCTTCTGCATGCTCAGAAGGAGAGCCTGGAATGTTCTTCTCACAGTGATAGCTGAAGCCCAGAGACAAAGCCCAAGCATGCAAGCACGTTTCCTGACTCTACCGCATCACATCTGGTCACCTATCATTGACCAAAGCAATCTGAACAACCAATCCCCAAAATCGAAGGGCAGGCTGTACACCCCACCCATCTGAGACCAAAGCAGGTTACATTGCTGTGACCTCCATCAGTGGAGCCAGGAAGTACTTTCATTCACCAGAAATGAGGGGGAAGATGTTACTATGTCAAACAGCAATCTAATCTACTACAATCCAGTGTCATCTAGACAGCCAAAAATGTATTGGATCACCAAACTCCACTCTGGCAATTGAACCAGTACTGTTATGATCAGCTGCATTAGTTAGCTTTGACGGCAGAAACAAACACCCTCAAATCTCTGTAGCATACTGAGACACACTTAGCCGACAACAGTTGTTACTGAGGAAACAATGATTTCTTGGCCACATTCCATATCTTGGCCCTAGGTCAGCTGTTCCACCTTGTAGCTCTTCTCATTCCGGACCCATGCTGAAGGAACACCTCCAGTTTGGGATGTGCTGGTCTTGCAGCAGATGGAAAGAGAAAGAGAGAGGTCAGAAACTCCTGATGCCTTTACAGCTTCTGCTCTGAACTGGTCCGCTACCACTTCCGCTTCTCAGGCCCCAAATAGACCAGGTGTCAGCGATGAATAGGCTGGGGTTGGGAGGTGGCCGGAGTTCTTGTGATGGCAGGAAGGTACAGCTGCTAGCTTTGCATCCCAGACGATTCTTTCTAATTCATTCTAGCTTCAAGGCAACCTAGAATGTTTACCCCTAGGATGAGGTGGGAATTGGATAGGTCTTGGAGGCCTAGCGTGCTGTGATTCATGGGGTCGCAAAGAGTTGGACACGACTGAGCGACTGAACTGAAATGAACTGGAGGATAGGGTCATTT
The DNA here is from genome assembly GCF_014754425.2 of Oryx dammah. Classification (NCBI taxonomy): domain Eukaryota; kingdom Metazoa; phylum Chordata; class Mammalia; order Artiodactyla; family Bovidae; genus Oryx; species Oryx dammah. Next base: position 83,198,217 of record NW_024070188.1, on the reverse strand, counting down.
ACACTGTAATAACTTCTTCCAAAAGTCAGGATTTACTGAAGAAGAGAGGTTCTGTGAAAAGTGGGCATGGGTGCCTTGATGGTATTATACCCATGGAGCAGGGATACCAGCTAAAGCAATGAAATGTTTCTGAAGGTGTGAAGTGATTATGTGAACATAAGGTTTCGAGGTGACCTTAACATTGACATAAGGTTTCGAGGTGACCCTAACATTGACATGGACAACAATCATTTGAGTCACCAAAATGTGAGTAACTGACAGCATTCTCCCCAACTCAGAAAATATAATGGGATCCTGCTTTGATGCTGGTGTTGGAGTTCAAATCAAATGTCTGCACTATTATCCAGTATTCTTGAGTAATGAAAGAGACATTTTGCATATTATCATGCTTTATGGAAACATTAAGTTCTCTGAAAGTTAAAAAAAAAAGATGGTTTGGCCTATAATTTGACTGAATTCAGCTATAGTAAGGTATTTAAAACTGAAATGTAAAATTCCTTTTCTTTTTAAAGATAATACTTTGCCTTCTGGCTTATGTTGTAAAATTTTTAATGGTTGGAGATGGACAGGATCACTTTGAAGACATTTGTTTAAAAAATTGAAGCCCCCTTTGACAAGCAGGTGATTACAACCATGAGACTGGAGCTTACAAGACAAGCTTGGAAAATCTCATGATGCTAACGAGCAAGGAAGCGTTCAGAAACTACTAAAGGTGTGGCAGACAGACTCAGGAACCAAGGAGGATGAACCTTATCTGTCCAAAGACAGGGACGATTTGAGCATCAATAAGGATAGTAACAAAAACAAAAGACTGAACATACACAGTATGTATAAATCCAGGAGGTCATAAGCAGGCTTAAAAAACCCATAATGTATTGATTACTTTTTGAGAATGTAGGCAACCAATTCAGCAATGCGAAAAGAACAAGGGACTTCCCTGGTGGTCCAGCGGTTAAGAATCTGCCTTCCAAGGCAGGGGACTTGGGTTCAGTCTCTGGCCTGTAAACTAAGGTCTCAACCCTAGCATTCTCCACCCCCAAAGCTGCTAGAAAAACAAAAGTGAACCTACAGATTAAAAAGACCAAAGAGGCTTATCGACCAAAATGATCAGTAACTAGGATCCTAAGCCTACATTGGTAGCCAGCATACTGGAGTAAATTCCCCAGAGAAACTGAAGTTTAATTCAAATCTGACCTTTAAATGGAAATCATCTAACTGCAAAACTAGAGTTCCAGTATCTTGGAAGTCACCAAACCCACAGTTCATGATCTTTCACAATCAAAACCGTGTAGCGCGTTTTACGTATCTCCCTGCTGAAATGATTGCTATCCTGCTCATGAACTCAAAGCGAGTCAGTGAGCATTGGGCTGGACACTCATAGGACATGGAACAGCAGCTGTTCTTGTGAACCATCCCTGGGCCTCTCAGAAAGACTCATGATAACACGTGCTGTGACTGATTAATGCGGCATCCTTTCATAAGCCATGAGGACATATTATTTTTCTATGCTCTTAAAACCTTGCTTTAGACCTTACACTCTGGGACGACATGCACAATGCCTTCATTGTATTCATTGCATGAATAGCAAAAATACTCATTTGGTCATTAAAACTGAGCACAAAGTACCATACATTTGATCCAGCTATGGAGCCCGACAGCTTGCGTGACCACTACAAGCTGAGAGGCAGTGGGATGGCTTTCCCCCTAAGAGCACAGCTGAAATGTGCTCAGACAATGACAAGGATTGACTAGTCTTCATGGTCAACAGACATGCTTTCTCTTTACCATTTATTTTATGATCTGTAAACCTCAAGGTGAGTGTCTCAGGTGGCTCAGTGGTAGAGAACCCACCTGCCCATGCAGGAGACACAAGGTGGATCCCTGGGTCAGGAAGATGCCCTGGAGAAGGAAATGGCAACCACTCCAGTAATATTGCTTGGAAAATCCCACGGACAGAGGAGCCTGGTGGGTTACAGTCCATAAGGTCTCAAAGAGTCTGACATGGCTGAGCAGCTAAACAAGAAAACTCAAGGTACTGGGCTGGCCAGCGAGTTCACTGGGGTTTGTCTGTAAGGTGAACTTTTTGACCAATCCAATACATCGTGAATCTGCTTCCAACAGTGACAACTGGTCCGTTGAAACCTTTGTAAACACAGAGCCCACTGCTTGCCACTTAACGTAAGAGTGAAAGAAGGCAGAAATCCAAATACACCTGACCAGGCTCTAGGGAGCTACAAAGCTAAGGAGCTGACAATAAAACCCACAAAACCCATTTTTATCAGAACTTTTCTAACTAAACAAACTGGATGCTACAAAAGAAAACTTTAGCAATATTAATATTAAAAATTCTCCTTAAATATTCTCTTATAGTAATCCCTCTGATATTCTGCATCCACTTAGTCTTTGCAGCTAAAGCAAAATCATTTTTTTTAGATGCTACTCTCTAATTACTCAGGCATTGCTTCAAATATATCTATAAATATATATCTCAACAGCATATTGAGAATCTTCCAAGAATGAGCTTTTAATACACCACCTCTGTTTTCTCTCAGTGCAGTGATACAGAGGAATCCAAAACATCTCTGCTGAGGGAAGGAATGATGGAAGGATGGAAAGAAAGATGGGAGGGAGGGCAGACTGCCTAACATGTAGAGTCTAAAGGCTGAAACATTACATCTTTGTCCAAGCTCTGCTTGACATAGCTAATATTTGCAAGACTAAATTTAAAAACAAAACTTTAGATTAAAATTGAATGTTAAGGAAAGATGTATAGTTTGTGCAATTAAGGTGAATGAATGGTTAATTACTATGAGATCTAGTAATCTGGTACAACTATTAAAATATGGACTAAATGACCAATTCACTTCAGCTATAACACTATTATTACTCTGCAATTACTTCCATCATTCCTCCCAAGGTTTTTTTTTTTTTAAGTCAAACTATCAATGATTAGTCAAATGTTTGATAATATGTGCATGAGAAATTAATTCACGCACTTTAACAATGCTTGTTACCAGTAATATGTAAAATTACCTCTGAGTAATTTGGCGAGAGGTATTTCCCATTGCATTTGGCAATGCTCCTCAGAATTTTTAAGGCTTTATCACCTTTCTTCCGAGTAATCAGCCAGCGGGGAGATTCAGGAACAACCCTAATGAGAAGAAGTCTTTTTTGAGTTATGCTTGTGAATTTCAAAAGTTTATGACTTGAGTTTCATTCAAAATGGATTTTACAATTAGATACATATTTAGAAGATTCTGAGAGCTTATAATTAGCTCTCTGAAATGTAGATTACCTTTGCAAGCTTATAGTGGAAGGGAAAAAATGCTTACTTGACAACTGAATCATTGCTCATGACAAAATAAATCAATATTACACTGCTCTTGCAAGAAAGCTATATTAGAATACACGTCCTCAATTACATAGAAGAAAAGAACTGGGATTTAATGAGCATTTAGGAAAAGGTTAAGAACCTAATTTATGTAAATTGATTTGCTCATATATTAAAATTAAATTAGAGGAATAATTAAAATATGTTCACTCTAACAAGAATCAAAGGCCTACACCTATAATTTTCTGATAATTTAATTTTCTGAGGCTCTTAACATTTTCTCATTCCCCTGAGAATTCCTGAGTAATACTAATTTGTTTAGTAAAATATACAGAGAAGCGATCTTGTTCACTGCATTTAAATTGCACGTTGAAATACTGGCAGGTACAGTCTGTTGCCTTGTAGTTTTCCTAAAAATGTTACATATAAAAAAAAATAAAATATAATTAATACTCTACTTTAAATGTGTTTCAGAATTTTATAATTTAATAATAAGAATTAGTCAAAAATCAATCAATAAATAACCTCTGAAAATTCTCTAGAAATTCTCAAAGCCCATTTCTGGAGATGTTAGACATCTCCATAATTGCCTTCATGTCCATGTTTGTTTAGAAGCACACATTCTAAGTGTCTGTTGAGTAAGAATAAATTCGATAATGACCAAAATCAAATTACCAGTAATAAAGGAGGAAGAGAAAGTTGGGCAGTGTGATGGCTAGCTGGATCCCCTGCCAATTGGGGATAAAGTAGGCAATTCCAGGAAGAATTATGATTCCAAGGGTGAAGAACATTTGAATCACTATTCCCACAATCCTTCTTTGCTTTGAACCTACTATTTCAGTCACTGAAGGAAAATAAACACAGAGGTTAAGGAAGCTCAATATCAGTTCTAAAACAAAGAAAGAAACGAAGACATTACACCTGTTACATCCATCCGTCAGTATCACCAGGACACTGTGCAGTGTTCACTGTGCTCCCAAGCCCTCTGGTCAAACCCGGTGCATGCTCAGTCACGCAGTCGTGTCTGACTCTTTGCACCCCCGTGGACAGTAGCCCACCAGGCTCCTCGGTGCACGGGATTTCCCAGGCAAGAGCACTGAAGTGGTTTGCCATGTCCTTCTCCAGGGGATCGTCCCAACCCAGGGATTGAACCCGTGTCACATGGAATCTGTTGGTTTCTATCTGCCCCTAATCCCATTCTGATCATCCTGGGGAATGCTCCCTTACTGCTGTCCTAAGAGCACAACTAGGAAAGCTCACCAAGACTGAGGCTTCCTTAGAAACACTTCATAGCAGTTACCCCTCCTATGCCAGCCATCAACCAGTAGGGCCCCATGAAAAGGATCTGAAAGATCCCAAAGTGGGCACCCCAAAGAGGGATCGTCCGGCAGTAACAGAAGACAGTGGAAGCCCACAGGTCTGGAGTGATAATCCAAGAAAAGGCTTCGCGTTTCCCTGGTTACAGATCCACTGTGACTCTGAGAAAGTGCCCATCCCAGACATGACTGGAAAGAGAACAGCCAGGACCTTCTCCAGTAACAGGAGCAAGGAACAAAGAGGAGTTTTTCTTCCCTTTACAATCAGAAGCCCATCTTTCTGGGTATAGAAGATAGCAAAGGTTTACAAATGAAGCTCTCGTGTTCAGGTCGTACCTCCTGGGTGGTAAAAAGTGCTCCAGTTGTGTGCAAGGAACAGAATCAAAGGAATAATGTTTGAGAGCACAGCAATGTTAGCTCACACTTGTCATAGAAATATATGGAAAATGCTTTTAAAATGTTTCAAGGAACTACTGAAATTTTTATAAAAATTAATCTCTGAGAAAGCAAAGCAAGGGCTTCCCTGGTGGTCCAGTGGTTAAGAATCTGCCTGCCAATACAGGGGACACCGGTTCGATCCCTGATCTGGAAAGATCCCCCATGCCATGGATCAACTAAGTCGAGGTGCCACAGCTTCTGAGCCTGTGCCCTGCAACCCACGAGCTGTAACTACTGAGTCCACGTGCTGCAACTTCTGAAGCCCAAGCTCCCTGGAGCCCACGCTCTGCAACAAGAGAAGCACCATGAACAGAAGCTGTGCACCGCAACTCAAGAGCGGCCCGTGCACAGCAGCGCAAACCCAGTGCAGCCAAAAATATATGAAAAAAAGAGAAAAGAAAGCAAAGCAAGAGAGCATGTGACAACAGTATGACTAGAAAGTGCTAGAAAGTGGTTCACCCCAGCTTTTTGTGACATTTCATATTAGGTTTTCAAATATATACATAATATATACCAAATACAATGGTGGGAATTTTAATTTCTAAAGACTCAGCGGCTTGTCTCTCACCCTCCTATGTTGCAGGAGTAACCACTGTGGTAGGATTGAAGCATCCCCAGACTTGCTGGAAGAAAGCTGAGCAGTGGCACTTCTCACCCCCAAACCCTGATTCTCAAACAGACCAGGAGACGAAGCCAGGTCTTACCGATCACGTAGCAGGTCATCCATGTCCCCTTTCCAAACACGCCTTGTAGGAAGCGGAAGATCACAAACACGGGGAAATTGGGAGCAAACGCCACCACGACACCAGTGACGCCAACACCGAAACAGGATAGCAAGTAAATGACTATTCGGCCGTACCTTTTTGAGAATCAGAGAGGAAGAGATTACCTTAAATGTTTTTTCCAACACGATGAGAAGACTGTCATTGTAAGTGTTGTTAAAAGAACTTCAAGTGCAGAACTTTTGTCCCCTAGAAGTTCCTGATCACCATGTCAAGGATTACGGAAAGTGCTACGTTTTGCTTCATAGCAAAACCAGGGCAAATAAAAACATGCCTCTGAAATGACATGATGAAATTTAAAGCACAGAATGCATCCTTTGGGACTGCAGTTTCCAAAAGAGATAAGTTCTCCATCTCTCCGTGTCCTCATCCACAATGTATTCTCCCATACAATCTCCCTGGTGGCAGCTTGGACGCTTCCTAGCATTTCTGTGGGTGGAGTCAGAGAGAGGCACAGAAAGAAGTGGAAATGGTCATGATGGCCAAGAGGCCTGGCCTTCCATCTTGGCTCAACCATAAACCAGTCATGCAACTTGGGGTGAATTTCTTGAGAAATTTCCGTCAAATTCACACAGTTTCTTGCTTCACAGTGGAGATAAAAGTGGTCTTGGTTTACCTAGGGTTTTAAATTCGCTCTCTGCCTTTCCTACTGTCCTCTCATAGATATGTTGTTGTTTAGTTGCTAAGCTGTGTGTGACTCTTTTGTGACCCTGCAGACGGTAGCCCTCCAGGCTCCTCCGTCGAGGGATTTCCCAGGCAAGAACACTGCAGGTCAGAAAGGGAGGCAGGGAAAAGGAAGACAGAGTCCTGCTTTCGAACATCCAGGTATCTGCCGTTAGTGTATGCACTGGCTTTTCATTTAAGCACCATTTTCAAACCTTGGACTAGAAATGCCCTGGATATAGAATAATATTTCCATAAATATAAGAGGTACCTATGATGGGCCAGGAATTTGGATGTCTGCTTGCTCAGTCACTAAGTCATGTCTGACTGTTTGAAACTCCATGGACTATAGCCCGCCAGGCTCCTCTGTCGGGATTTACCAAGCAAGAATACTGGAGTGGGTTGCCTCCTCCAGAGGATCTTGAACAGGGATCAAAGCGGCATCTCTTGCCTTGGCAGGCAGATTCTTTATCACTGAGCCACCTGGGAAGCCCCTTGCAGATAGGTGACCTACCCCTTTGTTTCCTGTCCTTTCCTTCAAGACTATGAGATTGAAGGAGTTGAAAGACGGTCAGCCCTTAGGCAGGGCAAAGGAATACGCGAGACTCTGTCTTCCTCTCCGGACCACCAGGTCATCTCTGAGCTCAGGTGCCCAGCCCCTCCTGGAATGCAAGTAGGAAAAGCCCACCTCCCCCCAGGAGCTGATTTACTGTAGTTTGAAGATACCTTTACTGACTATAAAAGAGAAACACACAGAAGCAAAACCTAATGTTTAAATTAGAAAGAGAAACAACAAAATGAAAGAAATACATATTGAAATCCTATAAATCAAACTCAGTGGCAGCCACCTAGGAGAGAGAGTGATGTGGGGGAGGGGAGAGGATTAAGGAAGGGAAGATGAATCAAAAAGGCTGGAAGCAGAAAGTAGGAAAGACACAGATAAGAGAGGGGGAACAGCACCAGGCCCAGAGGATTAGGGAGACATCTCATGTTGATGAGGGCTGGGGGACAGCTCGAGAAAAAGAAGAGGAAAGAGCAGAAACCAAAGGTTCCACCCATTTTGAAGTCCTGGTCTGGTCAAACAATGACCACTTGCCTACAGGATTTGGGGCGTTTTGTTGGACTTCACTAATTAATTGCTGTCGGCAGCTCTGTAGGAGACCCTCCTGGGCTGGGGTAACCATTTTGGCTTCTTTCTGTCCCTTTCTCCTTCTGATTCTACTTACAGACATGCTAGCAAGGGTCAGACAGTAAGCCACATAAGGCCAAGGGCCAGAGCTTTCCTGTCTCTGTCCTAAGTACCACAAGCATTTTCATAGTTAGAATTGAGATAAATGAGTAGTTACACAGGAATACAATAACCAACAATAATGTCTGAAACATTTTGAACAGAGAATGACTGTCTTGAATAAGTGTGTCTGCCATTAACTGGCTTATACTGATGGATGTTCAATAAGAGATAAAATTCTTTTCATGGTTTTTGGAAAACTCTTTTTGCACAGTTTTCAACTGGAAGACTGTTCAGCATCATGAGTGGGGGCATGAAGACTCTTTTCCAAACATAGAAAGCATAGCTTCCTAATAGTTAACACGAAACATCTCCCTCTGCACAGATATACATCCTCTTCTAGACGTGAAGCGGCTGTCTTACCCATGCCTACCTGTCCGCTGCATAGCCCAAGGTGAATGCCCCGGCCAGGAAGCCCAGGTTCAGGATGGCTTGTGTGAGATCCAGCATCCAAGCATTGACACACACGAGGTCAAACTGGGAAGACAAAGAAAACCCGTTAGAGACCTGTGGCAATGCTCCTCCTCAAGACACCTGATCTTCTGTATCCTTAAACATTTTTGCTCGCATGCTCCTTAAATAAAAACTCTTAAGTGTATCACATAGGTGCTTTTACAGTGATATGCGTCTTCTTCATCAGTTTCACTATCTGCCATTGATGTAATTTTCAGTACACTATAAATGCTGACATTTAAAAATCATTCTCCCAACTGTACTCAGTAGAGTACTGTAGCCATATGACACCTACCATCATCCAGCGAAAACAAGTTCTGCAAGTCTAAAATTTGACCCCAATCTTTTTCCTCTTTGAATTCTTAGTTTCATTCACACATGGATATATCCTAACATTTTATATGGAAAATCTTGTGTTATGTATAGAAATTGACATTTAATTAATGTCCTGAGATAATGTTTCTAAATATTAGAATCTTTTCTGATTGGGTTACATTCTAGTTACTTTTAGAACATGATATAAACATGTAAGATAAGATGAATCTTGAAAAACAAGTACTATCAGGAGTAAAATTTTGTTGGAAATGCACCTCCCCATTTCTAGAATAAGGTTAAGAAAGCTCAGGGTTTTCCAGCTAGCTCATGTAATCTGTGGTTGAAGGTTGTTTATTACCAGAATGAGTTAGGGCTCAACATCAATTCTATTCCTGATTTTTCATTTTTACAAATTTATATGCCAAGAAAACTTATCTGTATAAATAAATTAATGGGAAGGGAGAGAGTTTTGTTACAGGATTGTTACCCGGTTCTTATTGCTTCTTTCTCAATGCCAAGATTCACATAACAATCCATCAATAAAATCATTTCTAACTTTGCTGTTAACCAACACGCCATTTAAGACTCCCACAGTCTTGCTGTCAGAAAAGAAATGGAAACCACCAGGCCTATAAGAAGGTGTTCAATCAAATCATTCAGCTCATTTGCTTTCTTTCCTAGTTACCAGTATTCCAAATTGTCCCACTGGTTCCCCACAGGTTTTAAAATCCCAGGTTAGTATATCATAGTAAGATGGGAGAGAGATAGGAGTCCTTTCACAAAGGGGAAAGACATTAAGAAAAGATTTTTATCCTCATCGACTACATATCCTCAGACATCCATTCTGGACATGTGTGAGCTGAGGGTCTGAAAGCTGATTCCTTTTGAAGATTCCAGACCCCCCACCGCAGGACCATCTCTGCACACCTGGGGCAAATGGCATGCTTGCCCCAACATGAAGAGCACTGCTCTAGACTGCAGTGTGACATGAAAATTAATGTTATTGGGATAAGAATTGTGAGTGGTCTTATAGATACATATTCATAAGCAAACTGCAATATTTATTTATAGAACATGAATTCTTGTCTTGGTCCCACAGCTAATGTATGACCTGTTGACTAATATAGCTGGAAAAAAGAAGCTGGAAGCTGAGATTTGTAGCTTGCACACCTCCAACATCTGAAATACCAAACAATGCATAGAAGATGTTCAATATGTGGTCCAGGTGGCATTATAGTGCTTTAGAAACTAAGTTATCATAGCACTTTAACCACTTAAACTGGTTAAGTTTGGCTGGAAAAAAAAGAAGCTGGAAAAAGAAGAGTTGGGGCAGTAGAAGCTGGCCCACTTCATAGAGCCACTGAAAAGATTTATGGAGACTAAAGAAGTAAGATTCTCATGTCTGACTCTTTGTGACCCCATGGACTATAGCCTGCCAGCCTCCTCTGTCCCTGGAATTCTCCAGGCAAGAATATCGGAGTGGAGTGCCATTCTCTTTTCCAGGGGATCTTTCCAACCCAGGGATTGAACCTGGGTCTCCTGCATGGCAGGTGGATTCTTTACCGTCTGAGCCACCAGGGAGGCCCCCAAAGAAGTAAGAAAATACACATATATGCATAGTAGTTGTAACTTAGAAGGGATTTATCATTAATATAGGTGCTGCTTTTTCAAGGCACAACAATTTCATTTTAAGTAAACTTGCAGGTGATTATTCATCTGAAATAATTTCTCATTGGAATTAAGCATGTAAAGAATGCAATTAGAATTAAAGTATGTAAAATCTCAGAAATCAAACAGCAGATTTAACTGCCAGAGAGAACATTCTGACTCAGAAAATATGCTGATATCAGCCAATGTCAAATATAAACTCCTGAACAGTATAGAAGCTGCTTCCTCCAGCTGAGCTTCAGACACCTGGATTAGCCAAATATATAGGAATGTTTCTCCAGTATGACCCAGCGAGGCCCAGCAAGAGTAAGCCTTTTAATGAACATATTTAGCTCCTTTTGAATTGTGTGAATTAAGATGCCCCTAAATACTTTTTAAATATGCAAAAAAATATTCTTTAATATAAAATGATGACATTTTTAACTCTCCCATAAGAGGAGCTACCAAAAAAAAAGTTTTTTTCCATATTTCCTATGACAATAAAATTAACTTAAATGTTTAAGTGGTTAATGTGCTATGATAACTTAATTTCTAAAGCACTATGATACCATCTGGATTACACGTGGAGCATCTTCTGTGCTCTGCTCTGTATCACAGATGTTCAGTTCAGTTCAGTCGCTCAGTTGTGACCCCAAGGACTGGAGCATGCCAGGCTTCCCCGTCCATCACCAGCTCCCAGAGCCTGCTCAGACTCGTGTCCATGGAGTTGGTGATCCGACCATCTCATTCTCTGTTGCTGCTGCTGCTGCTGCTGCTGCTAAGTCGCTTCAGTCGTGTCCGACTCTGTGCGACCCCATCGACGGCAGCCCACCAGGCTCCCCCGTCCCTGGGATTCTCCAGGCAAGAACACTGGAGTGGGTTGCCATTTCCTTCTCCAATGCATGAAAGTGAAAAGCGAAAGTGAAATCGCTCAGTCGTGTCCGACCCCATGGACTGCAGCATTCTCTGTTGGGGGAGTGCAAACTACCATTCTCAGAATCCTGGGCCAGCAGGGCCCGGTTAGGTTCTGCCAGTAGGGGGCGCTGGTGCAGGATGAGCAGGAGGAGGGAGGCGGTGGCGGCAGCACTGCCTCCAACTGTAGCAAGGACCACAAGCAGTACTAGACCCCCTGGAGGAGGGCATGCAACCCACTGCAGCATTCTTGCCTGGAGACTCCCATGGACAAAGGAGCCTGGTGGGCTACAGTCCATGGGGTCGCAAAGAGTCAGACACAGCTGAGTGACTGCACGCCCAGTGCTTCTAATCACTCCCTGGCTCCATGGGGGCGAAGAGAAAGGACCCCCAGGCTCTGAGATGCTGTGGAGCAGGGCAGGGGTTCTGCAGGAGCTGTCCCCTCCTTGCTTTTCTGCTTTTCCAAAGCAGCTAAAATCTACATCTTTTTTTTTTTTTTTAACCCCTTCCTGCTTTATATACCTGGTTTCTTTCTTTTTTTTTTTTTTTTATGACTGGGAACCTGCTATCTTTCAAAAGCATGTGTGTGTGTGTGTAATAGTTGCTCGGTCATGGCCAACTCTTTGCGACCCCATGGACCGCAGACCACCAGGCGTCTCTGTCCATGAGATTTTCCAGACAAGGATACTGGAGTGGGTTGCCATTTCCTTCTCCAAGGCATCTTTCCACCCAGGGATCGAACCCGGGTCTCCTGTACTGCAGGCAGATTCTTTAACAACTGAGGTACAAGGGAAAACCTTCAAAAGCATAAAGTAAATTAATTTAAACAAATTACATACCTGGAAATAAATGCATGTACATGAGAGCGCATGTGTACACACACGCATACACACACACACACACACAGGTTTTCAGCACAGGGAACAGACACTGCAGTCACAAGACTGAAGGGCTTGGTTTTGACTCTTGCTTGCACAGCTGGGAGGCAGACCCCTGCTTCCTGGGGCGGGTGCATCATAATTAGTTATGAGCTCGCTGTCTGCTGCCCAAACAGCTCTGGGTCTGAGACGTTTTTGTGCCTAAAGAGAGGTTGGCAGGCACTGAAGCCAATGAATGTTATAGGCTAAGGACCTTTTCCTGAAAAAAAGGTACTAAAATTTTGTTGTAGTTTCCAGAGAGACCTAAAACCCATCTCTTGTCAGAACTAACTGAATCAAAGACACAAAGATTTATGTCTGTCCTAAGGCAATCTACCAAGAACAAGTGAAGCATCTCCTTTTTTATAAGTGTACACATTTTAAATTATTTTTAAATGCTCATAAATCCATTGTACCCATCCTGTTAATTTTCCTTTAAAATAACTTTTATTTAAATTTCAACTCATCTCTACACAAGGAAAATTACTCCCCTTGGCACGAGCAGAAAGCCAATCAGATAAGGATTCAAGCAACTGTTTATGGAATTCTGGAAGGATCTCATCATTTCATTTGCAGAAAGCACAACGCTAGCCTAATTAGATCATTTCAAAGGGCTTCCAACCAAGTGCTTTTCTTAGCTTTTCCTAGATGTTAAAATCCAAACAGACATTATGTCAACTTGAGTTGTAATGATAAAATGCTGAATCGGGTCATTGTCAGATATATGCTCAAGTTTTGATGTCTAAATTATCCTTAGAACCAGGGCAACAGAATATCTTCAATACACAAAGGTCAAAGGGAGGAAGTAAGGTGAAAATAATGCAAGGATGCAAAAGGCAGGAGTTCAGGAGGAGGAGGGGGCTTGCCTGCTCCTGAAGCCACAGGGGGTGACCCCTGCCTTATTCCTAGTGTGAGAGGAGCGCCCCCCTCCATCCTCCACCAAGCAAGTATTTCAAAGTCTCAACATCAGTTTCAAAGACTCACTCCCTGGGGAAGAAACGGAAACATTTGGGTGGTGAGGGCCTGGACTTGTCCGCAGCTCATCATGCTTTCTTCTGCCCAATGTCTGGCAACCAGATAAGGCTGAGATTCAGACATTAGAAAAGTCTGAGTTGAGGACCTTCCATGTAGGTGAAAAATCCACTGCATCGCCTAGAGCAGGATAAAGAGGACGGAGAGCTGGACTTTTCCCTAGATGTGCTCTTTAGTCCTCTTGAACAAATTCTCACACAAGAGAGTCTAAGTTGAGAGGACATCACAGTATTTGACTCCAGCCACGCCCGTGAAAAACAGTATTCATTCTCTGTATTGTTGTGGGAGAAAGAGAAGTCGCTGGAATTGAATGATAAGCTCCGAGTACCTCTGCTTTGATTTTCTCAGGATGTGTTGTAAATCGAGCCACTCCTCATCAGCTCTCAGTTAGAAATCAACAGCCAACAAACTCTTCATCAGTGTTATCAACATCATGTACACCCTTGGTTTGATCACCAGGTGTGGGGTGCCTCTGGCTACATTTAGCACCAGCCAATCACACATTGATCCCATGGATGGATTCCATTTCTGATCAACAAGCTGCCATCACAGAGCCTATTAATGGTTTAAAATACTGTAATCATAGGGACTTCTCTGGTGATCCTGTGGTTAAGACGCCACACTGCCAGTGTAGAAGTCCTGGGTTTGACCCCTGGTTGGGGAACTAGATCCCACACGCTGCAAATAAGAGCTTGCACGTGGCAACTAAAAAGATCCCACATGCTGCAACAAAGACCGAGGATTCCATATGATGCAACTAAGACCTGGAGCAGCCAAACAAATAGATATTTTTAAAACACTGCAATCGCAAAGAAAATCATTTGGGCTGGATCTCCACGAGGGGGAAGCATGTCATTATTAATCCTAGTTTTAACGAAAATTTCTTTAAATGATCTGATAGCATTATTTGGGTATTATTTGGGTCTACCAAAATTTTCCTGCTTTTCTGATCTGTGTGAGCCGTCATGCTGAGCTGCAGGTATGGAAACTGATCATAAGTATTTAAAGCTTCCAGTGGTGTGTTGGCATCCCACAGATGAGGCCAGGAGGAATACCAGCTCAGGCTTCATTTCTGCCTCCACGGGGAGCTTATTACATGGCTCAGAGCTGTTGTTTAGTCGCTAAGTTATGTTCGACTCTTTTGAGAGCCCATGGACTGTGTAGCCCACCAGGCTCCTCTGTCCATGGGATTTCCCAGCAAGAATACTAGAGTGGGTTGTCATTACCTTCTCCAGGGGATCTTCCCAACCCAGGGATCAACCCTGGGTCTCCTGAATTGGCAGGAAGATTCTTTACCACTGAGCCACCAGGAACCAGGGTAGCTTATGGGAAGCAAACCCAGGGCAATTGAGATTTAAACTGAATGGGACCGACTAAATGCAAGAGGGCCTCAGGGAAAGACATGACTCGTGGGAATCCAGAGCAATCAGATTCATGGAGAAAGTGGGACATAAACAAAGCCTTCAATAATGAGCTGCATCGAGAAGGGAAACAAAGGGGAAAGAAGGGTGTTTGAGCAGGGCGATGGGCAACCTAGGCACAGGGACCGAAGCACATGTGACAATGAGGTCCATATCTGCCTGCAGGAGGGAGGGCGGCAGGCTCAGACTTAAAGCTGAATGACCACCTGTGTCTATGCCCCCAGTGGGGCAGGGAGCAATGGGACAGAGTTTCTTACTCAGAAAACCAGAGGCATCAAGAGCGCTCATAACAAAGGAGGAGAAAGATCTAAAGGATAGAGGAAGAGTCCGGAAGGTTGCAAATGGAAAGGCCCAGAGTGGAAGCCCTAACCCCAGGACAGAACAAGATTCCAGGGAGAGGAGAGCAAGACCCAGAGACAAGAAACCCAAGAGTCTGCAACAATCGCCTAGAACAGGCGATCGCTGGTGTAAAGCGGCACCGCTGTGTGATGCAAGGTTTACAGAGTGTCACTTGTCCAAAAGCCACTCTCCAAGGTCAATAATAGTCACACTTTCATATTTATAGAAGCTTCCCCAGTAACTCAGCTGGTAAGGAATTCGCCTACAGTGCAGGAGACCCTGGTTCGATTCCTGGGTCAGGAAGATCCCCTGGAGAAGGGAAAGGCTACCCACTCCAGTATTCTGGCCTAGAGAATTCCATGGACTGTGTAGTCCATGGGGTCACAAAGAGTCAGACACAACTAAGCAACATTTACTTTTCACATATAGTCAAGCAAACAAACTTGGAAATAGCATGGAGAGAAGGCCTTTAAATGCACAACTTTCTGTCCGAGCTTGCGAAACTGGAAGAAAGGAGAAAGCTAAATTTACTCAGATAATAATAATGCCTCATTATTTATTAAGACCTTCATGACTCACCTCCAAACCTTAGACGCTCAACCTGTTTTATTTCTTTGTAGCAAAGACAAGCAATTACTCATCCGAAAATGTTTACGATTTCTCTAAAGAACTGAGACTATCTGAGGACAAGAGAAAGCTGACTGGCTCTGAATCTGTACAGACTCAAGAACAGACGCGCCGCGGCTCTGGAGTCAGCCCAGGAGTCTTGATTGAACCCCTCCTAACTTTGTGTCCCTTGGCAATTTTCTTAATGTATTTTTTAAAAATATAAATTGATTTATTTTTATTTTTGGCTGTGCCGGGTTGCTGCTGCTGCATGGCTTTCCTCCAGTTGTGGGGAGCAGGGGCTGCTCTCCAGCTGTGACGAGTGGGCTTCTCACTGCAGTGGCTTCTTTTGTTGTGGAGCACCGGCTCTAGGGCTTGCAGGCTTCAGAAGTTGCTGTGCATGAGCTCAGAGTTGTGGCTCCGGGGGTCCAGAGCACAGGCTCAATAGTTGCCGTGCGTGGGCTTAGTTGCTCCGTGGCATGTGGGATCTTCCTGGATCCAGGATCAAACCTGTGGTTCCTGCATTGGCAGGTGGATTCTCCACCACCAAGCCACCAGGAAAACCCTTCTTAACGTCTTTAACCTCTCTGGATCCCTGTCTATAAAATGAGCGTGAGAACTGGACTGATGCTGTCACTATCAGATAATACATCTAAAGTACTTAGTATAATGCTCGAGACATTAAATACCCAATAAATGTTCCCGACTACCTTATGGTTAGCGATCTAACGACAATGATATTGTTGTTCAGTTTACTAAGTCGTGCCCAACTCTTTGCGATCCCATCGACTGCAGCACACCAGGCTTCCCTGTCCTTCACTATCTCTTGGAGTTTGCTCAAATTCATGTTCATAGAGTCAGTGATGCCATCAAACCATTCCATCCTCTGTTGTCCCCTTCTCTTCCTGCCCTCAGTCTTTCCCAGCATCAGAGTCTTTTCCAATGAGTCAGTTCTTTGCATCAGGTGGCCAAAGTATTGGAGTTTCAGCTTCAGCATCATTCCTTCCAATGAACACCCAGGACTGATCTCCTTGCAGTCCAAGGGACTCTCAAGAGTCTTCTCCAGCACCACAGTTCAAAAGCATCAATTCTTCAGTGCTCAGCTTTCTTTATGGTCCAACTCTCACATCCATACATGACTACTAGAAAAACCATAGCTTTGACTAGAAGGACCTTTGTTGGCAAAGTGATGACTCTGCTTTTTATTATGCTGTCTAGGTTTGTCATAGCTTTTCTTCCAAGGAACAAGTGTCTTTTAATTCTGTGATGATGATAATAAATACCATAATGAATGGTTTTAAAATGCAGTTTTCAACACTGACTGCTTGTTAAAATGACTTGGAATAAGTGAAAACAAGCCTAAGCTCTGCTCCAGACCAATTAAATCAGAATCCAGTCTAACAAGCAGGTGAGTTTGAAAACCCTGGGTAGCCATAGAGGTTATAAGTACACAAGTTACGTGCCTGCTGAGGGGTAGTTAATTTTCACATACTATGCTGGGTTGGCTAACATCCCCCAGCCTTCACCCAGGTGATGTCAATCTGGAACCTCAGCAAATGACTTTATTTGGAAATAGGGTCTTCAGTTCAGTTAGTTCAGTTCAGTAGCTCAGTCGTGTCTGACTCTTTGCAGCCCCATGAATCGCAAAGCATGCCAGGCCTCCCTGTCCATCACCAACTCCCGGAGTTCACTCAAACTCAACATCCATTGAGTCGGTGATGCCATCCAACCATCTCATCCTCTGTCATCCCCTTCTCCTCCTGCCCCCAATCCCTCCCAGCATCAGAGTCTTTTCCAATGAGTCGACTCTTCCCATAAGCAGGTGTAATGAGTTAAGATGAGGTCATACTGGCTCAGGGTGGGATCTAATGTAATGACTGGTGTCCTTATAAGAAGAGGAGTCAGAGACCCAGGCATACACACTGCCTGAGGGGTCACACCTCGGGAAGACATAAGGAGAGACTGGAATGACGCATCGGCGAGCTGAAGACCACCAAGGACGGCCAGTGTATTTGTTTGCTAGGGTTGTCATGACAAAGTATGGCTTTAAGCAACAGAAATATACTCTCTTACATTTTGGAGGCCAGACATCTGAGAGTAAGGTGTCAACAGAGTTATTTTCCTCTGAGGCCTCTCTTAGCTTGAAGACAAGCATCTTCTCACTCTGTCTTTACATGGCCTTCCTCTCGGTGTGTCTGTGTCCTGATCTCCATCTAACAAGGTCATCAGGCATCTGAATCGGGGCCCACTGAAACGACTTCATTTCAATTTAATTTCCCCTTTTGTTATTGTTGTTTAGTCACTAAGTCGTGTCCAACTCTTCTGGGACCCCATGGACTGTAGCCCACCAGGCTCCTCGGCCCACGGGGTTTTCCAGGCAAGAATACTGGAGTGGGTTGCCATTCCCTTCTCCAGGGGATCTTCCAGATGCAGGGATTGAACCCGCATCTTCTCCTGCATCGGCAGGTGGGTTCTTTACCCCTAGTGCCACTTGGGAAGCCCTTGAAGACCGCAGACCTGTTGACACCAGAAGGCTGATGATCATGATCCAGAAATACCAGCTTACGACCTCACCATCAGTCAATCAGAAGAAGGTCTGTGAGCGGGTCATGCACACTGTGACCCCCTTCCTCACCTTGCCTTTCAAGACCCTTCTCTGAAAGCCATCAGGGGATTTGGATCTTTTGAACATGAGCTACAATAGACATTATTCTTTCCTTCACCACAACCCCTGTGTGAATAGACTGCTTTATTGTTGGTTCAAGTTTGGTTTGGTAACAGGATAACTTTTTACTATTAGTGTCTGAGATACTATACTCATCTAAATTTCCTATAACAGTGTTCATTTAAAGTGGCACACAATATCTGACTCAGATTTTGGCCAGTATTCTCTGTCCTGGAGAATACTGGAGTGGGTTGCCATTCCCTTCGAGGACATTCTTCTGATTGATTGATGGTGAGGTCATAAGCTGGTATTTCTGGATCATGATCATCAGCCTGCTGGTGTCAACAGGTCTGCGGTCTTCAAGGGTTTCCCAGGTGGCACTAGGGGCAAAGAACCCACCTGCCAATGCAGGATATGCAAGAGATGAGGTTTGATCCCTGGATCTGGAAGATCTCCCGGAGAAGGGAATGGCAACCCACTCCCGTATGTACTAGGGGCTTCTCTGGTGGCTCAGAGGGTAAAGCATCTGCCTCCAATGCGGGAGACCCGGGTTTGACCCCTGGGTTGGGAAGATCCCCTGGAGAAGGAAATGGCACCCCACTCCAGTATTCTTGCCTGGAAAATCCCATGGATGGAGGAGACTGGTGGGCTACAGTCCACAGGTCACAAAGAGTCGGACATGACTGAGCGACTTCACTTTCACTGTCCGTCCTGGAGACCGAGGTCAGCCTTGAGTGTTGGTGATGAGTTGACTTCTCAGATACCCTGTTCTGTGATATTAACCATGTTCACCTCTGTTCAGCTGCTCAGTCATGTCTTGACTCGTTGCGATCCCATGGATGGTAGCCTGCCAGGCTCCTCTGTCCATGGAATTCTTCAGGCAAGAATACCGGAGTGGGTTGCCATTTCCTCCTCCAGCGGATCTTCCTGACCCAGGGATCGAACCCGCATCTCCTGCATTGGCAGGTGGGTTTTTTAACACTCTGCCACCTGGGAAGCCCTGGTAGTAACCATACATAACACTGATACTTGATGTTCAAGCTTCAAGGCAGAGGCCTCCCAAAATGGGTCTGCTCAGCATGTGTCTTTACGAGATATCACTAAAATAATAATCTACCTTAGAATAATAACAGGTCCTACATGTGGTATTAGGAAGGAGTGTCTTGGAAATGAGATGATCCTTCCTTTGATTAAAATCTTTAATAGCTGCTCACTTTTTAGAGAAGAAAGTGCAGGCTTTTTATTACACTTTCAAAGCTCTTCCCATAGCACCTCAACACATTTTCCAATCTTACCACCCATCACTCTTGGCTGCACTGGCCTGTTCACCCCCATTTGAGTTATTTTTGCCTTTGTGCACTTCCAGCTGTTTTCTGTCTGGAACACCATTTTCCCTTCTCTTCTCTGTCAGATAAAAATCCCACTCCTTCCTTCTTCAAGACCTAGATAAAACACCCCCCCCCCCGCGGGGGGGAGACACCGTACCTACCAGATCCTTCATGAAAATCTATTTCAGTGAGCTCCAGAGGTCACATACCTTAACTGTGACCACATAGCCTGAATTTTCTAGAAAAGTCATAATTTTCTCTGTCTCTGAGGTGAACTTGTCACTTCTCCTACTAGAGGTCCCTGTTTTGGAATGGATAAACTCATTTACTACAACACTATCATTCTGTATTGTCGAATTAAAAAAATCTGAAAAATAAAACGACTGTTTTTAAAAAATCATTGCCCATACGTTTAAAAACTATTTTTTATTTTAGCAACATGGTGAATGAATATAAATTAGAAGAAAAACAACCAGTTATTGTTGGTTTTGTCCAGTTGCTAAGTTGTGTCAGAATCTTTGCCACCCCATGAACTTCAGGACACTGGGATTCCCTGCCCTTCACTATCTCCTGTAATCACCTGCAATTCCACTCTATTATGAATATTTTTCTATACTTACTCATGCATATATATATATATACACACACATGTGTTTTTAAAAGATAAGGTTATATTCATCTACTGTTTTATTTATTTTTTGTTTTTCTACTATCCTACACAGTCTGTATGGGATTTGTGAGTTTGTGAATCTCTTTTCCATTCCATCACTATAAACGGCTACATTTAGTCTATTGTATATGTGATCATAATTATTAAACCTATTCAGTTCAGTCTCTCAGTCCTGTCCGACTCTTTGTGACCCCATGAATTGCAGCACACCAGGCCTCCCTGTCCATCACTAACTCCCGGAGTTCACCCAAACTCATGTCCATCGAGTTGGTGATGCCATCCAACCATCTCATCCTCTGCAGTCCCCTTCTCCTCCTGCCCCCAATCCCGCCCAGCATCAGAGTCTTTTCCAACGAGTCAACTCTCTGCATGAGGTGGCCAAAGTATTGGAGTTTCAGCTTTAGCATCAGTCCTTCCAAAGAACACTCAGGACTGATCTCCTTTAGAATGGACTGGTTGGATCTCCTTGCAGTCCAAGGGACTCTCAAGAGTCTTCTCCAGCACCACAGTTCAAAAGCATCAGTTTTTCGGTGCTCATGGTCCAACTTTCACATCCATACATGACCACTGGGAAAACCATAGCCTTGACTAGACAGACCTTTGTTGGCAAAGTAATGTCTCTGCTTTTGAATATGCTATCTAGGTTGGTCATAACTTTCCTTCCAAGGAGTAAGCGTCTTTTAATTTCATGGCTGAAATCACCATCTGCAGTGATTTTGGAGCCCCAAAAAATAAAGTCTGACACTGTTTCCCCATCTATTTGCCATGAAGTGATGGGACCAGATGTCATAATCTTCGTTTTCTGAATGTTGAGCTTTAAGCCAATTTTTTCACTCTCCTCTTTCACTTTCATCAAGAGGCTTTTTAGTTCCTCTTCACTTTCTGCCATAAGAGTGGTGTCATCTGCATATCTGAGGTTATTGATATTTCTCCTGGCAATCTTGATTCCAGCTTGTGCTTCTTCCAGCCCAGCATTTCTCATGATGTACTCTGCATAGAAGTTAAATAAGCAGGGTGACAATATACAGCCTTGACATACTCCTTTTCCTATTTGGAACAAGTCTATTGTTCCATGTCCACTTCTAACTGTTGCTTCCTGACCTGCATATAGGTTTCTCAGGAGGCAGGTCGGGTGGTCTGGTATTCCCATCTCTCTCAGAATTTTCCACAGTGTATTGTGATCCACATAGTCAAAGGCTTTGGCATAGTCAATAAAGCAGAAATAGATGTTTTTTCTGGAACTCTCTTGCTTTTTCCATGATCCAGCGGATGTTGGCAGTTTGATCTCTTGTTCCTCTGTCTTTTCTAAAACCAGCTTGAACATCAGGAAGTTCACGGTTCACGTATTGCTGAAGCCTGGCTTGGAGAATTTTGTGCATTACTTTACTAGCATGTGAGATGAGTGCAATTGTGTGGTAGTTTGAGCATTCTTTGGCATTGCCTATCTTTGGGATTGGAATGAAAACTGACCTTTTCCAGTCCTGTGGCCACTGCTGAGTTTCCCAAATTTGGTGGCATGTTGAGTGCAGCATTTTCACAGCATCATCTTTCAGGATTTGAAATAGCTCAACTGGAATGCCATCACCTCCACTAGCTTTGTTCGTAGTGATGCTTTCTAAGGCTCACTTGATTTCACATTCCAGGATATCTGGCTCTAGGTGAGTGATCACACTATCGTGATTATCTGGGTCATGAAGATCTTTTTTGTACAGTTCTTCTGTGTCTTCTTGCCACCTCTTCCTAATATCTTCTGCTTCTGTTAGGTCCATACGATTTCTGTCCTTTATCGAGCCCATCTTTGCATGAAATGTGCCTTTGGTGTCTCTAATTTTCTTGAAGAAATCTCTAGTCTTTCCCATTCTGTTCTTTTCCTCTATTTCTTTGCATTGATCAGTGAGGAAGGCTTTCTTATCTCCCCTTGCTATTAAACCTATTATTAGACCATAAATATTAAACCTATTCTTTATAATGGATAAGAGAGTAGGTAGTTTTAAGTTTTTCACCATTATAGAAATACACTGAAAGCCTTATTCTAAAAAAGAAATGAAAAATCTGAGTTTTGAAATATCATCAAGTCATAGCAAGCAAAATATAGACATTTGGGGATGAAAGATTAAATTATAATTTCAAGAAAAATTCCAGTTGCTTTGTTAGCCTTCTTATTTGCCAGTTATTATAAAACAAGTTTTGAAAAATATTATGTAAAGCAGCCTGCTAAGTTGCAGTTTCTTTTGTAAAACTCTTATGCAGACCCCTAAAATAAACATACATGAGCACATTCCATAGAAATCCATTTTTTTCCAACAAAGTTTTTCAATCCCAGTTTTTAAGAAAATAAAATGTAGGATCTGTTTATATTAGCCTCATTGTTAATTAGAGTGATCAGAGGTTCTTCTTGGAGTTGATTTTGTAATAATTAGGAAATGTAGAGACATTTAAAAGGACATAATAAATATACTAAAATGACTCAACATTTTGGAGACAAAGCTGTCCAGACTGCAGAATGGGAAAAATAAAAACAGATGACATAGTCTGCATATATAGGTCAGATATATTTGTGAGCACAAGTAATAAGCAATGAGATACAAATCAGAAACAAGAAGTTCAGAACTCCTTGATTCTTATTAGGACTGTAACTGCAGTTATTCGTGGGGGTTGATTTGTATTTGAACATACAACAATTACTACCAAAAATCAGCCCACTGTTTGATCATTGTAAGTACAGAGGGCCAAACAAAACACACAGAACTTATCCTTAGAAACACAACAATGTTTAAAACTAATAATAAACATGTACATGCCTTTTTGTGATTCTTCGGTTTGGGGAAAGGAAGGTGTCAAATGAACTTATCATGAAGCAAGTTGTGGGGACTATTACAGGTGCAAAAAATAGTTCTATGTTATGTAGTTGGCATTTTGAAAATGGTACCAGGAGATATTTTGCTACTAAAAATTGTCCTTAAATACAGACAAAGATATTTGGCAGTTTTCTGGACTGTAGGACGTTATGGAACCTACAGGAAGGCTTTATAAGCCATCTGATTGCAGTTTGGGTGAAACAGATAGAGGAAAACTACTAAAAATAGTAACAATAATAAATCCCACAATGAGTTTAACCATCCCTTATAGGAAAATAAACACATGACCTTCTCTGTCCTTTGCAGAGAAAGACAGACTCCCCTGCCCCCACCTCCCATGTGAGGATTTGACACAGACATTTTCAAAATCTGCCATCCTGAGATGTCAAGGACTTCCTGATATATATTACAGTCCATCAGGCATGCCTTGAAGAGGAATTCTAGGATCGAGAAGACCCATCACATCTTATAAGATTTCAGGTTGTGTGTTTCAAACACTGTTTCTCCTTTTGGAAGCCACCATTACCAAAGATTTTCATAATCTAGTCAGAACATGGAGTACCACATGCACCTTTTAAAGCCTGCCAAAGCCCATATTTTCTAATAGAACTCACTCTTATGACACAGGCAGCCAAGCTAAAGAAACACCAGCAATAGTGCCTCATAAAAATCTAATTCTCCAGAATATAAAAACTGGCCTTCAGGATGTAAATCTTTGTTTTTTCCCACTTTAATGCTTATCTTTTTTAATCTTCTAAAAAATCATTGATTTTGCTGTGAATATTAAAAAGCCATGTTCTCTGTAAAGCAATTATCCTTCAATTAAAAAATAAATAAATAAAAACCATGTTCTAATCCTATCACTTCTTTTTGACTTTGACACATCATTCTGGAATTTTCAGAACCTCAGTTTTGTGCTCACATCAAAACCCAGGACACTGAACAGACAGTTTGGAAGGTCTGTGCTTCCCTGCCCTGATATTTTCTGTCCTGTGAACACGGAGTGAGTGTCAGAAACACCAGGTGACTCATAACAGCAAAGTAATTTCTATTAGATTAGGAAAGAAACAACATACAGTGAAAAACTTTAGAGGAGAAACAGAACATTATATAAATCAACACGAAAAGCAGAAGTTACTGTTAGCAAAAGTCAATAAATGACCACAAAGTTTAAAAATGACATTAAAACATGTATAATGTCATATAAGAAATGAATCTCCAGTCTAGGTTTGATGCAGGATACAGGATGCTTGGGGCTGGTGCACTGGGATAACCCAGAGAGATGGTATGGGGAGGGAGGTGGGAGAGGGGGTTCAGGACTGGGAACACGTGTACACCCGTGGCAGATTCCATGCTGATGTATGGCAAAACCGATACAGTATTGTAAAGTAAAATAAAAAATAATAATAATAAATAAAATAAAAATGGTAAACTGACTCAAACAAAAAAAAAAAAGCTTTGTGTCAAAGAATATACAACGGGGGAAAGGCAGTCTCTTCAGCAGGTGGTATTGGGAAAGTTGGACAGCTACATGTAAGTCATGGAAGCTATAACACATCCTCACAGCACACACAGAAATAAACTTGAAATGGCTTAAAGACTTAAGTGTAAGATAAGACACCATAAAACTCCTAGAAGAGAATATATGCAAACTTTCTCTGACATAAATCATACCAGTGCTTTCCTAGGTCAGTCTCCCAAGGCAATAGAAATAATAGCAAAAGTAAACAAATGGAGCCTGTTCAAACATAAAAGGTTTGCACATCAAAGGAAACCATAAGCAAAATAAAAAGACATCTTATGTATAGCCTGGGATAAAATATTTGCAAATGATGCAACAGATAAGGGATTACTTTCCAAAATATGCAAACAGCTCCTACAATTCAATAAAAAAAACCCAAACAACCCAATCGAAAAATAGGCACAAGATCTAAATAGACATTTCTCCAAAGAGTGCAGACAGATGGCCAATAGGTACATGAAAAGATGTCTATCATTGCTAAGTACTGAAAAACACAAATCAAAACTACAATGAGGTACCACCTCACATCGGTCAGACTGGCCATCATTAAAAAGCCTACAAATAACAAATGCTGGAGAGGGTGTGGATCAAAGGGAACCCTCCTACGTTGTTGGTAAGAACATAAATGGGTGCAGCCACTGCGGAGAGCAGTATGGAGGTTCCTCAAAAAAGTAAAAATAGAACTATCATATGACCCAGCAGCCCCACTCCTGGGATATATCTAATTGAAAACTCTAATTCAAAAAGATACCTGCACCCCTATGTTCATAGTAACACTATCTACAGTAGCCAAGACATGGACACAACCTAAATATCCATCAACAGATAAATGGCTAAAGAAGGTGTGGGGTGTGTGTGTGTGTGTGTAATAGAATATTAGCCATAAAAACAAAACAAGGCCATGTGCAGCAACATGGGTGGGCCTAGAGATTAGCTAGGATTAGATTAGCATACTTACACACTTACACACTAAGTGAAGTATGTGAGACAGAGAAAGACAAATACCATATGATATCACTCATATCATACGGAATCTATGAAAGCATACACAAATGAACATATCTGTGAAACAGAAACAGACAGATACAGAGAACAGATTTGTGGTTGCCAGAAGAAGAGGAGGGAAGGACTGGGAATTGGGGGTTAGCAGACGCAAACACACATTCAGAATGGATAAACAGCAAGGTCCCACTGCACAGCACAAGGAATTACAGTCACCATTCTGTAGCAAACCATAATGGCAAAGAATAGGAAAATAATATGGATATGGATAACCGAGTCACTTTGCTGTACAGCAGAAATTAAGCACAACTTCGTCAATCAACTATACTTCAATAAAATTTGAAAAAGTATCTTCGCACCAAAACGAAGCTTTCTCAGCAGCATCTGCAGATGGCTTCTTTCTCCACCAGTGTCTTGCGCTAGCTTTGTTTGCCTTTTTTTTTTTTTTTTTTTGTTCTCTTGGTGGTTTATATTTGAGATCAAGAATCAGTGGGATTTGACAATAGAATTATTTTCATAACATTTCCAATTGTTTAGAATCAGGAAAAGAGGCTTGAGAAAACGCTTCATGTCAGGAGAGTCTCAGCCAGGATTTTTGGTAGAGCACTTCAGGCAAGTTGAAAAACAATAGGATTATTCATTAAATTCCACCTGGAGAGCACTGTTTTGCAAGTGTTACTCTGTTGTGACTGCAGAGTTTGTAATTATTTGACCCGAAGCGCAGAACAAATTTTGTAATCTGTACTACTCTGAACAATATTTCTAGTGTGTGTGTGCACACACTATTTTGGGAAATACACACATACAACCGTGTATTTCCCAAAGTCTTTAAGATGCCCAGAGCTGCCAAATGTCAGATAGTCTTGCCTGGGAAATCTCATGAACAGAGGAGCCTGTGGGCTACAGTCTATGGGGTCACAAAGAGTCAGACATGATTTAGGGACTAAACAACAATAAGACTTCATTAAGCTATCTCTCTTCAGTAAGAGAGCAATTTCCATCACATTTTTTACCAACTGAAAATTGTCTCATGCTTGCAGTAAAATTTCCTGCTACTGGAATAACATTACTTTTTTTTTCCTCTTCAAGCATTACTCTAGCAGTTTCATACTGCTCTTAGAACTAATTGCTTCGCAGTGGGAAGGGGGGCAGGGAGTACAAGCTGTTGAGTACAAGAGCTATGCATCTTGGTTTTACAATTTCAGACAGTAAAGCATCTGCCTGCAATGCGGAAGACCTGGGTTCAATCCCTGGGTTGGGAAGATCCCCTGGAGAAGGAAATGGTAATCCACTCCAGTACCCTTGCCTGGAAAATCCCCTGGACGGAGGAGCCTGGTAGGCTACAGTCCATGGGGTCGCAAAGAGTCAGACACGACTGAGCGACTTCACTTGTTTTCTTTTCTTTTTGTTTTACAAAGGAAGGAAGGAAGGTTCTAGAGTGTCACCGCGACAGTTTATGTCTTTTCATTGGCTCAGACTAGGCCAAATCACAGGAAAATAGACCCTTGCTAGGACTGCACTTCTTCTGTTGAAATGACAGGGCATTTCCAAGGGGCTGTGTGCTGGTTGGCAGCTCTAACGTGGGTCTGGTTGCTTGGGAATCCCTGCTTCATGCCACGTCAAAGGTCCAGGTCTGATCAGTTTCCGGAGAGAGACACTGTCGCCAAGTGTAAGGCGACCATGCGGGCTTCTCGAGGTGCCTTCCACCTACCCACTTGGAACCACGGTAGGTACCAGGCTTCCAAAGGGAGGCACTCAGAAAACAGCGTGCACCCACTCGGCCTGTCTCTTCCGGTGCCCCCGGGAGCCATCGATGTTCCCGTCACTGTCACTGCAGAATCAAGTGAAGCTGGAGACAAGACACCCATTCATATATTTTAATTACCTCACGCTTAAACCGGAGGCTGGCATCCATCCCAGAAAAGCCCTGAATGGCCCTGCTTCTGCCAAGTCTTTCCTCTTCCTTGTGTCTCTTCTCGATCCACAGCTGCTCCAGACTGGAAAGTGCAGCCCCCACGGATGAGCCTCACGGTCCCAGGATGGGGAGAGTCCCAGGCAACACCCTTCTCAGAGGCCAGCATCTTCTTGCTGAACCGGGGGGCTGGGGGTGACTTTAGACAAGCCGGGGGACAGTCCCCTGTCCTGCCAGATACAGCCACACTGAAGGCACGGCCAGAGCCTGGACTCTGACAGCCTGAGAGCCGCCCGAGCACGGTGAGAAGTTTTGTCCAGGAGGCTGCTGGTGCCAGGAGTGCTGTCTTGCAAGTGAGAAGGGAGCAGGGCTTGGGCTCCGGTTTGCTTGAAGCTTCCAGCTGAGCACTGGTGATGCAGCATGTGAAATAGAATACAAGGTGGAATGTGTTGAAATCCCACAAGAGAAGCACAGAGAGCGATGCAAGCAGCACAGAGCCGGGAGAGAAATGGTCCGGGCTGGCATGTGTGCCAGCCCGGGGTTTTGGCCGAGGCAGGGCTGGAGCTGGGCCTTAAAGATCTGGTTGTACTTGGACACACAGAGACGAGGCGGAAGCAAAAGCAGGGTCACCAAAAAGATACAGGATGAAGCGTGGGGCAGGGTTGCAATACGAAACGAGCTCACTGAGAAATCAGACCGTGGGTCTCAATAGCAATGGGCATCTTTATAGCTCTCTACGGCTTCTAAAGCATTTTATCATTGAGTACTCTATTTGATTCATACAAAATATGAAGGTGAGTCTTAAGGTTCTTACCAGGTTTTATTTTCATGAAGTTTCACCTCAGAGAATAAATGTGAATATAGTTTAAACACTGTGATATTAAGTAGTATATAAGTACTTATTAGGTTTGATCCCTGGGTTGGGAAGATACTCTGGAGGAGGAAATGGCAATCCACTCTAGTATTCTTGCCTGGAGAATCCCACAGACAGAGGAGTCTGGCAGGCTACTGTCCATAGGCATGCAAAGAGTCGGACACGACTGAGGGACTTAGCACGCACTTATTACTAATGATGAGAAAGTATTAGAGAGTGTAGTATAGCTAAACGGAGTGTACATGCTGCTTTATTAATGCCGGCTCCATTCTAACTCAGCTTGATGAATAATAATGAGAACACTGACAACACTTTGTCCTAAGGCTGCATCTGCACAGCTTCCTGTGATTAGGTTTTAGAAAGATAGGGGAAAAAGGGGACATTCACATGGATGTCCAGATATAGGTCAACTGTGAAGAATGGACTAGGAAGCCGCGGAGCCTCCCACTTGGAGGCCATGTGCCATGGAACAGGGATGACCATTCCCCGCTGTATCTGCTCTGACTCCCTAACTCACAGAATCGGCAAGTATAAAAAACTGTTTTTTAAAATAAACAGCAAGGATTTACTGTATGGCACAAAAAGCTATATTAAATATCTTGTAATAAACTATAACCCAAAGAATTGAAAAATAAAAATAGAAACATGTACAACTGAATCATTATGCTGTACACCTGAAACTAACACATCATTGCAAATCAATTATACTCCAATTTTAATAAGTCAGGCTGAGGATTATTTATAGGTAAGCTGCAGATGTGGGCTTCCCAGGAGACAGTAGCAGTAAAGAATCTGCCTGCAATGCCGGAGACCCGGGTTCGATCCCTGGGTCAGGAAGATCCTCTGGAGAAGGGCATGGCTACCCACTCCAGTATTTTGGGGGAAATCCCATGGACAGAGGAGCCTGGCGGGCTATAGTCCATAGGGTCACAAAGAGTTGGACACGACTGAAGCCACTTAGCACATAAGCTGCAGCTTTCCCTTCTTAATCTTTATAACACAAAAGTGCTGGTTTAAAGTCATTAAGTTTTGGTGTAATTTCTTCCACAGCAACAGTAAGTGGAATTTCCACTTGATTTACAATGGCTTCCTTCTTTTTTAAAAGATAATCTAAAGGAACTACGACAAAATGCTAACGTTTGTTCATTTGGGTGGCGGGAATGTGAATATTTGTTACATTTTTCTTTGAAAAAATTACTTTTTAAATTTAAAACTTTACATGAAATCCATTTGTATTTCTAATATAAAACACACTGTTGACATTTCCAGTAAATCTCTAAGTGCTGATGTTAAAAAGAAGAGAAAGAAAGCATTTCAAAGGACTCACTGGGAAAGCCATTGTATTTTACTACATTCATTTAAGGATTCAAAGAGGTTGGTGAAAATACCATAAAAGTAACCAATGAAAAAGCAAAGACATAGCTTTGCTGACAAAGTCCATATAGTCAAAGCTATGGTTTTTCCAGTAGTCATGTACAGATGTGAGAGTGGGACCATAAAGAAGGCTGAGCACCAAAGAATTGATGCTTTCAAACTGTGGCATTGGAGAAGACTTTTGAGAGTCTTGGATTGCAAAGAGATCAAAACTAGTCAATCCTAAAGGAAATCAACCCTGAATATTCACTGGAAGGACTGACGCTAAAGCTGAAGCTCTGATACTTTGGCCAACTGTCGTGAAGAGCTGACTCACTGGAAAAGACCCTGATGCTGGGAAAGACTAAGGGCAGGAGGAGAAGGGGGTGACAGAGGATGAGATAATTGGATGGCATCACCAACTCAATGGACATGAGTTTGAGCAAACTCCAGGAGATGGTAAAGGACAGGGAAGCCTGGCGTGCTGCAGTCCATGGGGTCACAAAGAGATGGACACGACCTAGTGACTGAACAACAACCAGCCAGTGAACAACAACCAGCCAGTGAACAACAACCAGCCAGTGAACATCACCAGCACATCACGGGAATCGCTCTGATAGTGAGCTGACAAGGTAGTAAAGTTTTGTCCTGTTTTCCATTACAGATACACCTTGTCATACTGCATTTTGCAGACACTGTGTTTTTTTAACAAATCGAAGGTCTGTGATAAACTTGTATCAAGCAAATCTGTCGGCACTATTTTTCCAACAGCATCGTTTATTAAGGTATGTCCACTGTTTTTCAGACATAATGCTATTGTACACTTAATAAACTACAGTGTAGTGTAAACATAACTTTTATATGCAACTACAAAACCAAAGAACCTGTACTTCTGACTTGACTGCAATATTTGATTAATTTTGGTGGTCTGGAACTGAACCCACATTGTCTCCAAGGTGAGTGTCCTTATGGGTTACATTTTTTCATAATAGTCTGGAAAACATTAGCATGCATTATTCACATGATGCTTTGAAGCATTTACGGATTCTGACCTGATTGGGAAGGTTTAACAAGTAAACACAGGCATTCAGGGATGGTTTATCAATACAGTCTATCAGGCTTTGAGGGCTGGGTGGTTAATGAATGGAGTCATCGCTGCCAAAGTCAAGAAGCAAGGCAAGATGAAGTCTTCATGCTGAACATCTCCTGAGAGCATCCGCTTTCCAAGTAGGCACTTGGTAATCAGAGCAGCGGTGAGGATAACAAATGACCTGACAGTTCACTTGCTTCAGCATTTTACTAAATAGAAGACCTTCTGCAGACCTTCTGGATTCGGGATCCAGGGTTCCCGGAAGCGTGCAGGAGCCCAGCGGTGCCCATCCGTTTAAATGTGCTTGGCTTCTGAACACGTTGGACGGAACAGCCGGAGTGAAACGGGAGACGGATTGGGACGCACAAAATGAGCAGAACGGTGAAATGTGAACTGGAGACTCTGGCAGCAGGTCCCTAAGGAGAGTGAGCCCTCCTTCCCCCGGGAGCACAGGTGGCACTCCGGGCTCCAAGAGAGAGCAGGAGGGAGGAGGGAGTGAGCAGCGGCCTGGGGTCTCCAGAGGCCGCGGTGGGGACAGAGGGGACGGGCGGCGGGGAGGGTGAAAGCTGAGAACCTGAGAACCTGGAGGCCATCAGACCGACAACCCTGCGAAGAAGTGTACTGACGCGGGGGAATGCGAGTCCTCAGCTGGGGGAGCTAACAGGCACCGGGAGGGTGCTGTGTAGACCAGACACACTGCAGCGCATTTGTGCACGTGTGTGTGTGTGCGCGCATGCTCAGCCATGTTCAACTCTTTGTGACCCCACGGACTGTAGCCCGCCAGGCTCCTCTGTCCATGGGAGTCTCTAGGTAAGAATACTGGAGTGGGTTGCCATGCCCTCCTCCAGGGCATCTTCCCCACCCTGGCCTCGAACCCGCCTCTCTGGCGTCTCCGGCACTGGCAGGCGGATTCTTCAGCACTGAACCACCTGGGGAGTCCTGCAGGGTATTTAAGTGCAGACAGCCAGGCTTGTGGAGGGACAGGGTGGGAGTGGAGGGTAGCAATGGCCTGGGAGGGGGGCAGGACTCTGCACAAGGGGGAGCGAGACGCCCTTCTTGCGGAAGGGATGCGGTGACTCCGTCGTGATGCGTCATCAGGGAGAAAGGGTGGGAGCCAACGTGGATGCCTTCCTTATTCTGGTGGCAGCACACAGAATGAAGACTTCCACTTCCGGGAAATGTAACCCGAGGGTCTTGGCCGAGCGTGAGCGGCCAGGGTCGGGCGTGGAGGGGCAGGCTGGCAGTTCCAGGGGAACAGAGAAACGGGGTGAGGGACGCGGAGGGTCCGGCTGGCTGGCCAGAAGGAGCTAAGGCCTGAGGGCGAGCAGGATGGAACCCCGAGATGTACAGTGCGGGTCCCCCACGGCCCTGGCGGCAGAACTGGACCTGGAATCGAATCCCAGGAAGGGGGTCTGTAGAGGGGGCGTGGGGCGGGGGTGGGGGCTGCAGAGGGAGGGAGCCGGTCTGCGAGCAGGAGGAGGGATCCCCACCTCCTGGAAGGAGGCGGGGGACTGCACACGGGCAGCTCTGCCGACACCGCATCCTGAAGGCAGGAGTGGGTGTCCCAGGTGACGGTGTGGCTTCCAGGAGGACTGGCGGGTGGGGTACGGGGAGCGGCGGCCTGGCAGGCAGAGGAGCCTGGTGCCAGCAGAGGAAGGAAGCTTCCGACTCATTCGAACGTCCCCCAGTGACATGAGATTGACGCGGGATGGAGGTACCTGAACTGTGTCTCATTTGCAAGAGTCTCGATTGCTTCCTAAATAGAAAGTGTTGTGACCAGCATGATGTGTCCCTAAGACCCCCCCCTCGAGTTGGCGCAGGCCGGTCGGGAAGGGGAAACACGGCTGGCTGCGAGAGAAACATCGCCAATGAGCAGCAGCTCAGTTTCAAGAATAATTGAACTTCCCGTGAACTCGACCTGAAGAGGGCCAGGTTATCCCTTCAATGGGAGGCCAGTCAGTCATCATCCCAGTGGAAAAATCATTAGCTAAAGGGACCCTTCTAGACCAGGTGGTTCTCACGGTAGGGTCCCGCGACCCGGAGATGTTCGTTCTGGGGCCTGACCCCACACCTACTGATTCTAAAACACTGGATGGGGCCCAGCCATCTGAAGTCTCACAACCCTTTGCGAGCCGCTGGGCTGGAGGTGGATGGCAGAGACAGAACACTGGTTTGGGGTGAGGCTGGCTCAAGACAAAACCAGCTCTCACACAGTCCTGTCTTTGGCACATCACACAAATGTTCCCAGCCTCAGCTCCCTCCTGGGAAAAATGGGAAAATAACTACTTCCCTCATAAGGCTATTTTGATGCTAATTGTAATATATTTAAAGGGCTTGGAATACATATATAAACTACTATGAGTTTATCACTGAACATAAATTTGGTATTCAAAATAGTCCCCGATAGCACATAATCTCAGACAGCCAAAAAAACGAATGGTTCATGAATCAGGTATCTTGTGTGCTAAGTCACTTCAGTCGTGTCCAACTCTACGTGACTCTGTGGGCCGCCAGGCTCCTCTGTCCATGGGATTCTGCAGGGGAGAACAGTGGAGGGGGTTGCCGAGCCCTCCTCTAGGGGATCTTCCCTCTCCAGGGGTCAACCCCGGGTCTCTAGGGTCTCCTGCATTGGCAGGCGGGCTCTTTACCACTAGCGGCACCTGGGAAGCCCCAGCGTACCTTGTCACATAGTTTCTAAAAAAAAATCACTAATATTAAACAATATAACCGGGATGATGCAAAATATAATGTGGTTACTAGACATGTTAACCGCGGAAGGCAATGGCACCCCATCCCAGTACTCTTGCCTGGAAAATCCAATGGACGGAGGAGCCTGGTGGGCTTCAGTCTATGGGGTCTCGAAGAGTCGGACACGACTGAGCGACTTCACTTTCACTTTTCACTTTCATACATTGGAGAGGGAAATGGCAACCCCCTCCAGTATTCTTGCCTGGAGAATCCCAGGGATGGGGGAGCCTGGTGGGCTGCCGTCTATGGGGTCGCACAGAGTTGGACACGACTGAAGCGACTTAGCAGCAGCAGCAGCAGCAGACACGTTAACAGACTCTAGCTATTAAAAGTTGGTCAGATGAAATCTTAGTTCCTGTAAATGGAGCAATCGCCTTTTTGATGATTCAGACCAAGGAAGGCAATTATAGGTTTCCCATATCCATTTCACCTGCTTTGTGTTCTGACCCTGCACTGGGTGAAGCAAAGGCCTTTTATGGGAAGACAGTTTCTGGGCTGGGTGCATGTGATGCCTGAGGTTTTTATTCCCCGCCCCCACCAGACTGTCTTCTCTGAACAAGGTCCCCTTATTTTCTGAGAGTCTTTCCATTCACGTACACAACTAGCAAAGCAACTTTAGGTAAGAGATCATCAATAAAGTTCTTTCAGGGGCTTCCCTGATGGTCCAGTGTTTAAGAATCTGCCTTGAGATGCAGGGGACATGGGTTCGATCCCTATTCAGGGAACTAAGACCCGGAACAGCCAAAAAGAGAAAATAAAATAAAAACTCTTGCTGGTTCAGACATCAAAAATACCTTTTCCAGCTCTCTCATCCTGCAGCTTATGACTGGGGGTGAGTTACTTAATCTCTCTTCACCTGCCTTCCCCTCTCTACAAAACAGGGATAACAAACCATGCCTGAAGGTGTGTGCGAGGATTAAATGAGCTGACTGTATTTTAATGACATCCGGTCATTCTTAGAAGAAAGTTTCTAAGCAGGAAGGTTGTGTCGATAACTCTACAGTTATACACAGTACGTTGTTAGTTGCTCAGTCATGTCCAGCTCTTTGGGATCCCATGGACTGTAGCCCACCAGCCTCCTCTCTCCATGGGATTCTCCAGGCAAGAATACTGGAGTGGGTTGCCATTTTCTCCTCCAGGCCATCTTCCCGATCCAGGGATCGAACCTGAGTCTCCCGCATTGCAGGCAGATTCTTTACCGTCTGGGCCACCTGGGAAGCCCAGGTAGTACGTAACAGTATGACTTTTTGTCCTTCCTGGGTGTTAAGTTACGTTCCTGGTTTACATTTTAGTGTCTATTCAATGTCAGGAGAACTGGGTTGCTTAATTTATAGAGCAACTTAGCCCAAATTTACCTCAACCCCAATCTGAACCTCAGTAGTCACAATTCCTGACCCACCGTCACGGCTCTGCTCTCATTTCATAGGTTTCAGGGGCCAAGGGGAGTCGTTCGGTCTTTTCTCTGAGGCCGGGTTCTTGTGACACAACAAGCAAACTGTGACAGGATGAGGCCACTGCAAACTGTCCCAAATACGGAGCAAATTTGTCTCCTTGACCCAACAGAACAGAAGCATGAGCCCCACTGGCGGCCTTCTACCCGGAGCCTTTTCAGGCAGATGTTTTCTGTCCAGGTTTATTGAAAGATTTCTGGTACTTGTGAAGAAGACACGCGATGGAGAGAGTTTCATATTAGAATGGTACTGTAGTTCTTTTCCAAATCTCTCACACAAGCTGGGGCTGGAGAAGAGGCAGGGGGCAGAGCTGTGGCTCTGCCAGGGAGTGCCAGGGGACCATAACCCACGCAGACCCACACGGGCCGGAGGGAGCTGAAGCCGTGGAGGCTCAGACGTCCTGCCAACGCGTGTAGCTCCAAGGAGTCTACTGTGGGTCGTGTCTTAGTCTTTATAACTGAGCTCCAGCTATACCAGCTCCAGGGAGTGGATCCCTTGGGGCTGGAATCTCACTGTTCTGCCCACCAAAGTCTTCCCTCGGGCATTCCCAGGCCAAAGCTGCCTCTCTGGGTGGACAGAGAGGCCCACGCTCAACATCTGTAACCAGCGAGGGGCAGACAATGGATATGCATGCATTCCGTGCATAACCTCCCATCAGAACTCCATAAATGCAATCATTCCCTTTTTTTGTGAGAGCCCAAGCTCAGAAAAGTCTCAAACTAGGAAATCCGCCCATGCTCACACACCTAGTGAGCCTGTGTTCTTAGCCACTCGCTTGCCTTAGAGAGAGGCCACACTGAACCAGTTCTGGTCTAAAATTTGATCATTTATTCACAGTTTTGCAACGATAAATGGTCATTAGCTAATTTTCTACAGCTGATAAATACAAAGGTAGTTTTATTTCATTTTGTAATGCACTTGGTTTGGTTTAAAAATCAAAATTCTTCTGGAAGTGCCCTTTTAGTCATGTCCAACTCTTTGCAACCCCGTGGGCTATAGCTTGCCAGGCTCCTCTGTCCATGGGATTCTCCAGGCAAGAACACTGGCGTGGGTAGCCATTTCCTTCTCCAGGGGGAAGAGCCCTGTATATATACATGCTGGGCAGGGCATCACAGTCATCCTGCGGCAACGCTGGCTGGTGGACAGTAGGCGCCGCAGGTGAATGTATTACTACCATTATTACCAAGTGGTTGAGACAGACACAGAAAGAGCAAGGTTCTCTGTGGGAATGGTTCTTGAACAATTTCCTTTACACTCCAGAACCTCTAAAACTTCTCTATTTGATTTTTAAAAAATTGATGCCAAATTAAATGCGATTACTTTCCATTTTAGTGTTCTCCTCTCCCCTGGATATTTAACACAATTTAATTAACTGTCCATTGTGACTTCCCCATGAGGGTTTGCTTTGAAATCCTCGCTGGAGGACAATGTAAGGGCACTCATTTCTCAATAAATGTCTCCAAAACATTTCTCTTAGCCATATTAAAACCAGCCATATTAAAAGCACACACTGTCTTCTCCGTGATTCTGGAACTCCTATAAATGTGCTACCATTGATCTCAAGAGGTTCTGGGGCCTGGCCTTTCTGCTGGTGTCTGAGAGGCATCAGCTTACAGCATCCGTCCCGGGAGCAAGAGACACACATGTTGTCTTTCATCTTGTGCTGTCGGCCACATGCCGGGTCCAGCTGGCAGAAGCCCCGTGACATCAGATCCACCCTGTGCGTCCAAGGGGCATACGCCACCACTGGGAAAGGCGGCCGAGACATGACACTCTAGAGCAGAGAGAGTGATGAGAGGGCGTGCGGTGTGCCCAAGGTGGGGAGCCTTGATCGCAGCTGTGAGCGGGCCCACCGACTGCACGTGAGCACCCCCCAGGCAATGGATGCTCTGGTACCTCCAGGGTCGGGGGCCGGGGAGCGGTACCCTCAGGCTCCTGAGGAGGTGGGCTCTAACTCCAGGATCTTCATAACACGAACAGCAAAAGCTTTCAAAGAGCTCAGGAGTCACCAATACCAAACTGTCTCATGGGTCCCCCTGTTCTAAGAATCGGGACAACATTCTTCCCTCTGGGCAGCAGGACCTGCCGAGGCCCTGGCTCCACCTAAGTCTTTACGTGGGCTTCCCTGGTAGATCAGTTGGCAAAGAATCTGCCTGCAAAGCAGGAGACCCTGGTTTGATTCCTGGGCCAGGAAGATCCGCTGGAGAAGTGATAGGCCACCCACTCCAGTATTTTGGGGCTTCCCTTGTGGTTCAGCTGGTAAAGAATCCGCCTGCAATGCAGGAGACCTGGGTTCCATCCCTGAGTTGGGAATATCCCCTGGAGAAGGGAAAGGCTACCCACTCCAGTATTCTTGTCTGGAGAATTCCATGGACTGTATAGTCCATGGGGTCACAGAGTCGTATACGACTGAACAACTTTCACTTTCACTACTTGGGTCTCTCACACTGGATACCACTGAGCTAATGGCTTTTCACTGAAAACTGCCATTTAACCAAATCTGTCTCTGTGTTACACAAGCAGTCATAAAATAAGATTTTCACCTCATAAAAAATAAAATCATGGTCTATACTATGATATACTACTAACTTATCTTACAAGAAAAATCAAACTATTCTATTTTGATAACTGCTAAAATGCAACCCACTCCAGTATTCTTGCCTGGAGAGTTCCGTGGACAGAGGAGCCTGGTGTGCTGCAGTCCATGGGGTCACAAAAGAGTTGGACACGACTGAGCAACTGAACAACCACGACGATGTAGCTGACACCAACCCAAGATGAAAATGTCCCCTATCCTTTGGAGGAGGAGAAGATGGGTGGTTTGCTGTTTCCTGTATAGGAACCGGAAACGCTCAGCCAGAGGCGCGTCTCTCACTCCTCACCTTATTTGAAGTCTCCAAATTTCGTCCCTGAACCATTTTCTAAGAAATAAGAAAACACAGTCTGTCACACTTATTTTGGGGC
Source organism: Oryx dammah (assembly GCF_014754425.2). Classification (NCBI taxonomy): domain Eukaryota; kingdom Metazoa; phylum Chordata; class Mammalia; order Artiodactyla; family Bovidae; genus Oryx; species Oryx dammah. The sequence continues at coordinate 83,160,320 of NW_024070188.1, read as the reverse complement.
TTTATTACAAATAAATACAACACAAGTTAACAACAAAACCCATAAAAGAAGGCTACTCCCAGTAACCTGTGTCAGGGTCCCCATGTCTGGGATCAGTACCCTTTGTACAACAACACCCGCTTCACCGATTTAATCAGAGACTAGGATTCAAGCTTGTAGAAAATATTCTACAGGAACCACCGCACTCATCTGAGGACTTTTATTTTTCATTTTCCTGATCATAGTTTTTAATGATAACTTCTGAATCAGTTGTGCACTTTGAGGGATGTACTTGGTGAGGCCTATACTAGTCATACCATTGAAATGCAAGATTTTTTTGGAAAAAAAAATCACATACATTGATTAACCTTCATATGGGTCCCTCAACTGCATCCCTCATTGTTATTCTCTAGTATTATACAAGCATCCACCCACAAAATTATTAAGACTTGGTTTATTACAAGCACAGAACAGTCAGAGCGCAGTAATCCTTCAAAAGCCATGTTACCGAACTCTCACTCGGATAAAGTCATGCCAACCATCATTTACAGTGCTCGTGTTATCGTCCTTCTAGAGGGCTACACCAGGAACCTTAAGAAACTTGACTTTTTCCTTACAGAAGAGAAGTAAGTTTCCTTTCTTGGTTATAGTCTAAGACAAAAAAAAAAAAAGAAGAAAAATGGAAAGGGTTTTATTTTGTTCTGACAGGTGGGCAGTGTTCCCACACCCCATCCCCAAAGGCCTTGGAGGGCTCAGCTCTGCGCCCTTGAACTGCTGGGAGCTGGCCCCGGGCGCCCCCCGCTGACCTGCACTCTGCACCTGTGCCCGGCTCGGCTGATGACACAGACGGGCCTGAAAGCGCCAGGACAGCTGAGCAAAGCCTAGTCTGCACAATGGACGTCAGCGCCTAAAATTATGGCCCCCGAGAGCCAGCGGTCCTCCTCCTGCTGCCTCCCCCAGTGAAGACTCTGAGGAAGACAGAGACCCTGGCAGACGGGGGTCAGCGTTGGGGCTGCTGTCCCCCTGCTCCAGGAAGCTGGGGGGCTTCCTACAGGACCCCAGCCACCCCGTGATTCACCAGATCCCGTGGGTGTGAGGGAGAGGGAGACACAAGCCCTGGAGGGTTAAGCTGTGAAGAAGCAGCACTATACTTAATTAATTATTAATTAAGTTATTAATAAAGCAAGGACCTAGGAATAAATCCAGGGAATTTGTGTAAGAGCTTCCTACTGAAAAGTACAAAACATCGTGAAAGATGTTCAATCACACCTAAGAAAGTGCAGCAATACACCACATTCAAATGACACCAAATACACCATGTTCAAAAGTCAAAACTGTTAAAATGTCCGTTCTTCTCTAAATTAATATACAGGATTAATGCAAAAGTGAAGCAGCACTGTTGCAGGAAAGAGCTCATTATAATCTATGAAGGTCAAGTTCAGGACTGGCTGAGCCAAAGTTCTAAAAGGGGGCACATTTGTCACTCAATCCCTTCCTCGTTTACTTCTTACCTTAAACAAGATTTTATTAAATGCCATTTGTGATTTCATTACAAGTGTTTATTAAATAGTCTCCACCCTCAAGAAAGCTGCAGTCTGATTCAGCAAACAGAGAGGGTGGTTGGGCAGAAGAAGGGGACCAGACCCCCAGGGTTGGGCAGGGGGATGAGGGGAGGGGGAAGGAGGTATATTTCTGGGACAGGTAACTCTTCACTGCATCTTTGGGCTTCCAGGTGGCTCAGACAGTAAAGAATCTGCCTGCCAATGCAGGAGACGGAACAGGTGCAGGTTCGATCCCTGGGTTCGGAAGATCCCCTGGAGGAGGGCATAGCAACCCATTCCAGTATTCTTGATGGAGAATCCCATGGACAGAGGAAACTGGAGGGCTACAGTCCATGGGGTCGCACGATTGAACACACACAGCACAGCTGCATCTTTACATTAAAAAAAAAAAAAATGGACTGGCCTCCAAAAGAAAGAGGAAAGGTATTTGGAGGAAAGGAAGCAGCACACTCACAGCCCAGGGAGGACAACCAGGCATGTCCCGCAGGGGCTGCAGGAGGGAAACCTGCAGAGGAGGGGGCCTGAAGGGCCCTTGGACAAGGTCATGGTGACCTTGTATACAGACCAAGGCGGGGACCGTCTCGAAGTACTAGCTTCCCTACCATTGCACCAGGTGCCGGCAGCCTCTAAGAAACACAACAAAATGTGTATTTGTCAGGGGAGGCTCAAACCACCCTGCAAATCTGGGTGGCTTCACATAAGACAGTGTACATTCCACAGTCTTGCGAAGAGGAAATAAAGGGGAGGAAGATAGGGGCTCCGCTTCCTGCAGGCTTCAAGATCTGCACCCCATCCTGTTAAGGACCTGGCCCTCTCTGGGGGCCCCGGGATTCTCTGCACATAGATGAGGGAAGGAAGGAAGAGGGGAGACTGCGAGGAGGAAGGTTTTCCTGCCTCCAGGTGTGTGTTTCTCTCAACATCACTGACCAGAACTCCATCACGGGACCACCCCCAACCCCGAGCTGCAAGGGGAGCTGGGAAATACAGCCTCGCTGTGCATCTCAGTGGAAAAGGACACGGTACTCTCGGCCTCAGTGGAAATCAGTGCCTGTTAACATAGAAGGTAAGTTTATTAGTGATGTATTGCACTTGACCAGAGGCCAGCAAGCTACAGCTCCAGGGTCAAGTCTGAACCAGCATCCATCTCCTCTCTCCCTCCCCCACCCCCATCCAGCTCAAGACTCTCTATGGTAACAGGATCCAGTTTTCTGAGCATCCCTTATGGCTAGGCACAGTGATAGACACTCTACATGCGTATGGCGGAGCAATCACTAAGGAAAGTGTTATTATGTGTGTATCTGTGTTAGTTGCTTAGTCGTGTCCCACTCTTTGCGACCCCAAAGACTGTAACCCACCAGGCTCCTCTGTCCATGGAATTCTCCAGGCAAGAATACTGGAGTGGGTTGCCATTTCCTTCTCCAGGGGATCTTCCTGATCCAGGGATTGAACCCAGGTCTCTTCCACTGCAGGCAGATTCCTTACCATCTGAGCTACAAGGAAATTTCTTGTGTGTGTGTGTGGCACTGGGCAGCTTACGGGATACTACTTCCCCAACCAGGGACTGAAGCTGGGCTAAGGCAGTGAAAGCGCCAGGTTCTAACCACTGAACTGCAAGGGAATTCCTAATTACATCCATTCTAGAACTGAGGAAACTGAGGCTCAGGCAGGTTCTGCGACTTGTCCTTAAAGTGGAAGCATGGAGCAACTGGGCTTTAGGCTGAGATCTCTCTGACCCCAAAGGACAGGGATGTTCTTTCCATCATATCAGGGTGGCCAAAAAGTTCACTTGGGTTTTTCCATACGATGTTACAGAAAACTGCCTGATGCCAAGGGTCTTTAACCCATACATAAATGGCAGACATCCATGCCTTATCTGTTGGACATCCCCTGTGGTTGCGCCCCTGCCTGTGCCCAAGGCCCCACCCCATGGTGCGCCAAGATTCCCAGGGAGTGTGGTGCAGCTGTGGGCACCTCGTTCCAATCAATTATAGGGTTTTACTGTCAGCTGCCTGTCTCTGGAGACCCCCAAGCTTTCTGCAAGTACACCGCAGCACTTCATCAGATAAAGCGTGGGACTCCCGGTTGAGGAAAGGGCCAACGCTTTGCCCCAAGGTCTGCAGAGTGTCTGGGGGAACTGGCATTCGCTTCAACCACACATAGGCTGTTCCACCCATGAGGATCTTGTCACGGTCCTCATGTGGTCTTGGGGCCACCTGCAAGGGCCTTACACGTGTGTGAACAATGAAGATTCCCAAACACCACTCCCATCTTTTGAGTCCACGTCTGTGGGTGGGTCCCAGGAATATCCATCAGTCACTGCTCCGGGGACATTTGAATGGCTACGAATAAATAAGGATGAAAATGAGAGCATGTGCACAGGCAACATTTTTCTCCTCATATATTCTTCTCGGGCTCCTCCTTGTCCCCCGAAGCTGCAGTCAAGGTCAGTGCTCAGTATGCTCTGATTCAGCCCCAGTTAATCAGAAGAAGGCATCCCTTCACCATACCTGTCACCACTTGCGGCCTTTTGCTATCTCGGGGCAAGTCTCTCTGCCAGGTCCTGAGCTCATGGGAGAAAGACTTAGCCATCTTCATACACCAGCCTGGCTCAGTGCTTAGCATATGTTGTTGTTTAGTTGCTAAGTCATGTCCGACTCTTTTGTGACCCCCATGGACTGCAGCTCTCCAGGCTCCTCTGTTCATGGGATTCTCCGGGCAAGAATACTGGAGTAGGGTGCCTTTTTCTCCTCCAGGGGATCTTCCCGACTCAGGAATTGAACCTGTGTCTATTATGTCTTCTGCACTGGCAAGGTGGGTTCTTTACCACTATGCCACCAGGGAGGCCCACCCAGCATATAGTAAATGCTAAATAAATTTCAATGGAGCTGTCATTGGTAACATAATAAATAAGTTGCCAGAAGAAAGCAGGAGATGCGGTTTTGTGTTCTCATCTCTTTTGGCTCTGGGTTCATACACACATCACTGCATGGACCTGCTCGGCCATTCTGCGGCCGACACCAAGCTGCAGACACAGACCGGGATGACTGCTCACCTCATTAAGCTCAACCAACACACACACACATGCCAAACACATAACGAACAACAAGTGAGATGTTTGGAACATCAAAGGCTTCGGGGAGTGTAATTACAAGATATAAAATATAGAGCTGGGCTTCCTTGGTGGCTCAGATGGTAAAGAATCTGCCTGCCCATGCAGGAGACCCAGGTTTGATCCCTGGGTAGGGAAGATCCCCTGGAGAAGGGAATGGGTACCCACCCCAGTATTCTAGTCATATGTAAAACATTTAAAAAAACCGAAAACTGGAAACACAAAAATGAGCAAACAGTAAGAGACTAGCAATACACAACCAGGGATATTTGAAAGATAAAAAATGATAAATGAAAAAGATAAGGGCTGAAATAAAAAACTTCAATGAACTCATTAAACAGCAGATTTGATAGTGCTAAATAGAAACATTGTGATGTGGAAGATAAGTCTGAAAAGCTACCTGAACCATCATACAGATACTGAAACGGGAAGTATGAGAGAAAGTTAAGAGTCATGAAGCACAGATAAAGAAGGTTCAACTTACGTTTAATTAGAATTTCAGAAAGAAAGAGTAGAAACTACGAAATGAAGAGATAATGGTTGAGAATATTCCAGAACCTGCCAAAGAACTAAAATTTGCAGTTAAAGAAAATACAATTGGTTCATTCAACAGCTATTTACTGAATGCCTACTATACGCCAGGGACCTTTTAGAAGCAATGCATAGTAAATTGGATAAATACAAAAAATACCCACCTAGACACAACCCAAGAGAAAAGGACAATTAGACTAACAACAGGCTTTTCAAAAGCAAAATGAGAGCTACCAGGCAGAGCTCACATCCTGACAGGGCTGCTGCTGCTGCTAAGTCACTTCAGTCGTGACTCTGTGTGACCCCATAGACAGCAGCCCACCAGGCTCCCCTGTCCCTGGGATTCTCCAGGCAAGAACACTGGAGCAGGTTGCCATTTCTTTCTCCAGTGCATGAAAGTGAAAAGTGAAAGTCAAGTCACTCAGTCATGTTAGACTCTTCACGACCCCATGGACAGCAACCCACCAGGCTCCTCTCCATGGGATTTTCCAGGCAAGAGTACTGGAGTAGGGTGCCATTGCCTTCTCTGCCTGAAAGGGCTAAGGAAAAATAACTGGCAGAATAAAACTATTTACCTGGCAGAACTATCTTTCAAGAATAATCGTGAAATGACACTTCCATAGAAACAAAAGTGGAGAACATTCACCATCAAGAGATACAAACTAAATAGAAACGTTTTAAAGATGTACATAAACAAGAAGCAGGGAAAGTGAAACAGCATGGATGATTAGATGAAGGGCAAATGTGAACCAAACATACATGATTTGCAGAAAATCCATAAATTAACAATGAAAGAACAAACCTAGAATATTGGCTACTAATGCCTGTGATACAGGAGTGATTGAATCAAAGTGTTTAAGATCCTAGATTGTTTAGGAGAAGGTTGTAGTATTCAATTCAGACTCAGTTAAGTAAACCTGGTAGAATTTCAGGGGTAACCACTGAAAGAACTGAACTGAAGAGTCTAAATTCTACAACAAGGACCTACTGTACAGCACAGGGAACTATATTCAATATCCCGTGATAATATGAAAAAGAATGTAAGTGCTTCCCTGGTGGCTCAGATAGTAAAGCGTCTGCCTGCAATGTGGGAGACCCAGGTTCGATCCCTGGGTTGGGAAGATCCCCTGGAGAAGGCAATGGCAATCCACTCCAGCACTCTTGCCTGGAAAATCCCATGGACGGAGGAGCCTGATAGGTTACAAGGCTACAGTCCGTGGGGTCGCAAAGAGTCAGACATGACTGAGTGACTTCACTTTATTTCACATGTACAACTGAATCACTTTGCTGTACAGTAGAAATTCATTGTAAATTAAGTATATACCAATAAAATAACTTTTATTTATATTAAAAATATAATGAAACTAAAAAGAAATAAAAGAGGAGAAATAGAAAATGAACAGTGCCACAGCCGATCTTTTGAAGTAATAACAAAACAGATGCTCTGGTGAGGTGGATTCAGCAAAAAAACAAGGAAGGCACACGTCCTGTTAAAATTAAAACAATAGAAAAGTAAGATCTTTCCCAAGGGCCCAGAGCAAATCAGAAACTCAGCTCAGAATAAACGGGGAGCCTGGCTAACCTCCACTCTCCAGTATTCACAGCAGTGTGTCTCCACACGCTCATGGCTCTGATCTCTGAGGTTGGGTGCCTGTCCTGGGATGGATGTGCAAGAAGCAGAGCAGAGACAGGGAAACACCAGGGCAGCCCCCAAGATCAAAGCAGGCTCCGCTTTCTTCAGTGGGGCAGCCACTTCCCTCAAATGGGCTTTCATGTTTTGTGTGTGGGAGAAAGAATAATCTAGCAAGGGCAATTCAATCTATTTTTAATGGTGCTCTGAAGCCTTGTTCCTAGTGCGAGAGAAGCGCCCCTCTCCATCCTCCACCAAGCAAATATTTCAAAGTCCCAACATCAGTTTCAAAGACTCACTCCCTGGGGAAGAAACTGAAACAATTGGGTGGCGAGGGCCTGGACTTGTCCGCAGCTCATCATGCTTTCTTCTGCCCAATGTCTGGCAACCAGATAAGGCTGAGATTCAGACATTAGAAAAGTCTGTGTTGAGAACCTTCAATGTAGGTGAAAAATCCACCTTATCGCCTCGAGCAAGATAAACAGGACGGAGAGCTGGACTAAAACAGCCCTACACTTGGCTCTGACTTCTGACGTAACTCCTTGGTGCTTGTTTCGCTTTGGAAGATGAAAAAAAGGGTGGCTGAGGTTGAAGTGCCCATTCTGCAGCGTTTCGCCGGGAGCACAGCCATTCCCACGACAGGGAAGACAGCCGCCCCATCTGCATCGTATCATGTTCCCGACACCGTGAAATGAAACAAAATGACACGCTGGTCAGTGGAGACCAGGATAGTAACTAAGTAAACAGGGAGGTTCAACAAGATTTCTTGCAGGTTCTGAAGTGTGAGCGATCCGGTATCGTGTTGTGTGGACCTGTTCCAAGGACTCTGAGCGCTGCCTGGCCCAAAGGAGACCGATTCACAATCAAGACCCCCTGGATCCAGACCCAACTTGGCTACGTGGAACGTCTGGGATGCTGGTAGGTCTCTTCACATTCTCTTGCCTCAGGCTCCCTTTCTACAAAGCTGGGACAATGCTCTCTTTCCCGTAATGGTGCAAGGATTAAATATGACAGCCATAGGGGGTCATTATGGAATCTGAGCTCCCCTTCCACCTTCTGAGCTCTCCTGATTCACCCTCCCTTTCTGTGATTAATACAATAGATTTTTAAGTCCTTGAGAACACACTGTGTACACGGTATGAGTCAGAGATAGAACTATAGTTCCTTTCATCACTCTGATAGAATATGAAAAATAAACCCTAATTGGACCACATGCAAAACCAAAGACAGCTGTGTATTAGCAGTGAAGAACTCTAAGAGGGAAGGAATTGTTCTAGATGCTGAAACTCCTGAACAGACAGAGGGCTTCCTCTCAAGAATCAAAACATTAAAAACAAACTAGAAGAAGCAAACAGTTTTGGACCAAAAAGAAAAGAAAAAATAATCTCTAATATATTTCCGAAACTTGTCAGAGGCCTTAAGAGAGGATTCTGGATAGCATTTTAGTTTTCCTTGAAGATTTTTGTCATTGTGCTGATTACACTGAGAATAGCCATCCAGTGATGTCACTGATGGCGCTGGTAGGACTACAAAGGGCTGAATCCAAACCCTGATACTACAGATGAGAATGCTAAGCCCAGAGAGGTCAAGCAATCCACCCAAGCCACACAGCCACCTGGAGGCAGTCCCAGGTCCTGATGTGCGATGTGCTCATCTTCCACAGCGCCTTTTTGAGCATCGTAAGACTTCATAACCATCCCTCTTTTGAAATAACCCCGGAAGGCTTGAAACAAGCCTGGAAGTCCAGAATAAGGCATCTGAGCTTAGATATCGCAGTGTCTCTCTTCTCTGATGTGCATGAGTCATGCGTTCAGGGGAACTCCCCTGCAGTGTGTGTGCATTTTGCTTTTAAGGCTCATTTCATTCTTCATTTGAGATTCACGTGTTCAAAAATCAGGTGTCTCCTCTCCAAGGGGCATCTGCTGGTTTGCTTGGAAAGTAGCATTAAGCAGTCATGCTGGATGGAATAGAAGCAGCCACCTTGGATGCAACTTGAAGGAAATACTGGTGATAATACCCTTTCCCACGCCCATTCATTTCAAGAGTGAAATCCCTAACACCACCAGTCTATAAAGCAAGTCCTGATGGTGACCCACGAATTAGGTAGAAATTAAAGTACCCCAGACACACACTGATATGGCCTGACCGGGGTTTGATCTCTAGAGCTCTTAGCAGAGGACCTTACACAGTGTGTTCACACACAGAGCATGCATAACCTCAAAGATTGACAACCCCAGCACCAGAGAGATGTGGTCATCGGATCAAAGAACACTGTTTACAGGCAGAAGAGGCACCGCAAACCCTGAAGCCAGTGCTTTCCCCCATTATTCAAGGCGGTCCTTAAACACTCCTTGTGACAATCAGTTAAAGACATTCCCACCACCCCAATTGCCTGGGCACATTCAATCATTTGTTGGAAATTCAATTGATCTGGGATTGCAGGCAAAGTTCAGTAAAGCTGCTCATCCCATCCACCCGAGCTCAGTGGGTCCCTGAGGTTAGAGCCAACCAAGACAGTCCTGCCACCAAGGTAGAGGGCACCTAACCTGCAATGCCCTGCTTCCTTGTGAAAGTGAAGTTGCTCAGTCATGTCCAACTCTTTGCGATCCAGACATAGACAAAAAGCCCGTGGGGACTGCCCGCTCCAGCTACCCCAACGGTGAGGAGTGCCCCCACCCGGCTCCCAGCAGCCACCCACAGTAAGTGGAGTGTTCACTCTGCATGCTTTGGGGAGGGGATTTTTTTTTTTTAATTCAAAACCTCAGCTTTCCCAACTTCTCTCAAATGTTGCCCTTTGCCCCAAAGGAGTTTTACCAAAATCTTGCTCCCAGGATAGCCTCGACCTTTGTCCTTTTGCATTTCAGATAATCACGTGGGTGGCTCTGCCTTCAAACTTAGATTTCTCCTTTCTTTTTTTGCCGGTTGGAGACCACCAGCCGGCGCGGACCTGTTCCGTGTCGCTCGCCCCAGACTCTGCGGTGGTTCTCTCTACCCGCGTCGGTCCCTTCCGACTACTTGCTCACACACAGCTCAGAGATAACGCGCACCCCATTAGATGCTCGGATCCCTAAGAAGGCGTGCGCGAAGTATCTTAGCCCTCGGCTTCAAGGGCAGTTTTCGTTCACCCCTGCAACCAAAGCACCTCTTCATTAACACGGAATTCTCCAGGCCAGAATACTGGAGTGGGTAGTCTTTCCCTTCTCCAGGGGATCTTCCCAACTCAGGGGTGGAACCCAGGTGTCCCACATTGCAGACGGATTCTTTACCTGCTGAACCACAAGGGAACCCCCGTTAACTCCCTAGCAGAGAGGGGAAAAAGAAAAGCCATAACCCTGGGGCGGGCAGTTGCGACGCAGCCCTTCCGGGTGCAGGATGAAGCTGGCGGGGGCCCGGAGGTAACCGACTGGTCCCAGCCTCCGCGCACCGTCCCGGCGGCCGGCTTGCTGGGCTCCCGGCCTCCGCGGGAATCCGGGCGCCGCGCGCCGCCGCCGGGCCCCTTACCTCGCTGACGATGGTCGAGTGGGCCTGGGCGTACCGCCAGCCGTCCCGGCACTGCACGAGCGGCGCGGAGCGGTTGGGGAAGGCGGCGAGGGGGTCGGCGCAGCTGAGCGCGCCGGGGGCGGCGCTGCCGTTGGCCGCCTCCAGGAGGTAGCGCTGGCAGCGGCCGTCGCCGCGGCCCTCGGGGGGCGCGGGGCCGAGGGGCGCGGGCGCCGTGCGGTTCCACTCCTCCTCGGGGCTCCAGCCGCAGCGCTCGGCCAGCGCGGCGGCGCTCGGCCCGCGGCACCAGTAGTGGTCGGGCCGGCTGCCCAGGAAGACCACGCCGACGAAGAGGAAGGCGAAGGTGACGCCCGTCAGGCACAGCAGCAGGAACACGCGCCGCTGGAAGCGCCCGAACTCGCCGGCCCGCTGCAGCGCCTCGTCGAAGGACGGCATGGTGCGCCCGCCCGCCTCCCGCGAGCGCGTCTGCCGCCCGCCGCCCGGGGCCGCCGAGTGACCCGCCGGCCGGCCGGCCGCCTCCT